>NW_003852572.1:2884312-2909458 GCF_000181295.1 Otolemur garnettii | reverse complement strand
TGCATGTGAAAACCCCACACTGTACCCTAGAAGTGCATTAATGTACATAGTTACCGTTCAATAAAAAAAAAAAAAAGAAAAAAGATCCAGTTCCTGAAAGTTTTCCAAAAGTGAAGAAAGGTATCAAATTATAAATTCTGTAAGCTTCACAAGCCTCAATGAGGATACATTGGCAACAACAGCAAAACGCCAAGACACGGCTGAGTCAAAAAGTAAAACATCAACATGGTATAATGCCATTGACTTTCTTTGATTATTGTTTGATTTTTTTATACATCACTATTCACCTTTCAATATTATTAGGTTTTAATCCTGTGTCTTATAAACATCAAATACCTGGACTTTGTTTTGTGAATCAGGAACACACAGCTGGCAAACTGCGGCCTATAGCCAGTGTGGCCAGCTACAGGCTTCTACTGGCCTGTGCTTTTAAATGGTCATTACATTTTTAAATGTTTAACACATAAGAGGAGGAATCATATTTTATGACACATGAAATCAACTTTTACAGTCCATAAATATGAGTTAACGGGAAGGCAGCCACACCCTCCCATACATATTTTGTCTATGGCACTTTGTACATGCTACACAACAGCTGAGACAGAGGGTGTGACACTCTCACTGCTTCGTGTGACTGCCTGGTACTGGACAAATTGTGGTGACACAGTCAAGACATGGCAGCCTTCCAAATTCCACTTGTACATACTCATAAAGACAAAAACAAAACAGAAAAAGAATGATGAACTTCAAATGTCACATTTTTAAGACACATTGAGTATGGATTGTTTTGTATTCAATAGCAAATCATAATGTTTATTATGCAATGGCAATATACTCTAAACTCATGCCTTAAAGAATAGATCTTGACATTAACAGACTGAGCACTCATGGCAGTGTTTCCTACTCAGAGGCAGGCAAAACAGAGAAAAATTAGAAAATTTAAAACAGTGTATCTCATCACAGCAGAAGTTTTTCAAAAAAATAAAAAAATTACAGTAAGGCCAAAAACATATTTCAATTTCAATTGTTTCTTCTGTTAGCCAGGAAAAAAAAAAAGCCATTTAGTGTCAGTGATTGTGGCACTAATAATGTGTTTAGAGAAGAACAACCTTGTTTCATATGATTAAACTTTTGGCTGGAATGATTACTTGAAGAGCCAGGGGCATTGGAAGCAGTATCAATAGTCAATTTGCCTTATTTTTCAAAAAGCAAATGAATGTGAGTAGCTTTGCTATTGGCGAGTTCACAAATGTTGCTGACACTCATCAATTGTTTATTTGATGAATCAATACCAAGTTTTAAGTGACTGCAGAATTAATCTCTGTGAATGGGATGCCTTGACCAAGGGCAGGGGAGGTTGTCTTTTAAAGAAGTTAAGAAAGCATGAATCCAGTACAACCAATAGTGGGGTGGGAAATGCACATATATGGAACAGGAAAGGCTTATTTCCAAATTTGCAAAACTCAGAAAATTCTAACTGGTTTAAAGTCCATATTGGCAACTTTATTATTCACTGGTAGTTATTTTAGGAAAATTCTGGGAATCTGTTATGTTTTATTGAATCAATAGTATCAGCAGTGAACTTCACTCCCTCTCATGGACTCAACTTTTCTCAGTTTTGTGAATTCTTGGTCGACATTGGAACTGAATATCTCCACTTTCTCTACCACACGACGGCTTACTGGCTCAGCTGTGGTGGATTTTTATTGCAACGTTCTGAGTTCAGTACAGATGCTGAAATTTCTGTGGAAGGGAAGAAACACTCTCAACCAGTGATCTCAAACCCTAAATAGCAGGGAATAAGCTTATGCTGCAGATTAGAGATTCCATGAGTCCAACCTAAAATTACAAGGCAAAATAGTATTTGAATGTGAAAAAAACTGTGATAGAGCCATCTCAACAATTAACAGTTTGAATCACAAGCCAAGCTACTTCAGGCACTAGTGTTCTGTCTACCAAAGGTTAAAACAAGAAGCAGGACCTTCATTCCCACACCACAGAACACCCAGTGAATTTTCTACCACATTGTAAATGCAAAAGAAATATTTATATTTCCAATTCCATTTGTAAGTAAGTCATTTAGAAGCATTCAACTAAAAATTGCCGACTGAAAGTGTTAATACGTGACATAATGAGTGCTTAAAAGCAAAAGCAAATATCGGGAACAAAATCCAGTAAAATTCTATAAATGCCTTCAAGAAATGAATGTTTAATTAAAAGAATTGGACATCAGTATTAGGTAGGATCTATGTGAAAAAGCATTTTCAGGATGACGTATCTAATATATCATTACAAATTATCATTGCAGATGGACTTTGATGAAAGGGAGGGCTGTCAACCATCTCCTACTTGGTGAAATGTGATCTTTCCCTCATAAGCAGACTATTACAAAAAAAAAAAAAAAACTCAATTATTATTTGTATTTTGAATTTCATCAATAAAAATTTATAAACTGTTTTATCTCTAGGAAGATAAGTAGGTATGTAATATCCTCAGTTTTATCTCTTGGCTTGCAAAGCCAAAAGTATTTATTAACTGGCTCGCCACTGAGCAAGTTTGCTGACCTCTGTCTTCCAGAGCAGTTTCAAAACATTAACAGTTGTGACTGATCTCAACAGGTGCAAAACTTTAGGTCAATCTTTTTGTTAATTTGTAACAACCTTTAAAAATTACCAAGTTGTCATAAATATGTAATCAACATAGAGAATTTCCATTGCCTTCCTTCCTTCATACTCCTACTTCAGAAGGAGACCCATTTTCTACAGTCTCACCCGATTCTAATTTTATTAATAAAGGACAACATAAAGACGATTAAACACAGATGTCAGCACTCCGTAATGTTATTTTTACTTGAATTAAAAGAACTTGAAATATATACAAGTGGTTAGCATTGTTCTCTGTCACTCATTTCTTCTGACTAGATGGAAAATTTCAGAAGACAGGGACTTGACCTCTGTGTCTGCAGTGCCCAGAGCAGGACTGGAATACAGCAGCCTGCAGTACACATCTATTGAATGCATGAGCAATAAAAGAGGTGAGATTATTTTAAAAATCTTCTTAATAGAAGACCTACATAGCACTATGTCATAATATAAAAATGCTCTCTAAGTTTCTAACACAGGGTTTTCCCCTAACTATGTGGACTTGGAACTCTTGGATTGACAAACCATTTCTTTAGCATTTTTCTTGTGTTTTTGAACTGGTTGGTTAAATGTACTTAAATAAGCACTTATTCTCCATAAGGGCCCCTTCCCAGCACTCCCCCCAAAATAACTTTTTTCTTTGACACTCCTCCCCTTCATCTCCTAGCTTTTTTTCCCCCTTCCCTTCTCCTCTAGATCCTCCTCCAGCAGCTCCTTTTCTTCCCTTGGGACAAATATTAAGTTCATTCTCTCTGAGTTAAAACAGTATAAACTAAGCCCAGTGGGTGAGATGGACCAGCTATGATGAAAATCTATCCCAAGTGCTGGTGGATGGTATTCTTCTAAGGACTAAGGCTTAGATTGCACCTAAATACTGCAACACTAAGACATAATCCCTTTTTGTTTTTATTTTTGTTTTCATAATCCCTTTTGAAGCCATAGGTAGGCAGTAAGTATACAAGAGAGCAGTGGTTTGAACAGAGACCAAAATGGGGAAAAACATATTTTAAACTGGCCACTGCTCATCTAGCACCATCTAAATGACAGTGAGAATAGGAGTACCCTGGTCTGCAAGGGAGAACATCGTATCCTGGGAAAGAGAGAACCTGAAGATGCCTCCATTGTCCTCTTTGTACAATTCATATGCTAAGTAGATATTTTGTGATTCTCTTTTTAGGGGTGTGGTTTATTGTTATTGAGAAAATGAGTCACTAAAGAGAGACTTGAGTTTTTCATCAAAAAATATTGAAGTTTAATCTTGTTAAGTCGTTCACTTTTTTTTTCTATCGATTGTGATGAGTGGCTTCTCTGGGATGAAACTAAGTTTATTAACCTATAGAGTCAGGGGTGTTAGAGAACCTCAGCAAGAATCACTAACCTCCTGATATGGGGTATTTTCTCCTTTAGACAATCAGCAAAAAGGCAGCATATGACAGAACTGTGACGGTCATAATAAATCTAATGCTTCTTCCCCTGGGGCAGGTAATGCTTTTATGCTCCCTGAGTAAATTGATTAAGCTGATTTCTAATATGTCATGTTGTGGGGTTGATAATTCCTAGATACCAGTGTTATCATGATTACTTACATTTTTTTTTTTTTTTTCAGTTTTTGGCCGGGGCTGGCTTTGAACCTGCCACCACCTGCATATGGGGCCGGTGCCCTACTCCTTTGAGCCACAGGCATCACCCTGATTACACACATGTCTTTAATGAACAAAACTTTCATATGCTCAGAGTCTTAGAATTGTAGGAATCAAGTTACTTTAGTGGACAACTCATTTAAAACAAACTGTTACCATCTATTTTGCATCTAAATACAATCTCAAAAGAAGCATTATTCATACAAAATGCAAGGCCTGCTGCACTCTGTGATTGCATATTTTTTATTCAAAGTAACATGAATTTGTTATTTTCCCTTTATATTTCAAATACACATCCACTTCGGCAATTCCTATTCCTTGATGTGGTGAAGTGTTTTGTGGAAAACAGTTCCATGTACAATCGGGATATGCACATGAAAATGCAGCAAGAAACTAGTTTCTTCTGTAGTTAAACTCCAAGTTAATGGCTCATGATAGGATTGAGCCTATCAGTATTTATTTGAGTATATAGTTAAATATTTCTCCAAGACATATTTAAGAACATCGAGAATAATGTCAAATGATTAGCATTCTTTATTTTAATTTTGATTTTTTGAGAAATATCTATCTACATGTCTTTTTCACTTCAGATTTCTATTTTTTTTTAATTTATGTAGGAGAACAGCCTGTATCTCAGATTTATTTTTCCCACGTTGTTGTTGAAACAAAGTAAGACCAAAATTGAATCTAGCTTGACATTAATTTACATCTTACTTAGAGAGATTCCCATTTATTTTGGAATTATGTGGTTGCCTGGCTGGGCACGGAAGTCTTTGACATGAAAATATCCTGCCAATCTCACAAAGTAAGTAATATTTGTATTATGGCCCAATCCTTTCATAAGCTTTCCTTAATATTGTCCTTTATATATTCTAGTCTTATCTGAAAGGAAAGAAATCTGAAGCCTCAGAAGTGCCCAACTCATCTATTTTTCCAGTCTCATCTTAAATCTCTACTCCTCCAGCATGTTTCCAATATGAGTTTCAAATCCTAGTCTTTCCTTTGATAACAGTTTTTGTCTTATCTGCCGTGGTGCTCAAGCCCATTTCTCTTTGCTCCCATTACAGAATTCCTTCAAGTGTATTTTCTGTCTTTGTCTTTTTAAAAGCACTTTTGCGTATAATTCACTGTTCAGACTTCTGGCATTAACAATAACTCATAGCATAGTAGAGAAATTAAGTGTAAAATTTAAGTCTCTGAGTGGCAAGGGAAAACAGTGGTCATCAATTGCTTGTGTTTGCATAGAAATATACGGAGCTGTTCTTCAGTTCTTGGCTCAGACTATGACTTCTGACTTCAAAGGACTCACATTTTGTGTGTTGCTACATAAATTACTGTTCTCCAAGTCCT
This sequence comes from Otolemur garnettii, assembly GCF_000181295.1. Classification (NCBI taxonomy): domain Eukaryota; kingdom Metazoa; phylum Chordata; class Mammalia; order Primates; family Galagidae; genus Otolemur; species Otolemur garnettii. The sequence continues at coordinate 2,903,826 of NW_003852572.1, read as the reverse complement.
AATGCCCTTTCATAACCCAGAGCAGGCACTGGCTAACCTTGCCAGTAAGAACACAGTAGTAAATATTTTAGCTTCGTGATTTCTATGATTTCTGTTGTACCCACTCAGCTGTGCTATTATAGCAAAAAAGGAGCCATTAAGGGCCCGAGCCTGTGGGTCAAAGGAGTAGGGCATTGGCCCCATATGCCGGAGGTGGCAGGTTCAAACCCAGCTCCAGCCAAAAAACTGCAAAAAAAAAAAGTAGCCATGAAGGATACTTTTAAAAACATAGGCAAGGGTGTGTTTTAATAAAACTTTATAAGATCACCTGGTAAGCTGGATTTGTCCAACTGGCTGTATTGGCCAAACCTGGAATAGAAAAGTTTGCCAAACTTTTTACTGGGAAAGGGATAGTGACCACTGTTGTGCTAAGTAACCGTGACACACAGGCCACTGCTGGACAGACCTTGACAGGGCCACATGAGCCCATGTGCCACCGTCTGGAGTTGTTCACTCACATTCAAGGCCTTCTGTTTTAGATACGGTTAAGAAACTGAATGTTCCAGGAAACACAGTACTGGGCAAAGACTCAGTATATAAAGAGCACTTAGTAGTACACTTAGGAGTGACTGACCATGAATTTAGCCTAAAGTGAAAATACTTTGAAGATATAAGCACTTTAAGAGAGGAAGATACTGTGTGACTTTGTGACCTCTGAGGAGGAATCTGTTTAATGTTTACTGTGATGGTTAATAACACTGCTGATGCTTTCACTGTGAGAAGAAAAGTGAAAAAGCGAATCAGGAGACCAGAACAGGAGACATTCTGTTGAGGAGACATTCTTGCTATTCTCTAGAATTGCTGGATTTTCTGTAAATAAAAATAAAACTGTTGATCTCTCATCCACTTCTCCATTGATTGGCTTAGGTGACAGACAGACAGAGTCCTTAGTCCAGCAACAAAATGATTGTCCAGGGAGAGATGAGACCGCTCAGGGCAGAGAAGACACTTTCATTAAGGTAACTTGCATGGCCCCTTGCCAAGGCCAAGACACGTCTGTAAACACAGGAATGTCTGTACACACATACACAAATATACACACAAGTGTGTGTAAACATACATGTATGCATAGAACTGTGTCTGTATACACACACATCTATCCATCTACATATCAGGAGAGAGGAATGAGGGCAAATTAATTTCACTAATAACGACCACGCCTGATTCTGAATTAGCTTCACTCTTCTCACCATCAAGTGGTAATTTAATGGCCATAGATATTTTTATTTCCAAACTAAAAGGAAATTAGTTCAGAGGATATATTTCATTTGGATTTAATGGGCCATATATGTTTTCCAGTCACTCTTATGTATGAGTGTTCTGGGTACAAGTTCCACACACACTGTAGTTTAAAGGGAGGAAGTTCAAAATAAAGAACTTTTAACCTGTACAATTGGAGAGTAAATGTGAAAATTTTAACAACAATCCAATAGTGTTTTAGGGCTGAGGAAGATTACTCAACAAGGACAACCTGGAATGGAATGATCCTCCTTGGGTTATATGGAGACATTTTTGAAGAACACATAATGCTTCTCACTGGATGGTGACAAATTTCTCTGGGCTGTTAGTGCCAGAGCAGACTCACCATCACTAGGCAGGCAGGAAACAATCCTTCAGGATACAAGCAATCTGTAGCTGGTGTATATGTATGTAGGAATCAGATGCAGAGGTATCCAACCTTTTTTTTTTTTTTTTAACTCTGCTGCACATTGGAAAAAGAAGTCTTGGGCCAAATAGTAAATACACATACACTAAGGAAAGCTGCTTAGCAAAAAAAAAAAAAAAGAAAAAAAGAAAGAAATGCATAATTTGTGATATCTAACTACAGCTAAGCAAAAAAAAAAAATCCTCACAAAATCAGTGCATGGCCTGTGGGCTATAGTTGGACATGCCTGAATCCTAGAGCATGTGGTGTTATTATGAGGGGGAGGATTCAGACTATTAGTCACCAGCCCCAGCATGCAGGAAAGATAAGTTTAAGTAAAAAAGCAAAAGCATAGCCTCTAAAATTAAGAGATAAAACACCTTTTCTTTTGCAATGTATCTCTTGCACCCCTACTTAAAAGAGCTTCACATTGTGCCAGCTAGCAAAGAAACCATATTTAAAGGGCCCAGATCCATTTTTACAGAATGGGCAATAAAGGGTTATTTTGGAACTGAGAGGCAATAAAGTAATAAATGACATATTCTGGTGTGTACAAAAGCTATTGTTAGATATTTCAGTATAAAAATGACTAGAAACCAGTCACATCTATTTTTCTTTTCATTAATTACATAAAATTATAATATTAAAATTTACTCCTTACAAATGTACTTTTTTAAGGTAATTAAATTACAAATTTTTCAGAATTCCTGTGGTGACTATAACCAGAAAGGAAAGAACTATTGAGGTCTCAGTTGGTTAATTATTAAATAGGTTTAATTATTTTTCAGGATTTTGTGATTTTTATGGTGTTTTATACCTTTCAAAAATGAGCAATAAGTGTGATCTCTTATTCTAAGTATACTTACACAGATGCCTAACTGGTTTTATAACATTTGCATTCTTTTGTTTAAAGTGGTCACCAGAAGTTACAAAAGTGTCAGACCTCCAAATTCCTGGACTCATACCTACAAAAAATGTTACAATAAAATATCGAGGCTGAGTATTTCAATAAAAACAAGGTATTAAATTCTTGCAGTGAATTTTTAAAATAATTGCTCACAAAATTTGAATAATAAAATACAGTTCCATGTATATAACTCACAAGATTATTGCAAGCAAAAACCAAATGGCTGAAGTTCACAAAATGTCATCTACCTAGAATATATGTCTGTTGTCTGAAAATTTATCTGTTTATTTTCAAAATATTAAAGGGTTCAAAGGTCTTTGTTACATGGATCCCTTTTATAATGCTTGATCAGGGCTGTAGGTGTGCCCGTCACCCAAATAGTGTTCTCTGTATCCGTTAGGTAGGTTTTTGTCCTCTCCTCCGCTCCTCCTGTCCCTCCCCCCCAGTGACTTGTTACTTTCCTCTGTGCCCATACGTGCCCCTTGGTTAGTTCCAGTTTATTAGCAAGTACATGTGGGCTTTATTTTTCCGTTCTGTAGATATTTCATAGAATAATGGTCTCCAATTCCTTCCAAATTGCTGCAAAAGGCATTAATTTCATCCTTTTGCACTGCTGAGTAGCACTCCTACATATTCCAGTTTTTATTAAACTACTCAGAATTGATGGGCACTTGGATTGATTTTGCATCTCTGCAATTGTGAATTGTGCTGCAATAAACCCTCATGTGCAGGCGTCTTTTTGATAAAATCATTTCTTTTCCTTTGGGTAGATACTCAGTAGGGGAATTTCTGCATCCTCTGGTGGGTCTGCTTTTAGTTCCTTGAGGAACTTCCATGCTGTTCTCCAGAAAGGCTACACTAATGTTCAGCCCCGCCAGCAGTGTGTAAGTGCTCCTTGCTGTCTGAGTCTACACCAGCATCTATTGGTTTTGGACTTGTTAAATAAAAGCCATTCTAACAGCAGCAAGGTGATATCTCACTGCAGTTTTGTTTGCATTTCCCTGATGATCAGTGATGCTGAACATTTTTTCATTGAATTAGTTCTGTGTCATCCTGTTCATGTTTTGTGCTGCTTTGTCACTTCACTCATATGCATTAAATGAGTTTAATCAACTAAATAAATAATGTAGCAAACTCTTTGGAGACAGATTTTATTCCCTTATTCTTTTCTATTTTCCTCGGTACTGTTCAAAGATCAGGCTAATAATAAATTGTAGGAGACAGAGATGTTTTGCAGTTTGGAGGCAGGCCCTGGGGCAACTCCTCTGCAGGTATGAAACCTTAAACATCCTTTGGAGTCCAGGGGAGAGAGCCCAGGCTGTGGCAATCCTTAAGCATGCAGTCATTGTCTAATACTCCCCTCACCTGTCATGTACTGTCTCAATAAATAGCTACTGCAGAGGTTGCAACCTCAGGGGTACCCTGCACTTATGGTTAGCCTTCCTCTTGTAAGCTTGTACTTCTATCTGTATCAGGCGTAAGGGGTCACGACAATAAATGCTTGCTTAATTAACGGGTGGATTAAAGCACTATATCCCTGTACTTATTTGTGAACTAAACACACAACTCTTAGTTTTGGTGTGTTTTTTTTTTTTCAGGATATGTACAAAACACATTTTTTTAAATTAAATCATAGCTGTGTACATTAATGCAATCATGGGGTACAGTGTGGTGTTTTCATATACAATTTGAAATATTTTCATCAAACTGGTTAACTTAGCCTTCATGTCATTTTCTTAGTTATTGTGTTATGACATTTATATTCTACTTTCAGAAAGATTCACTTAGTTTTTAATCTTTCTGTTCACTGAAACAAAGGTGTGGAGTCAGATATCCCTAGAGATCCTTTTCAATTGAGAACATTACTTTCTTTCATGATTCAGAATCAGATAAAGCAGATGAGAATATTGAACTATTTTATACACTTATTTTATTGTTCCCAAAGCTCTTCTTTAACATTATACTGCCATAAATTAGTTTCTTTGTCTTATAATATGAAAGAATAAACTTAGAGAAAACACATAATAGATTCAAAACCTTATCATTGATTATAAGACATGGAGATTTAAATACACCCTATACAAGAAACTGAAGAGCACAGAAGCCCTGCACTTTGTTTTGTTTATGTTTGTATATTCTGCTAAAGAATCACTGTCTTCTTGAGATTAGTATCTGAAAGAATCTTTCAAAAGATTTTAAAATTGAGTATATCTGACTCAATTTTATAACTGACTGTAACATTTCGGCACAGGAATAATTTAGATTAATTCATTCCCAGGATTGCAGATAGAGATATTATTCATTATGTCTAGAGACATTCTCTTCCTTGTTAACAAATCAATGTAAATTTTTCCATGTCTTCAAAGCATTTCACAAAGTCCAGCTTTTACTTTATTCCCATATTTATTAAAAACTACTCAGAGACTGTTGGAGGTACAGCTTAATCTGCATTTAACATGAGCAGCTCTCATGCTCTAGTGAAATGTCCAAACTCTTTGTGTGTGTGTGTGTGTCACATGACACAAGCCAAGTGAATCAAAGAGAATAGTGCAGTTCCATTGACATTCATGGGTGGTGACTATTTTAGGTGATTTTATGTGCTACATGAAAAGCAGAACATGAAGCAGAACCAGTTGACTTAAAGATCATTGCCTTCTCAAAGGTCATCAGGCAGGAAAGCTGGAGAGACTGAAGGCCGCCAACTTCAGCAGGTCTGTGTTGCTGCTTGAGTGCTATGGAATTTAATTTCCAAACAACTCAATGGGGCTTTATTCCTTGCTTGTATTAAATCACTTAGTGCCTGAAATTAAGTAGTTCAAGTTTGGATAGCTTAAAGAAAAACTAAAACTTGTTTGTTGAATTATATTTGTTAAAAATCAGAAAGGCCAATGACATTAATGACAATAATGACAACAAGGACAAAAAGAATAACAGGTAAGGCTGCCTGGTGTGGTTCTAAACGCAAACACATCCACTGGACTGCATAGTACCTGCTAGTAATGAGAGTGAGGAAGTCATCCAGAAGTAGATCTGTAATTTTCTGTCTGCCAGTTTCATCCCAAATATAATCCTAAGGTGTTTACCATTGAAAATAAATTAAATAAAATCCAGATATACTCAACTTCAAAAATTAATGGCCTGACTGAAATGCTTTCATTGTACACATTTACTTAAAAAAGACAATCAAAATACACAGGGCATTACACAACATATAAATGATGTCTATGATTTAATAATAAAAAAACAGAAAACAAAACAAAAATAATAATAAATGAACTGACAGGCTTTTCCAGAATTGTTTGAGCTTTAGTTCTCCTTCTGTAGTAGAAAGCAAATGAAAATAAAAGATATATGTTACATTTTGGCTGTGTAATTAATGTCTTTAATTTTAATTCTGAGTAGAAATGATCTTTAGTTAATGTATATGCATATTTTCAGATTAGATTTTGTTTTAATTTGGGGGGTACATTTTTAATATTCTTTTTCATGATTATTATAATATTTTATCTTAAAGTAATTTCAAACATAGAAAAAAGTTTCCCAAATGCTGCAAATAGCTCTCATACACACTTCATTTGTATTCTCTAAGTATTAATGTTATGTAACCATAGTACTATTATGGAAACCAAGAAGATAACTTGAAAAAAATCACTGTCAATTAATCTATAGAACTTATTCAAATATTATCAGCTGTCCCACTGACACCTTTTAACTGTATTTGTTGTGTCTCCTTATGGTTTTTCAGTCTGGGACAGTTCCTTGATCTTTGTCTTTCGTAATTTGATACCTTAGAAGAACTATTTCATAACTTTGATTTTGTCTGATGTTTCTTCTGGACTAAATTCGGATTATGCATTTTGACAAGAAAACTACAAAGGTGTTTTTCTGTCCCCCTCAGTACATTAAGTTAGGAAGCATGTCAAGTTCCTGTGTCTCAGAATCAGCAATGTTCTGATGACTCAGTTAGATAGTGCTTGACAGATTCAACTATACAGCTACTATTTTTTTACCTTGTGCAATTATCTTATTTCTTATCATCCAGTTTAGTATCTTATTTTAGATTTCATTGATGATTCTTTCTCATAATAATTATTGCTACGGTGTCTGCCAAATGGTGACTTTCTATGTTTATCATGCATTCTATCTTTATTAGTTAGAAGCTATGGTAGGAAGTTATACCCTTTTTCCTATTTGTTTATTTATCAATGAGTTTTATTAATATTGCACTCATTGCATTTTATTTTACGTGGTATAGTCTGATATTTTTGCTCAAATTATCCCAGATACAGCCTTTGGGAGCTCTTTCATTTTGGCACCAGTGCTTTTGATAAGACTGTTGCAGTAAGGGTCTCATGGAAAAGCTATGTCATGAAGAATAAGCATGCTTATTGAAATTGTATTTTAAATAAAGGTGATCACCTGCTCGCTCAGGCAAAATGGCGAGCTTCTTTATTTGCAGTCGTTGTATATAGGGAATTTTGTACATGAGCACAATGCAGCAATGACCTCATTGATCCATTTAAACAGCTTATGAACACCGTCCTATAAGTAGCTCCTCCCTGGTAATCTGATGATCCACCCAACATAACACCTTTAAGCATAATCCTTTCAATATAACCCAGTTTAACATAACTTAATGAAGAACACGTTGTCAGTTATTACTTTCTTTGATCTTATCTGATGAAGACTAAGGCTACAGGAGAAAGAGATGATTTAGGTGTTTTACCTATATAAGACCCCATTTCTTGTCCCTTCTTTCCTTTCTGCTACTATGAGGTGTCCCACGATCATCTTGCTTTTCCTGTGCTCCAGGCCAGGAGTCAGCCATTTTTGTAGGCATGACACCTTTTAATGGGGACTGGTATTTAGAAGCTAAAATCTGGGTGCTGAATGTGCTAATTGCTGATTTGTTATTATTGCTTCTACATACACTCAGTGGACAGTACAAGGAAAATAGGCATAGATAGAACATGTCTACATCTTTGTCAACATTTCTCCACTTGTGTACACACATGTTAAAAACCACAAATTTGTACTGCTAAGCTTCGGGTCCATTCGAGCATCAATTATCTCTATCCTTTCCCATTTTATTTGTGACTTGTTTTGTGACAATGAAAACCTGGCTCTAAATATTCAAAATATATTATTTGCTTAATAATATAATACATATAGTCTCCTAATTCTTAATGTACAAGTTTGTGGAAAATAATTTCCAAGTTAGAATATATAATCTGTGCACAGTTTGTGTATGTGTGTTTCTTTGTCTCCCTAGCCTTATAGTATACAGTCAAAACTGTGCTTTCCAAAGTTGCTTGGAATCAGACTTTCTTTCCCCATCCTGATTATTTGATTATTTTGTTCATTTGTATTTATAATAAACTTAAATTTCATTATTACTGTTTACATTTCATTTTTTGAGCTTGTCTATAGCCTAATTAATTTAATTTAATTTCGTTGAGTTTCATAAAAATATATTCCTGTAAGCAAAAACATGTCAGATTATATTTCATATTAAGCTGAGGATATAAATGATTAGACTACATTGTTTGCATTTGTAGAATTCTGCATCTTCTATAAGACATTACCATGGTTTGTAAAGTTACAACAATACAAAAGTTATACTCATGGGATGGAGCAAGATGTTGGACCAGAGGGATCATTCAGCTGAGCTCTCCTCAAATGACTGGAGGAAAAAGAGAACCCATATCTGGTACAGGGATCTTACCCAGAGTCGTAGCTCAGGAAGCACAGGGGGAGGTGGTGTGCTGGATATAGCGTACAGGGGTCCTCAAACTTTTTAAAAAGGGGGCCAGTTCACTGTCCCTCAGACTGTTGGAGGGCTGGGCTGCAGGCCCTGGGATGAGTTGGCTGCTAAACAGGGCAGGCAGCAGTGGTAAAAACACCCAGCAGGCCAAATAAATGTCCTAGGTAGGCTGCATGTGGCCTGCGGGCTGTAGTTTGAGGATGCCTGGATGATTTGGAGCGGTGGAAATCTGATGAATTAAGCAAGCGACTGTGACCTGCTGGGATTGGCTGGCTCCCCATGGAGGCCCAGGATGGGAGGAACAGAGAACTCAAATTAAGCAACAGACAAAGACCCCAAAATCCCATATGTCACTGGGCAAGAGACATGAATAGAACCTTCTCTAAAGAAGACAGTCAAATGGCTAACAAACATGAAAAAATACCCATTGTCCCTAATCACCAGAGAAACCACAGAGTCTCAAAGCTGCAGATGCTGGCATGAATGTAGAGAAAGGGAACACTTTTACACTGCTGGTGAGACTGCAAACTAATACAACATTTTTGGAAGGAAGTATGGAAAATCCTCAAAAAACTCAAATCAGACCTCTAGTTTGATCCTGCAATCCCATTACTGAGCATCTACACAGAAGACAAAAAATTCTTTTATCATAAGGACATTTTCACTAGACTGTTATCGAAGCTCAATTTACAATCCTCAAAATATAGAAACAGTCTAAATGCCCACCAGCCCAGGAATGGATTAACAAGCTGTGGTATACATATACCATGGAATACTATTCAGCCATTTGAAAGGATGGAGACTTTACATCTTTTGTATTAACCTGGATGGAGGTGTAACACATTCTTCTTAGTAGTACATCACCAGAATGGAAAGGAGAATCCAGTGTACTCTGTTCCATTATGAAGGCAGTAGATGAGATAAGAGAAGGGGTGGGGTAGGAGAATGAGGGTGGGAGAGAGAGGAGGGGAAAGGGATGAGGGCCACCGTGTATGGTACGCCTCTTGGGGGTGAGGCACAATTATAAGAGGGACTTTATCTAAAAAATGCAATCAGTGTAACCTAATTCTTTGTACCCTCCATGAATCCCAAACAATTAAAAAAAAAAGTTATACTCAGAGAGGTGTCGTTCCTCCTCATCCTGTCTAGCTATTCTAACTCCCCTTTCTTTTCCCCAGGCCACCAACCGGTAACTGTGCTAATTAATTAGGTAATTAGATATTATTCCTGTATTAATTTGTGCACACATTACCAGATACTGGTATATTTTATTGCATCCCTTTCTTTCTTGTATGAATTGTGCATACTCTAGGCATTCTTTTGTATTTTGCTTTTTTACTTCAAATATATTGTAGAATTGACTCTATATTTGTCTGTGGACATGTTTTCTATTTTCTTTAAGATCTACAAAGTACTTATTTGTGTGGACCTACTGTACTGGCCAACCCCTGTTCTACGTGTGGCTATTTATGTTGTTTTCAATATCTTAAAACTGTAAACAGTGTGGCCTTGAATGTTCTCATTTACGTTCTCTTGTACTGCTGTAGGTATCATTGCCAGGCATATTCCCAGAAATGAAATGGGTTGGGTGAAAGGAAAATCACATAGTTTTTCAAAATATTTATAAATTTCATTCTAGAGGGTTGTACTGGTTTTCATTCCAAACAACAACATGAAAATTTTTGCAATAAAAAGTTTCTGTTTCCCTGCTGGTAATCACACCAACAAAATGTATTGTTTTTGAAAATGTTTCCTATTTTATGAATATATATTTTATTTCTAAATTGTTCTAACACTAGAACAATTTTATCCTATTGTTTTTGAAAATGTTTTCTTATTTAATGTATCCAGGGGGGTACCTCAAAGGTGACCATAGTGATATTCAGTAATGAGGTACATATGCTTTTTCTAGGAAGAGTTTGCAAACTTTATTGTCAGAGATTGTTAGTAAAATATTGAAACTTAAGTAGTTAACAAGAGTGTAATGTGGCACTTGTGACTTTGAATTAATTGGTTGATCTCTGAGGATGAATTTAGAAAACCAAAGTCTTTGACAGTGTTTGTGATAAGCAGTGTTATGCACGTAGTTTATTTTTCATATTTCATCTGCTGGTAGAACACGTGCCCTGTTTTGAGATATATGCAATGTGTGGGTTACCAGTTATAAAACGCATATAATTGCTGATATTTTAGTGTGAAACTGAATCATCCTTCCTTTAACAGACATCGACCACACAAATGTGTTTTAGGAAGAGCAACACAATGCTTTATTTTTCCAAACATGTTAATTTTTGTACACATGTAGGGTACTATGTAATATTTGGATATTGAAAATGTAGCTAGTTTATTATTTTCCAAATTCTTAAGTTGATTATTTATAAAGCTGAAAAGCAATTACTAAAATTATCTATACATACTTAAATTTTTCTACTGTAATCTCAGTTTTAAACTATGTTCTCAGCTAATTTATCTCACAAAAGCCTACCTATTCTTTTGTTGTTAAAGAAATAAAATGCCTGTACTTTATAGATATAACAAAATGTCATAGTGTATTTGATGTCATATCTATAAGGTACTGGATAAAGGATGATGTCATATCTATAAAAAATATTTAAAAAGATAAAGGTATTAAAAAGAATGATGAATAAAGAATGAAATATCTATAATGGATGATGCTACTAAGTGAATAAAAACAAGGTGCTGTAGAAAAATATCTAAATCAATGTGATGTAAACATAGGCCTATATGTTCTATTCGTCTATTTTTAACAAACAACAGGAACTTCAATTTAACCATCTCTTAGAACTATATGTTCTTAAATTAAGTGACATTAACAAATATTTACTATGTGTTTGGTATGAGCAGATACTGTGAGAAGTCCAGAAAGACAGAAGCTTTAACATTGTCTTGAGGAAGCTGATGATTTGGTGGGGCTTCAAGAACAGGAGCCAGTGATTAGATTAGAATAGAAGCATCACGAGTGTGCATACTAGGTTAAGGCAGAGATTAGGGTACAAGGTATTAAGATTGCAAAATTCACTCTGACTTGTGGTTAGTGGTTAGAGACTTTTCACCTACTAAAAGATCATCTTAAAATGCAAAGAAATAGTACAATGAAATTTCAACTGCAGACTTTCCTTAAAATATGTGATCCTTACAGAGTTTTATAAATAATTTGCTTTAAATAATTATGTGAGACCTGAGCAGGTTAAGGATATTTTTAATGCATACTCACTGAGGTGATAGAGATGCCAGTTGTGGAAATCATAGCTGGAAAGTGAGAGAACTTTTTTCACTCCTTTATATTCTCGGCGAATCAGTGAATTCTGTAATGCACAGCCAAATTTTAAAATAATGTTTTTGAGTAGGCAGAAGAAGCTACAAGCATTTTAACTATAATAAGGAGAAGGCATGCAATTTAGAGATCATAAAGTTCAGCTGAAACCTCTAAGAAGTAATTATCTTCTGATGCTCTTAAATTTATTTCATGCCTTCCCCATAGTCACTACAAAGAAAGAAAATAGAAGTCATGGAATTTCAAAACGATAACTTTTGCAGAGATGTCAGTTTCCTTTGCCCCCACTATTAACAACAAAAAAGTGAGCTTAAAATGGCTTCAGAACAATTCAAGTATAAGAAGAAAAATAGCATAACCTGTTGGAATCAAACATCTATTTTGTAAATCACTCATTTATTATTTCTAGAAGATGCTGCCTGCCTGCCTTCATGCAGTACTGTAAATATCTGTCTGCCAGACGCTGTGTTACCCTACATATGTTGCAAGACACACAATATTTGTACAAAATATTTGTAGTCAACTGCAGCAATTTTATTACTTTGTCATAAATCTTAAGTAGGGTGTTAAGAAACAAGGAGGGCAATGGAAGCCTAGGTGGGACAGGAACTGGCCTTTGAAGAGCAGAGAATAACAAAACAAGGCTCCTTATAAGAAGTCACTTCTGTAATAGTTCCAGAATGATTATTCAGAGGCATACACAAACCACAGGCAGGAAAGGTAAAAATAAACAAATAAAGGAAAAATCAAAATGAGGGAAATGAACAAAATCACAGAAATAAAAGAACAGAAACAACGACATAGAATGAATAACTTTCAGCCCATTTAAGGGAGGAAAAAAGCTATAACAATGAGATCTCAAGGAATTCAAGTAGAACTAATTTCAAAAAAGCTAAAGTCATGTTAAATTGAAAACACAAATAAAAAGACAGGCATAAGTCCAAACACATCTAGAGTCATAAAAATGTGTACAGGGAAATTTCATCTATTTAAAAATACAATCTTAAGGTTGTCCAGAAAGGAACTGAATGGCTAAGAAGCTGTTCAACTCTGGAGGTAAAATAATTGTACAGGCTAAAATGTAAGGCCTCGTCCTGTAACCAGACTTCCATCTCTTTGTTTTGGACATGTGCCCTGACAATGCCACACTGCCTGGGGACAAAAATGGACAAGGTCTTAAAGCCCAAATTGGAAGAAAGTGATGGAATAAAAGGTGAAGGGAACCCCAATGCTGTAGGTCAGCTGACACTTTATGGCCCTTCATATAATATGCATCTAGTCCATCAGGCACCAGCATAATATATACAATGTTTTATATTAGCAGTAATTTTGTGAGATATTTTTGATTTTTTTCTTTTACTTATCTACACTTTAAATATGCATTATAATTGTGTATATTTTTAAGTATAGTACAACTTCCACAGCTGACCACTTCCCTGCACTGACCACCTTCTTATAGTGATCTAATTTTTATAAACCAGACATGCACCTCATGCACACATCAATACAGTAGGCCCAGTCCCTTCTGTTGATCATGTCTGTTGGCTGACACATTTGTTACATCCCTTGGGAGGTCAATTTACAGAGGATTTACAGTATATTTAAATAAGAGGTAGAATTAGTAATATCTCACATCTTTGAATTATCTTTCTGTTTTACCAAGTGATGTATTTACACAAAATCTAGAAAGGGCTACATGAAATGCAAAGGATTCTAACTGTTCAACTGCTAATTCCCCTCAAATGTAGTTTTTTGTTTTTTGTGTTTTTTAAAGCAAAGACTGGAAAGTACTCAGCTATTACTCCAGAAATAAGAGTACTCATCACATAGCGTCTACAAGCTCACGAAGGGTCTCCCACACTGTGAAACTGCCTGTGTTATCACATGGGTGTTACTTGTCATCATTACTATACCTCAAGAACCGGGGTCCAGTGCCAGCTCACACCTCCCCAGAGGAAGCCTGCATGAGGAGATTTAGTGCTGAAGGGAGCTTGGGTTTTAGTTTATGGCCAGTTTGTTGTCAGTGTTGTAGTTTATGGATCAATATATTTTACTATATTGCAGTATGTAGATTTATTTGCCAATTTCACTAAATGATGTACACCAGATGGTTATTTTTAATGTGAGTGTAATTTTGTGTTATATGGATCATCAAAGAAATATGTAAAACCAGACTACTGAGGTAACTTTAGTTAGGTAACTGTATTTATACCTAATCCAAGAAGTATCTTGATGAATGATTTTTGAAATATTTGTTTGCTTCTGTTTTTCACTTTATTTTTTAAATATTTTTTTTTCACAAAACACCATTTTTGGATTATTGGTATGAGGTTAATCATGTGAGGCAACACGGATCTCAGTTGAAACAAATATATAGGCTGTTGGCCTCTGAACAACAGTGGTTCACTCACTATGGATAAAACAAGCAAAAAGAGAATTGCATAGTTTGAATCATGGAGTCAGTAGACAACTATCATATCCTTTGAAGAAAATATTTTCCTTCTCTGGAATAAATAATCAAGGAAAGATGTTGTTCGGGTAACATGCACAAAAACAGGTAGCTATATAATCAATCTTGCTGTATCATTATGTTAAGGTATGTATGTTTAAGAGATTCTGAATGTAAGTGGTTTATTTCACCATAAAATTTGTTAATATAGTGTGTCTTTCTTCTTATATACTTCAGCTACAATTTATAAGTTGTTACTCCTTGATTAGTATAAAATAGAAATGATTTAATGAGAGCTATAGAAATTATACTGAAAATATGTTTATCTACCCAGTTGTTTTACAAAGATGATCCAATTCATCATCAATAAACTTATCATTACTTACCTAATAGTTTATCTTTCTCTACTATATTCACTGAAAAGGAGGCCATTGATAAAGCAATATTTATTTCTACTCTAAGTGCTCTTTAGCTATTTAAATGTTTATTATTCATTGAATAAGGGTATATATCAATATCAGAAACCCACAGTTGCTGGCACTGTGTTAGTTTTGCACTTATTCTTTCATGTAGTAGAATTCACAACTGAAGATGGCAGAGTAAAAAGTAATAAAGCCTAAAGGGGAAATGGCTGTGAGTGTTACATTGTATACAAATGAGAATTCATGTGCCACCTAAGACAATGCTGTTCAAACCTCAGTGTGAGCCCCGTTATATTACTGAAATAATTTTTGTAAAAGTGAAACATATATAGAGGATATCAGCTTAGTTATAGAATGATGTAAATTCATTTGAATTAATACATGAACTAAGGAATAAATACAGGTGATTTATACAGCAGACCCTCCACAGCTGACCGTCTCCCTACACTGACCATCTCCTAAAGCTGACCTGACATGCACCACATGTGCGTGTCAGTACAGTGGCCCTGGTTCTTTATGTCGGCCACCTCCATATATTGACCAGCTGGTTACAGGCCCTTGGGCCGTCAACTTACAGAGTCTCTATTGTACTTTTATTCTTAAAAATTTGTTGAAACTGTTTTGAAAATGGGCATACAACGTCCAAATAGATATGTCCGGAAATCTAAAATTCAGGCAGGAAAAACAATAAAAATACTATTCTAGCTTCTTTACCTAAAGGCAAATCAACTTCAGTAGTGAATTTCAATGTCCATGTTTTAAACCTAGATGAAAAATTTCTAAAAAGAGTTCACTAAAATTCTCAGTGATAGGTAGTTTAGTAAATAAACATTATGTGAAAAAGAGTCTCAATTTTAATATTTCATGAAATTATATTTGCACACAATATCATTTTAATAAAATTTCTCTACCTAAATCCTATGCTACCATGAAAAACACATATGATAGGAAATCTGACCTTTATATATTAACAAAGGAAATAAGTAAAAATCAGGAGAAAATTGATGATACTTACCTGGCAGGGGAGATACCCTGATCACAAAAGTGGTTTTTCCAGGGTGAGGCTTATCTATTGTACTCCAGATGTGCTGACCCCTGCGATTTCCCCAAATGTGGTAAACTCGACTGCCTAATTTGTGGTAGCGGGGGATGGCGTTCACACTTTCCCCTGTAAAAGACAAAAAAAGAAAACAAAATTGCATATGATAACACATAAAGATGAACACAGAGACTAAAATATTGTAAGAAAGTGGTGGGAGTATTTATGAATAATAATTTAAAATGCATCTTCATTCTCCTGTTAAAAATCTGAAGCCACAAGGAAACCTTCGGTTCATGAAGAAAAAGATGAACATTTTTGTTCTGAAATGCGACTAAAAAAGAAATAGTCCATAGGAAAACTGAGAAAAGTGAAATATTTAATGTCTACAAACTCATTAGATTAACAGAGATAAAAATATTTTCTCCTCAATGTATATGTTTATAAAGAATATTTGTAGAATAATGATATGTAATCACTAGAATGGGGAGATGAAAAAAAAATACTGGGGCAATGTTTTCTACCTAGAAAGTGTTGGCATAAATATCCAGTAAGCAACTCTGTCCAGAAGCAAAGGAGGTAGTGGAAGCGTCAAGGCAAAATAATTTTTCCCCCTCGGGATGATTTACATGCAATTTATAGAAGTGTCTGGAAAAGTTAGGGAGGACATCTGACTTTTGAAATCTTTATCTACTTATCATCTACTTATCTATCAATTATCCATCTATCAATCTAAGGTCAAAGTTTATACATCCTTCATTTTAAATCATATTTTATCTTGGATGGATAAAGGAGATGTATAGGCCACATTCTTTTAATTTTTATATTTCAGTAACACATGCATATTTTATTTTATTTTTTTCTTGCAAACAACACAGTTACTGAAAATATGAAGTTTACTTTTTGTAAAGCAGCATAGGGTAATAAAAAATAAATATCAAAAATACTGGATTACTCTCCAGTTCTGTGTATGTCTAAACTTAGGGGAATCCATGTACCTGTCTGAATTCTGTTAATTCAATTATAAAAATGCCATAACAGTACTATCTCTTTTTAACTCTTAGGGAAAAACACATTATGAAGTATACAGTGACACACAAACATAATAAAAAGTTACGAGTAAAAATCTGCTAAATACAACTTTTCTTTTTTCATTAAGAGAATGGCAAACATTTATCATCAGGAGTAAGCGAACCTTTTATCTGTAATTAATTGCAAGTGTGAAGGGCTAATTATTGCAGCTGTTGGACTAAGTGAACTTGTACCTAGAGAAAAAAGACCACTACTGTGTCTCGTCAGTAATAGTCTTACTGGGTGGGAATGTCTTTTGGTAACATCATGAATCCCATATTTTAAAATTAAGCTAATTCTGTCAGCTAAGAGGCTGGAGACTGTGGTCCCCAATTCACAGACTGTGGGTACAGTACTGGTCCAGGGCCTGTCAGGAACTGGAATGCACAGGGTGGGGGAGCAGGGGGGCAGCAGGGGAGGCTTCATCTGCATTCGCAGCCACTTCCTGAGGCTCAGGTGTTAGATCCATCCAGGCATTAGCTTCACATGGGAGCATGAACCCAACTGTGCACGCAAGGGGTCTAGGTTGTGCACTCCCTGCAAAGATCTAATGCCTCCTCCTCCCTCCCCCAACCATGGAATAATTTTCTTCTGTAAAACCAATCTCTGGTGCCAAAAAGGTTGGGGACGGCTGCTACAGAAGCAGTGACACACAGTAGCACAAAGGACGCCCACCAGCCAGATATTTGTTTCTTATATCATTTTTTCACCAAAGGACAAGAGCTTTTTGGAGAAATGGCTGATTCTGGGATTGGAGTAGGCAATATGTAATACATACCTAGAAGATCTATAGTGCCATGAAGCAAGAAAGTTCTCAAAACCCCAAACATAAAACAAAACAAACACACCCTAAAACCTTACTGGAGGTATATTGAGAGAACACAGGAGGAGGATGGAGCTCCTGATGGACAAATCTGAAAGAATTTGAATAATCAGATGAAGTAGTATTAGCTTTTTAGCCCCAAAATAAATGTGTATGAGTTTAGAGTATTATAAGTAAATGATAAATTATAAATAAATACAGAGGGACATGAGCTGTGTGCAGGTGAGTTTAGAATAAATTACTTAGGTATTCATTCATTGAGGAGGTGGGTATGATGCTCCTCTCATGGTTGGGTTGCACCTGCAACTTCCTTCCAAAGAGCACAGTCTGGAAAGGAGGAAAAGGCATAGCTTCAGTGTGGGAAAATCTGACAAACATTCTGCGGTCATGTTGACATGTGTCCTTGACACACATGATGACATTGACACTCACTTCGGTGGTCTTTTCCCAAAATCCCTAATCTTAATCTAATCAAGAGAAAATATCAGAAAAAAATCTCATTGAGGGTTATTTTACGAAATACCTGACTGCTGCTCCTTTTTGTCAAACTGGCCAGACTGTCATAGTCAAGAGCAAACCAAGAGTTCAGGGCAACTGAATGTCACGTGGCATCCCACACTGGATCCTGAGACAGAAAAGGCATTAGGCAAAAGTCATAGAAACTTCAATAAAATGTGAACTTCAGTTAATATAAATGTAAAAAAGAATGTGCTGGAATAAGCTCCTACTGAATTTCACTAAACTCCATGTCTCCAAAGGAACTGCAAGGCACTAAGTAACAGAAATTAAATCTGCTCTTAATAACGCGAGAACAAGATGGAGAAAACCAATGGAGCTTGAAAGGCAGAGCTTAATGAATTAAAAGGACAGAAATAAAATTACTACTAAGGATATTCAGTAGAATTTCTTTGATCACTGAACAGTAAGACAAGTATTATAATAAAACTCTAAGAAAAGAATTGTATTAAATGAGTATCAACTTGATTGAGACTTTACATGGTAGTAAAGCTTTTTGAAAGCTGATACTTTTTTTTTTTTTTTAAGGACAAAATATACTCAAAGGGCCTATCTGGCAAGACCCTCATTAGAGAAAAGCTTTCACTACCTCTAGATGCTTTTTTCCTAAGTGATCTTGTTTGGAAGATTGGCTGCAACCTCTTTCCTATCTGTTAGCACATCAGGGAAAAGAAATCACTCAGAATGTGCGTGAAGGCATTAAAGAGAGGCAGCTGCTACCTAAAGCAAGTTAATGTGAGTGTGGGGAGAGCCACAGCAACCCCAGCTCTGAGAAACACACACACATACACCCTGTACTCACACATGCCCACATTCCCCATTTGTTAAGTATGGGAACAAATTCTGCATATATGTAAGCGCAGAACATGTTTGTGCTTACACACAAAGAACAAAACAAAGATGTTTGAAGCATGTTGCTTTTAATTACTGTATTTATGTAGCAAATTTTCTCTCAATTTTTTTTATCTTTGTCCAGCCCACTTTCCTAATAGAATTTTTGCTTATAAGAAAGAAAAATACCTATGGGCAACACCTGTGGCTCAAAAGAGTAGGGTGCTGGCCCCATATGCCAGAGGTGGCGGGTTCAAATCCGGCCCCAGCCAAAAACTGCCAAAAAAGGAAAATATCTGAATGAAATATGATAGTGATACCAGATTTTTATACTGGATTTCCAAGCTCTTGGTCTCCACGGTTCAAAGAATGAAGTGACGGACCACAGGATCAGCAGCAAGATAGGTTTTATAATATGAGTGTTACAGCTCTCACAAAGAAACAAACCTCCTTGCTTTCCTGCTCTCTCTTAGAGGTCTGTGTCTGGGCTCTCTGCTTAGGGGCTTATATAGTAGCAGTTGTCCAATGAGCTTTTGGGTCTTGAAAACAGACCAATCAGGAGAAGGTTTTGAAAATAGACCAATCAGGGATGCACTGGAGGAATTGCCCTGCCAGAAGTCTGCTGAGGAGACAGAGCCCAGCCAGTGTCTTCCCCTGCTGGTGTCTGGCCGGATTCCTTCATTCCTAGCAACAGGTCCAGGGACAAGGTGGCC
>NW_003852572.1:2862479-2883768 GCF_000181295.1 Otolemur garnettii | reverse complement strand
ATTACAGCTCACAGCAACCTCCAACTCCTGGGCTCAAGCGAGTCTCCTGCCTCCGCCTCCCAAGTAGCTGGGACCACAGGCACCTGCCACAACGCCGGGCTCTAAGCAATTTTCAAGTATAGGATACATTGCTATTAACTGCAGACATCATGTTGTACAATAGATCTCCCAAAATTATTTCTCGTACCTGGAATTTTTCTCCTCTGACTAACATCCCCTTACTTCCCTGGAAATCCTTCAAAGCCCTCCCCCCTTAAAAATTTAGGAAATCAAGTTGCAACTGTCACACAGACAGACAAAAACATATTTTCTGCATAATTCTCAAATTCTCTAAATTAGGTACTTATATTTATATTGTATTTCTATCTGATGATATTCCATGTGTTGTAGCTATATTCATATTGATAATCTTCAGAGTGTTTTTTAAACATAACTATCATCACATTTTCACCTTACTAGCAGCTAGTTAATAAAAACAAACAAACCACAAACAAACAAGCAAAGATACACTAAATATATGGAGGAGTCGTGTGTTGCACATGGCCTCCTAAAACAAATATGGGCAAAAATTAATATTCTATGTAAGTGTGTTTTCCACATGTTTGTGTGTATTTCCTGGGGAGTTAATAAATTTATATCTATGGGAAGATTTGAAAGAACTAATTGCTTTCCCCAAATTACCCTTTCCTGTGCATCCCACTTACATGCAAATTCATCACACTCCTGCTGTTGTGAGAATGAATCTAATATACTGGGAATATAATTTGTATTTCAAAAAAGTATAATGCTAGGCCAGATGTCATTAATTTTTGGGTATTTTCCAATGATTGTTTTTTACCCAGGTATTTTGCTATCTTAGTTTTTCATTCTTTTCTTTTATCTCTCTCTCTCTTTTTGAAAGAGTCTCACTCTGTTGCCCTGAGTAGCATGTATGGAGTCATCAAAGTTCACAGCAACCTCAAACTCTTGGGCTCGGTGGCCTTCCTGCCTCAGCTTCCAGAGTGGCTAGGACTACCAGTGTATGTCCTACACCACTAATTTTTATATTTTTTAAAGAGGAAGGGGGCTCACTCAGACTGGTCTCGAACTCCTGGCCTCAAGCTTAATGTATAATAAACAACTAGTGATAATCTAGAGATACAGCCTCTTAACAGTCTTTTCAGATATACCTTTCTATATCTATATCTATATTGGTTTCATTCTTCAAAGTTTTATCTCACAGACTTCAGGTTGAATCTCCACAGCTGTGTTCTGGTCCATTATTATCCTTGCTTGGCTCCCCAGCATGGCAGTACCCACAGATCTGTAGGGCAGTGGGTCCTGCTTCCCTCGTCTTCAGGAATCTTAGAGCAGAGCTCCTCGTTCAGCAGAGCAAAGCTCTGCACCGTCGGAGCCATGGGAAAGGCGGATACAGGCGACAAAATCACATAGACCTAGACGGCGTGGGTGTTCATCTTTCACTTTTCCATTGCTGTAGCCTTTTTTTTTGTCACTCTCACAGCAAATCTCAACACGTCATTTCGGAGCCCTGCCTGGAGCCGGTGATTGCACAGCCTGCAGACTAGGAGGCCACTCCCTCCGCCACCGCCCACCCGCCTGGGTTCCCAGAGGCCCTGAGCCCTTGATACACGACAAGTGGTGCCCCAGCCAGCTCGGTGGAGCTACAGGAGGAGGACCTTGGTGGTGTTGGTGTGGTGGCAGCCAGCAGAGGAACCAGCCAGCTGGAGGTGACACAGGAGGCCCGCAGGAGGCTCCAGTAGCGGGAGAGGGCAGCCGGCTGCTGGGGAGGAGACACCAGCACCTTAGGTTTCCAGCACCTTAGGTTTCCCGCCCCTTGCACTTGCGGTTAAACAGGAAACCCCCATTTCCTAGGCCTGGGAATGAAAGGGATTGTAGCCATTCATCCATGACCCAGAGGAGTCCCAGACACTACGCAGACACACTGAATGCAACTCCTGAGGGCCCCAAGCAATGATGTATACCCGTAAACAAAGAGTCCGGAGACAGAGTTTTTCTTTCCGGACTTGGGTTTTCTCTCTCTACCAGGAGCTTTGGTGTTTTTGTATTCTTTTTTGTAAATAAATCCTGTCTTACCACTGATGTGTGGTCTGCGGATTCATTCTCTGAATCACCAAAACCAAAAATCTACCTAAGACGAAATTCCAGTATCACCCTCAGTCTCCTTTGCAGCTATTGCTTGATCTCCCAATATCCTGGGTATTTTATGAAGTTTATTTCAGGCTTCAGACAGCCACAGGGGACGGCTGTGCTGAACAGTAAACACAATGCCCTCTGGGCACCTGGCGTGTGACCTCGGTGATGGCCTCCACTCCCCTGACCACCTGCGTCCCAGAAGCGAGAAGAGAAGAAGAGCGCTCCAGCGCCGGTGCTCACCAGCTCCCTGAGCTGCAGCCTGTGTAAGGCGGAGCACAACAGAATCTTGGGCTTTGCAATATCTTACTTTATTTTTGGGGTTTGAAAATAGAAATATAAGCATAGGCACTGAGGAATTAATCAAACCCAGTTTCTGTTTGAATTATTTAACACCAGCTTAGTTCAAAATGATCTAAGACTATCCAGACACCTTTCTGGCCATAGTGATTAAAAACAAAACTTTTCACTAGGTAGATTGCCCAGATTTATAATGCTTATTATTCAAAATTTGTAAACAAAATAAAAAACCCAATTTCTCTAAACTCTTTAAACATACAATGGTAGTTCTTTATTATTTATTAGGCTTCCATTACCTTATTTTTAATCTCAGAAAAACCATTCTTCACTTTGCTTGTTTGTTCTGTCATATATATTGCCCCTTGCAAGATAGCATCCATGCATTTGAAATTAGGACAGACAGGAGAGAAATACATTAAAAATATAAAATTATGTTTACTGTGACTGGAAATGCAAAAACATTGCTACATCAGGGGAAAAGAAAGATGATCAATGAGAGTAAAAGCTGTTTCAGAGATACCAGTAAAGAAATGAAAGAAATGGTTGGGTTTGTTTGTTTGTTTTCCCATTACTTAAAGAAGGGAAAAGAAATCAAGGCGCTCTGGTCAAGAGTTGGAGAAAGAAGCCCAGGCACTAAGGGATTAAGAGAATGCATGTTTTTGTTTGGGTTAGTCAGTATCAACTTAGTTCAGAATGATCCAAGAACATCTTATCTACAATTTTCAGGACGATAGGATTTTCTATCAGTGGAACAAAGCTTAACATACATAGCACATATATTTATTTTCTTGGTAATAAATATCAAATAGGCATTCTGTTTCTCTACATGGATTTTGTATTAACATTTACTAATTATTTCTTTCAAAAAATGAATAATGTAAAGAAGTCTATTAACTGCAATTACACTTATTAATTAATTTGGAATTCTTTGGTATCCCTTTTTAATATAGGAGGTAAATATTTACTTTTTTAAAGGCAAGCATGAAACAAACATTATTGAGGAAGAGAAAGTTGGGTTTACAGAGTAAGAACGTTTATAAAGCAGGATACATTCATCATAGACTGAAAATGGGCCTCCATCCCTAGGACCAGTAGGCAAAGAGGCTAAGTTAAGTATTTTCTGATTTGAAGTGTTACTTTATTGAATAGAATATTTTGGAATTCCTTAGGCACCATTATAGAGTATTTTTTTTCCTATAAGTAAAATTAAAATAAGATCTTCAATAGGTTTATTTCTGATATCAGAAATTAACATTGGATTTTCAGACAAGATAGAATAATAAAAACTATCATACCCCCTAAAAGATTAATGAATGAAAGAAAACAAATGAAGTACTTTAAATGAAATTTTTGTAGGTATTATGTAATAAAGGCCAGGATTTCTGAGAGACAGTAAACAAGTGAGGCAGGCTCTATCAATTAGTTGGAGACTTTTCAGGGAGTGGCTCAGAAAGGTCTACCCAGGAGGAAGCCAGTAGGCTCCCTGAGTTGAGACCATGTTGCTGAGACTCCTGGGAGATTTAAGTGGCTGGAGTTGGAAGTACAGAGTATCAGAGAGAATAGAGCAACACAGAGAAATATCACAAAGATCTGAAAAGTATCCCTTTAAACGTATCAGGTGGTACTTGTCAGCACATGTATGTAGGGAAACGACCTAAGGATAGAGAAAGAATCTTCAAAAAAGATTAAGGATAGCAGTACCTGATACTCACACAGGGCTAGGAATATTCTCCCAGCTGGACTGGAAAATCTCATAATTTGTAGAGCATTCCATAACATACTCAGAATTGTTTTTACATTGATAGTGGGCAAAATTAGCTCTGGATGAAACATGGCTCTGATTTTGTTTAATATTCCTTAAAAACAAAACGCAAAAAGACTGAAATACTTTTAGATAATTAAACTGGAATACTGGAGCCAAGTTGAAGATTTATCAAGGAATGAGAATATTTAACATCCAATAAGTTAAATACATTTTATTTGTGACATAAAAAATTAAACTTTACCTAGTACACAAAGAAGCAAGAAAAAACAACCCATAATGATAAGAAAATTCTATTGAATGAATCTATAACGGTTACACGTTAGAATTAACAATGATATTAAAATTATTATTCTAACTGTACTTCAGATGTTCCAAACTTATACGAATCATGGAATATATTGAAAAGCCTGAGTTGAACTTCTAAGTATAAAAACTACCATGTGTTGCATGAAAAATAAACTGAGTAGAAGTATTGGTAGATTTCATATTTTAGAAGATATAGTGAATCTGAAGAAAA
Source organism: Otolemur garnettii (assembly GCF_000181295.1). NCBI lineage: Eukaryota > Metazoa > Chordata > Mammalia > Primates > Galagidae > Otolemur > Otolemur garnettii. The sequence continues at coordinate 2,879,035 of NW_003852572.1, read as the reverse complement.
AGCAATGAAATGTACCCAAAACAAAACAGAAAGAAAAAAGAACTAAGAAAATTGGAAAGAGCATTCATGAGCTGCAGTATAATTGTAGTCTCCCAAAAAGAGAAGAAAGGAAGAAAAAATACTTGAAGACATAATGGCCACTTTTTCCCCCCCAAATTTAAAGAAAACTCTAAATTAACAGACCCAAGAAGCTCAAAAAATTCCAATCACCAAAAAGCATAAAGATAACTCCAGCAAGATATATTATAATCAAATTGCCCAGAATTAGTAATAAAGAGAAAAACTTAAAAGCAAAAAGAGAAAAAGGTACACACTCACTGCAAGTGAGAAGACCATGGGAAACATCTTTGAAATAATGACAGAGAAAAAACAACCTCACAAACACAGCAAAGCAACCTAGAATTGTACGCCTAAGAAAAATATCTTTCACAAAAGTGATATATAATATTTCCTAGTATATAAAAATTAAAATATTTGTTATTAGCAGGCCTACATATATGAAATTGCCAAGACGTGGAAGCAACCCAAGTACCCATGAACTCATGAATGGATTAACAAACTATGGTATGTGTATACTATGGAATACTTTTTAGCCATGAAAAGAGGGAGATTTTACATCTTTTGTATTTACTTGGACCGAGTTGAAACACAGTCCTTTTAGTAAAGTATCACAACAATGGAAAAGCAAGTATCCCATGTACTCAATACTAATATAAAACCAATATATAGACAACCACATGCCCTGATGAAGGAAAAACACAAGTGTGTTCTACTGAGGGGGGGAGAGGAGGAAAAGATGAAAAGAGAGGAGGGAGGGTGATGGTTGAGCTCTCACAGAATGTGCACAATGCAATGTATACACCACACCCCTGGGTGAAGGGCTCCACCACAGCTTGGATTTACCTGAAAAATGCAAATGATGTAACCTAACCATTTGTACCCTCGTATTAATATGAAAAAAAATGTAGCAATACTTTTGTGATGTTCCTACAAATTAAAAAAAAATGATATCAGATGGACGTGTTGGGATACAAAAAAGAGTATGGGCAAATGGGATACAGGTGAATATGAGTACATGTGTAATTATGTAGGTTTTTTTCTTATTATGTAATTTTCTTCAAGAGAAATATGACTGTTCAAAATGTAACAACAAACTGCAAAGCTTACAACTTATGGATAAGTAAAAGGCTTGACGACAATAGCCTAAGAATAGGAGTAACAAATTGAGGTGTATCATCATAAAGGACTTTATATTATCTATTATCTATGTGAAGTGGTATCATATCAATTTGAGGTAGACTACTCATTTAAAGATGTGCATTACGACCTCTAAGGCAATAACTATGAGATCCATAAAGTAAATAAAAATGGAATTCTAATTTCTCAGTCCAGAAAAGGCAGTGAAAAAGACAAGGAGCATATAGAAGACACAGAAAAACATAGAACTCAGAGAAAAATAGGGTATGTTCTAAATAACCCTATTTAAAAAAGAGAAATTACTAGATTGGATAACAAAACCAAGACTTAATTTTTAAAATTTAAGATTTTTTTGGAGACAGAGTGTCACTTTGTTGCCCTTGATAACTCTTGGGCTCAAGCGATCCTCTTGCCTCAGCCTCCTGAGTAGCTGGGAATACAGGCACGCACCTCTGTGCCTGCTAGTTTTTCTCTTTTGAGTACAAATGGGGTCTTGCTCTTACTCAGGCTGGTCTCCAACTCCTGAGCTTAGGCAATCCACCTGCCTCTGCCTTCCATAGTGTTAGGATTACAGGTGTGAGCCATTATGCCTGGCGAAGATCTAAGTCTTAAATATAACAATTAGGAACACAAAAAAATGATCAAATCATTATGAAAATACAACTTAAATCTATAATGAGATACTGCTACCCACTTATTTGAATATCCTAAATTAAAAAGGTTGACTAAATCATGTATTAGTAAGGTAGCTGAAGAATCAGAAAACTCACACTGTAGTGTTGGGTACTTAAAATAACACAAGTCTTTTAGAAAACTGTTTGCCTATTTCTTGAAGAATACAATATATTCCCATCTTATGCAGGAAGTCATTCCATTCCTTGACAATTACATAAGAAAAATAAAAACTACATTCATAGAAAGACATATATATGAATAGCTGCTTAATTTACAGGTAAAATACACAAAATATGGAAACAACCCAAATGCCTACCAGAAGAGTAAGAGATAAACTGTGGTACATTCAGATGAAAAAATTACTCAGCAATAAAAAAGCTCAAACTAATATTTTGTTGAGAATTTTTGTGAATACAGTTGACTTAATTTTGTGAGAATTAACTTTAAAAAGATAATGTTTTGTAGTTTAATTTTTGTACCATATTTGTTTGGTTTTGATACTAGGATAAAACCAGCCTCATAAAATTTAAAAAAATTAAAATCCAGAAGACATTGTGTAAAATAATTTTAATTATTCTTCATATATTTGATAGAATTTGCCAGTGAAACAATTTGTGCCTGGAGAATTTTATTTGGAAGGGAGACATTTTTAATTACAAATTTGAGTTCTTTAATGGTTATAGAAATATTGGATCATTTATTTCACTTTGGCTGAATGTGACCAGTTGATAGTTTTTAATTTTCGAGGAATTAAGCTATTTCTTCTAAATTTGAAAATTTATGAGATAGCATAAGCACATGGACATTTTTATCCCCTATGAAAATGCAAATTAAAATACTATCACATATAGAAGAGAATAATCAAAATAGAAAATATCTACAGCACTAAATGCTGATGAGGACGCAGGGAAACTGGACACCCAGTGAAGGCATATGAGAGAAGGTGAATGTGCAATGAGGGGAAGGCATATTTAAAGTAGAGACAACTGCAAGTATATGGACTGAAAAGGAACAGAGCATAATGTTTGAGAAATAGGGGAAAGACAGAAAAAGCCAACACAGAAAAAACAAATTGTGTGAGACGATGCTGGAATGATAAGTGAATTGCGGTAGGCAGAGCCTTGCACTATTTGGGGATTTTTAAGAATACTGGGAAATGGTCAAAGGGTTTCAATCAGGAAAATTGTAGCCTTAGATTTGGATTTTTTTTTTCCAGTTTTTGGCCAGGGCTGGGTTTGAACCCGCCACCTCCGGCATATGGGGCCACCTGTGCCCTACTCCTTTAAGCCACAGGCACTGCCCCTAGATTTGGATATTATTATTCATCATATTTTGTGCTTTATATTCTTGTATTTATTATGTATATTGCATTAGTCATATACATTACTGTATAACTGTGGTACACAGATTACATATTATTGATCATGTGCCTTTTGTTTTTAAAAGGAATCAATCTAAGGGATCAAAGGAAGATACAAAGGGAACAGTTAAAAGCAGATGAAAGCAGTAAACATTAAAAAAAAAAAAATTGGTAGCCAGGTTGGTAGCAAGGCCTAAGATGACTGGAATTTGGAAAGGAGCCTAATTTAACAAGTGATGAGTATACAGCATTAAATAGATTTCACAATTCAATTGGTGGAGGTACAGATGGAAAGATCCTTACAATCTGAAAAGACTGTGGGTAGAAGAGGATAAAACAGGTGTAAGAGCCAGAGGCGAGGCTTGGTTCCTAGGTGAGTTCAGTCTGGATGCATGGCTATGAGGTGCCACTTTCCATGCAACTAAAGATGCAAGTCGATAACTGGACACGCAGGTTTAGGAAGGGAAATCTTACCTACATATAAGAACTTGAGAAATGTCAGCAAATAGAGATAACTGAAAAGAATGAAAATGATGTATATATACCACAATTTATAGAGGGAGAGTGATTGGTGGGATCATGCCTATGGTGCATCCCATAAGGGTACATGTGAATATCTCTAATTGTGGAGTATAAATGTCTTAACACAATAACTAAGAAAAAGACATGAAGGCTATGTTAGCCAGTTGGATGAAAGTATTTCAAATTGTATACAGAAACAGTACACTGTACCCATGACAATATTAATGTACAGTGCTATGATTTAATAATAATAAAAAAAAGAATGAAAATGAATCACATCTGGAGAGAAAGTGAGACCTGAGAAAAGAAAATTATTTATGGAAGAGCCCCCAAGGAACTGCAAAATTAATGATCAATCGAAAGTAGAAGGATGTGTAGTAGTTATTTAACTGTCTCCTACTGGTGGACACTCCAGTTGTTTCCAGTTTGGGCCTTCATAAATAATTATGCACAGATGAAATTTCTCATCCATTGTTTTGCAGGTGTGCATATATACTTGCTGGTTAGATTCCCAGAAGTAAGATTTTAGAGTAAATGTAGAATTACTTTTGTGATTTTGTTAGATTATTGGAAAATTGTTCTCTAGCTGAAGTTGTACCATTTTGAACCCTCACCAGTAAAGTACAAGAAGCTGCTTCCCTACAGACTCACTAAATAAGTCCTTTGTCAAACGTTTACCTCCTTAACAACATCCCCGGTGAAACATGCCCTCTTCCTGCAGGTGCGTTTTTCATTTACCTTGAGTTAAATTGAGCAGTTTTTGTACATGTTTAGGTGTCATTTATAAACATGTTCATGTGAAGTGTTTGTTCATGAGCTTTGTCCATTTTTCTGTGGAATTTTTGCTAGTTTTCCTCTCAATTTTTACTCTATCATAGTATTCAGGAGCCCATTTTTATAATAAGAGTTGTAACATTTTTCCCTCAAGGTCATTAACTTTATTTTATTATTGATCTTTCTCATGCCTTATGTATTTTCCTTATTTTCATTTTTCTAATGTAGGTGGATTTGTCTGTCTTTTTCCCCTCCTTTCCTCCTTTATTCTCTTCTTCCCTCCCTCCCTCCCTCCCTCCATCCCTCCCTCCCTCCCTCCCTTCCTTCTTTTTTATCATTACTTTTTTTAATGGCTTCCAGATTTGGAATATGGCCTAAAAGAATCTACTTGGTCCACATTTACAAAAGAATCCTGAGATTTAATTTGAATAGTTTTACTTCTTTACATGTAAGCATTTGATAGATTTGAAGGTATTCTAATTAAGCATGGATTTACTGTTAACTTTAATAAATATCTGGATGGTGAAAGCCACACGTACATAGCAGATACTTAGAAAACATCTGCATCTCTGATGGGGTCATTTTATTGCTGTACATCTACTTCTCAATGTTTTTCTTTAAGACAGAGTTTCTGTCATCCCTGGTAGAAGGCCATGGTGTCACAGCTCACAGCAACCTCAATCTCTTGGGCTCAAGTGATCCTCCTGCCTCAGCCTCCCGAGTAGCTGGGGCTACAGGTGCCCAACACAACACTCAGCTAATTTTTTTTCTATTTTTACCATCTTTCCCCCCAAATAAGCCCTAGCAGGATTTCTATGCATTTGTTAAATATAAGCCTTACCCCAATAATAAGACCTAGTGATAGGCATGGCTATGCAGCTATGGGTTGGCTATGCAGTGAATCTGCATAGCCATGCCATGCATCTCAGCATAGGGCGGTAAGGAAGACTGGAATACCTTTTATCTGCCGCAGCCCCTTTCTCCAAGCCATTGGCACTTGCATGGGTGTGCGTGTGGTAACCACAGTCGCAAGTGTGGTAACTACAGTCACACATATGGTAACTGAGGTCATAGGTATCCTACTCTGCATGTGTGAACAGCTAGGGTAAAGGAGTTCACGCATCCTTAGCGCCAGCCCCACCAACAAGGTGGACTCCCCCTGTCAGGTTCCAGAAGAAAACGACTTAACTGTATTTGAATAAATGTAGATTGTTGTATAATACTTAATAAAAATAAGACATTCCCTGAAAATAAGCCCTAGTGTGTCTTCTTGAGATAAAATAAATATAAGACAGTGTCTTATTTGGGGGGAAACATGGTAGTAGAGATGGGGCCTTGCTCTTGCTTAGGTTGGTCTTGAACTCCTTAGCTTTAGCAATCCACCTGCCTCGGGCTCCCAGAGTGCTAGGATGACAGGTGTGAGCCACTGCACTTGGCCACTTCTCAACTTTTTTAAAAAACAGAACAAAAACCCAACTTAAACTAATTTAATAAAATGCATTCTCAAGAATATGACTGTGTCCTTAACCAATGCATAAAGATACTTTTAACTCAATGATGACACTGCTGGTTATAAACAGATAATATTGTATGATCAGGAGGAATTTTAGAAACCTACTGAAAGGGGCAGTAATTTTCCATATCCATTACTTACGCAGAACCAAAAATAAGACAAACATCAAAATTTGTTCAGTGCCCAGGATAGTGCTGACCTACTTATTACCAAAAGATAAACTGCATTCAAGTGCACAATGAGTAATACTGTGAACAAGGGAGCAGTTTAATTTCTGACGAATTAAAGCCCACACAAAACTAGTGAGCTGATTTACCAGCCCTACCAAGTTCAAGATATTTGGCACGTGGCTAAATTGGAAATTTTACACACTACTTCTCACCAGCCATTATGTGGGAATGAACATTGCGACCATAGAGGAAAGAGGGGGGAACTAATCGGGGTGCAAGCAGCCGATTATGTAAGAGTGAACTGCCGGTCAGTCGGTGTGCAGCAGGCACCAGGCAGGGTCTGTTCACAGCACGACGCTAATTGTGCTGCGCTCACTCCTGTGAACACATAATGCGTCACTACGTTTCTCATGAAAGAGCTAATAAAGCCTGTGAAGTATGAGGAACACAAGGCTGCCGCCAGATATTGATCCACAGCCAGCTTTCCACGGGTGACGTTAAATTAAATTTCATCTTTCCTCCGTCTAAGTCTGAAAAGAGAATAATGAATAATACCAACCCTTCTTCGAGGCTTACTTTTAGCTTTACATCAAATAAATTCAGTGATAACTTAAGCGGTTTTTATTGCCTTCCAGGGACATATTTTATAGAATTTAAAATAGATCTTTTAACTACCATACTTCTTTTCTTTTCTTATCTTGCCAACAACAGCATTAAAGCCTTAGAGCAAGAACCGTTAGACCATTTAATATTTTTGTACCTTTCTCTTTTTCAATTAGATTTTGTAAATAGTCTTCTATGTAAACCCTGAGGGTAACTCACAGAGCCCTGGGAATGTTTAACTCTTCCATTTCAGTTATTGTATTCGAAAAGTATCAAATATATTCCTCTGTCTACCCCGGTGTGTGAGTAACGTGAGTGTGACGGGGGCAGAGTGCAGGGGTGGTGGTGGGGTAGCACTCTTCACCTTCCACTTGGCCTCGCTGCCTGGGTCTTATCCCCCCTCACCTGACACACACTGGGCTACCTGTGTGTTCCTTTTTTTTTTTTTTTTTTTTAAGACAGAGCCTCAAGCTATCAACCTGGGTAAAGTGCCGTGGCATCACAGCTCACAGCAACCTCCAACTCCTGGGCTCAAGCGATTCTCCTGCCTCCACTTCCCAAGTAGCTGGGACTACAGGTGCCCACCACAAAGCCCCGCTATTTTTTGGTTGCAGCCGTCATTGTTGTTTGTCAGGTCTGGGCTGGATTTGAACCCAGGTGTATGTGGCTGGCGCCTTAGCCGCTTGAGCCACAGGTGCCGAACTACCTGTGCATTCTTGAGTCTTCCTTCTGAGCACATGTTAGGGTCACAGGACTTTCTTTGGACTAGGAAAGTCGATCTTTGTCACTTTCAGGCAACATTCTCCAAAAGACAACGTACAATGCATCCTGCTGTTGTCACTAAGGATCTAGACTAGAAAATGGAGGGTGCGCAAAGATGTCCTTCATTTTAAGTCACTGGGACTCCAGAATTGTTTAACTTTCTTGCTGTTCTCCAGCACAGCCAACCTCCACTGAAAGGACATACTGAACTTTGTATTTCTAGCCTATCACTCTCTCACTCTCAGTTCTAACCAATTTGTCTTCCCCGTGTCAGTTTAAATGAGGCTTTCCTTAATGCACTAGATTGCACACTGCCGTAATTCCTGTATTTTTAAGGACTCATCATAAGCGTGTGGTTGTTTATAAAGTAATTTTTAAAATTAGATGTTTATTTTTAAAGTCTCTAGACTCATAATAACAGGACCCAAATCTTTCTTATTTACAAAAATGAATAAACAAATACAATGCTTTTGACATGATCTTCAGTAAAGAGAAGTATGGAATTAATCAGACCTGGCTTTAACTTGGGCTCAGCCTTTGAATCCTGTACAATGTTTGATGAACTACTATATTTTTTTTTGTCCTTCCTTCATTTTCCTCATCTGTAAGTGAGGTAGTGTTTATCTCTAAAATTTATTGAGAGAACCCAAGAAGTTAAAGTGCTTAAAATATTTATTCTGCTACTTGACATGAATAGATGCCCAAGAATGATGGTTCTCTTCCCCCATGCTCAGTAGGTAAAATGCAAGGCCCGTGGCACGAGGGATTCTGACTTTTAGGACTCATATCAAAAGGTTTTTCTATACCACCTGTATTACAGAAATCCTGCCATTGTCTCATCAGTTTCATTTGTCAATATTTTAGAACTTAGACTATTTGCTGATAAAATTTTAAATCTCTACCTGTGCCTCCATATGTAAGTTCTAGGGAAATTTTTTTCATATGAAGATATATCTTTATGGCACTGCTACATGTCACATTAGATTGGGTGATTGTAGATCACTCTGAAAGGCCTTACTTCAGACAATTGAGAATCATCAACCCTTGGTCCAACAATGTCTTTTCATTCAGCCTGGCGTAGTTTTGATTTTAGACAGTCAAACTTTATGAACATGCTTTCTCTACCCACCATGTGCATAGTATTAGGCCAGTTACTATAATTGACTGCTTTGGGGATTGCAGAAGGAGCAGTGGTTTACAGAATCTCATAATTTAACAAGTTAATTAAGCAAAAGTCATAATGGTGTAAATGATATTCAGAAAGAGAAATAGAGAATTCCACCAGCTGAGGAGATATTAGGAAAGAATTGATGAAACATTCCTAAAAAGATGATTCAAATAATAGTGATGTTATGGATCTTGTGCAGACTACAAAAGTAGGAAATTATTACCATAAATGTGATTTTTATAGTAGGCAGTTTTCTGTGATGAGTTGTATCGACAACTCCAAATCCAGAGGCAGAGACTATGTACTTTAAAGGAATTAATGGTGTGAATTAGAGACTTCACACAGTTTCTAGTGCTTTCACCATAGTTTGTACACATCACATGATCATCTTATACAACATTACATTTAAAAAAATATATCTAAGTGACAATTTTATAACATTCACACCATGAGCTGGTTAAGGAAGCAAAGCCACAGCGGTCTGTAGTGCTTCACTGCTGGTGATAAGAACAGTTCCTCATGGTTAAAATAAATTTGATGTCAATATAGTTAAGCAGCTCCAATTTACCAAAAGCCATCAGTGACCACCACTGGACAGTCAGTTCTTTTAAAGTTTATATCCTAGAAGCAAACACCATCACTGGTTAAAACTTTGTCTAAAGAAGTCAGTTTCTGTGCTGAAAACTATTTTCACAAAGCTGAAAGTTACTAAACTGTTTCAATATAAATACTTTGTCATCTTATTATCTTAGTTACAACCAAGTTCTTTGAAACTCTTGGAATTTACTCTATTTTTAATGTGTGCTTTCATTTCCTCTCCCCCATTTAAGATCACCACCTTGAAGGCTTTAAGGTGGTGGAGACAAATTCCCCAGGGATACCCTCTGCTCACCAGTTCAGCTGCTGAGCTGTGATCTAGAGTCACAGCTGTACAGAGCTATGCTGGACGAGGACACCAGGAAGCTCTCAGTGATGAATGTCACTTCAGGGAAGCAGAGGATCTTTCCAAACTATACATATAACTAATGATGATACCATTGCTGGGTGTTGAGGAGGACTAAAAAATGACCATCTCTTCCATGTCATCTGTTTGCTGCAAAGTAGTTTGGCTCAAGGTAATTAGAACTGGTGCCCTGTTATAACAGTGGTCTCTGTCTTACAGTGATCTCTGATCTATAAATAGGTTCTAACTGGTGATCTTCCTTGTGAATATCCATTTCGTGTAGGCAGTCTGAACAAGAATCACAGAAATCCAAAAACATTTCTGGAGGACATTCCTGGCAGTGCCACTGAACTCCCTGGCTGGGTTCATTGCCACTTCTATACTTGCTGCTCCCACACCTTTCGACAGCTGCGTTCATGTGGCTGTGAAAACAGGACCGGTCATCGTCTTCATCCATGTACACTGGTGGTTCATGTGAAGCCATAAAACTGGAAGGTTTAAAGAGATGCTTATTAAGAGGGTGCTGTCGTCTGCTTCTGGAAGACTTCTTGGAGTATGATAAGTTTGGTGCTCTGCCCGGAACTGGAATGCCAGCTTTAATTAGTTTTATGAAATACTTCTGTGCTCAGCTAGCAACAACCTGTTTGGCTCTCCTGTGGCCCAGTTCATCTGCTATCTTCTGCCAACATCTAGATTCAACTTCTTCAGGGGCTGTATTTCAGGAGTAGCTGTTCAAGAATTTTTTTTTATTCTTCACCAGTCCACAATTGGTTCAATGTTTTCAGTTTAGTACCATCACACAGGTGTCCCTTTATCATCTGAGGATGACTATTTGAGCCTTCTGGTCCATCTGATGCCAGACAAGGTGGCACTGAGACCAGCCACCTTGGCCCTGGACCTGTTGCTTTTGTGGCAAATGGAGGAATTAGTCTGGGCAGATGGGGGGAAGACACTGGCGCTGTGCTGTCTCCTCACCTGGACTTCTGACAAGTCAATTCCTCCAGTGCATCCCTGATTGGTCTGTTTCCAAAACCTGCTCCTGATTGGTCTGTTTTCAAGACCTGAAAGCTCATTGGTTACCTGCCATTATATAAGCCCCTAAGCAGAGAGCCCAAAATCCAGACGTGTAAAAGAGAGCAGAAGAGCAAGGAGGTTTGGTTCTTTGTGAGAGCTGTAATACTTGTATTATAAAATCCATCTTACTGCTGATCTTGCTCTGCAAGGAGGTTTGGTTCTTTGTGAGAGCTGTAACATTTGTGTTGTTAAATAAAACCTAACCTACTGCTGATCGTGCAGTCCCTTGCTTCATCATTCAAACTGCTGAGATCAAAAGCTTGGAATTCCGGTATCACATCACTCAAAGGTAACATGGAGTATAAAAGGAACTGTCTATCCTTCTTCAGATCTGAAGGACATTTTGGTCTAGCAGCTAAACCTACTTTATCAAAAACTAGCTTAACTCTCCTAGAATGTCTTTTATGATTTTTAAATTCTCTTTCAAAGTTCCCAAGGCTATGAGTATACTGGTCCCATACATTCTCAGGCAATGGAACAAGTCTCTGTGGATATGCAAGCGCATATCAGTCCTCTTCTGCAGTTTCTCCACAAATCCAGTGGGATTTTTAGTGCATCTCCCTGGTGTCTGCCTAAACTTTCAAGGTCTTAGACTGCTTGAGAGCACTGAGCCTCAAGTACAGCAATCGCCTGTAACAGTATCTGGAATTTTTGTGTGCTTCAGTGCCACAAGATCTGATTCAAAGCTCTAAACATTGGGGCCATCATCTTCCTCTTCTGTAACATGCTGACTGGCACTCCCTGTGGCAGGTGGCAAATGTCCAATATTGGGTTTTGCCTCTGCAAGTGGCCTGCTTAGTGGTCCTTTGCTTCTGCAATTTTGGGAGTCACAACATATCTCTTTCTCATTTTGAGAAATTTCATCAGCATTTGTAGGAGGTTCACTTATGTTATCACTAACAATTGCATTTGTTTCATTGGGACTAAGATTTTTCTCAAACTGTCCCTTTTCTCTGCAGGGAGCACTGTTTTTGGTAGGTACCTCTGGTAGGGGCAGCCCTTCATAGGGAGGTTCTCAGGGTGTATCTGAGGCTTTGAGAAAGACATTGTTTGAGCTGAAACACAGTCTAAAGCTGACGACGGTTCTGGTTCCCCAGAGACTGGCACACTCTCAAGCCTATGTCTAGGTCATTACTGGTATTTTCATTGCATTGCTCTTTTGAAGCATTGCAGTCTCCCACCACATCCACTTCTTCCTCAAAATCCCTTAAAGATGACTGAATTCCAGAAAAGGGGCCTGGAGCTGGCTCAGCAATCAGCTGACTAACACAGGCAGGCAGTTACTATTTTGTGGGCCTCCAACTTGACCTGCACGTCTGAGTTTGTGCAGAGCACATTACGGTCTATACAACTGTCCTCCTTCCTACTATCAAGGAACTTTGACGTCTGGATATCTAGATTCCTATTTGCAGCTACTGATTTCTCCTGCTACCCATAGGAACCAGTGCTATTGGTGTTCAGTATTCCCATCAGGCTGACAGTCACCACAGTTTGTAACAGCTGACTCACTGTCTTCGATACCATTGACAGCCAGATAGCCTGTGATTTCTTCAACTACTGCAGAATTAAGTGGCTCTTCCTCACTGGCATTCACCTTTTTAATTTCCCTTTTCTCAGGATCATCCAGTATAAGACCTGGACAAGCTCGTTTAGTCCCTTGCAGATCCACATCATTGTCCACTGCCATATTCCTCTGTTCTCCTGACTCCTTGTCTGGTTTTATAGGTTTTATCTTCTCCTGAACTTTTTGTTCCTTCTAAGACAACCCTTAATTTCTTTTAAGACTGATGAAACAAGTTTTGTTGGCCTTCTCTCACAATTGTTTACAGCCTGCTTTTCTATGTTATCCTCATCAGAAGAAGAAAGTCCTTTTTTCCTAGGGCTCACCATGATTCTCCTGTACTCTACTGTTTTAAATCAGTGGTTCTTCCATTGTTATTCCCTTTCCAAATTTGCACAGGCTGTAGTCTCTTCTTTGGTGATCTTGATCTCACTTGAGAATGAGAAGAGATTCCTTCATTGTGTGAGCAATGCTACAGTTTCTTTAAGTTCTACCACAAAAAGATTCATGGAAGCTGTTTAAACCCACTATAGATCTTATAATGAGAGTAGATGGGGAAGTAGCCATATAATAGCAAGTCTCTACAACACTTATAATGAGAGTAGATGGGGAAGTAGCCATATAATAGCAAGTCTCTACAACACTTATAATGAGAGTAGATGGGGAAGTAGCCATATAATAGCAAGTCTCTACAACATAGTCAACATGATCCACTCAATGGGAAACCTTTTGAAAAGTGTTTCACCTAGTATTTGATTCCCAGTTGTATTTATCTGTCATCACTCTTAATGCCCAGTTACATTGGGACTTAAGTCATTAATTATTTATACGGTTTTACTAGCACAACTTGGTATCTTTCTTGCAGGACTGGGCACTGTGGACCCCTTGGGGATGCCCCACAGCCATGGCCACTCTCTGCTCTCTGTTGCACCTGGTCAGGTGCCCCCCCCACAGGAAGCTCAGATGCTGGGTGCTTCCAGATAGGTCCCCACCTCCCCTAGGGCATGTTTTAAGGAGTCTGAGGACAAGGGAAAGGATTGGGAACTCTGGCTTGGCAGAGTCTGGTTGGAGGGCATCAAAGTTGATCATTTATGGTAAAGTATAATAAGGCAGAGTTTAGCCCCAGATTTTCCAGGCCAAAGGACCCCTCACTTATAAAAAGTTCCCAGTGTTCAGGTTCTAGTCACATCCTGCTGTCCTTGACCTCCCCTGTCCTTGACAGGGGAGCTATTGGCTCCCCTGTTCTGAGAGGTCAAGACCTTCCTGAAGTGCATGCCCAGGTCACATGACTTGCAGTTTGGATTTTGTTTTATCTACTAGGCAAGTGGACATTCTATTATCAACAGAGTGGGCCAGCTGGGGCCAGTCCTGCAGCTGTAAATGTCTTTGTCAAAAAGGTAACATATTCTTGAAAGTATTTAACTTTTTCCCATTGCACTTTAATTTTAGATTTGTTTGTGATTTTATATTGTTTCCTGTTTAGTTTTTCAACTATTTATCTTGTACTGACAAACATAAAGCAAGCTCTGCTTCCAGTCGTGACTGGTTAACTTGCTGCACTACACAGACAGCTGGAAAGCTGAGCGAAATATGTGCTACAAGTGTTTATAGAGTTTTGACAATTTTAGGGCATAACAATTATCCCTCAGAAGAGGGAGACAAATGAAGTGAGCTCTATAACTGGCTCTGCTTTCTGCCTGGGGGCACATTCTGGTATGCTCCAGTGGGAGGGAAAACCCAAGCAGTAAAGGAAGCTTCCACTTGTTAAACAGGCAGAGACCAGAGTTTGAGAAATCTGATGTAGCAGAATTAATTAGATAGCATACCAGAGAAGAAGGGAGCTATTTAGTGAAAGAGAGTAAGAGATCTGTATAAGAAAAGATACTAATGATGATGATAGTAAACTTTGCAACCATGAAGTGTGAATCTGTGAGGCTAAACAAAGAACAAATACCAGAGGGTTGTAAACTGGATAATTCTTAGAGCTTCTTCAGTCAGGAAGCTGTCTGAGTTCAGACAAACAAGAATGCAAGTGCTGGAGACCCAAGACAGTCTTACTTTGGGAGGAGGGTTAAGATGTCCTTAAAATATCATCTACTCTTGTTCCATCCTAAGTTCTACAATGGTCAAGTGCATCTTCAGTGACAGAAAGAAGATGAGTGATTGCTGGGGACCAGAAGTTGTGGAGAAAAGGCTGGGCTGACAGAGTAGCACTGGGAGCATTGGGAAACTCTGAGAGTTACAGCCACATTCCATATTTTAATTTTTTAATGGTCTTATACACTTTTTGAAAACTCATTACATTATAGACTTAAAATAGAAACAATTTACTGTTGTAGTTAAGGGGATCTATCAAAGGGTGTTGGGAAGATTTAACATGGAACACAAGCAGCAGAGCGCTGCCAGCCACCCTCCTGCCTCCAACCAAAAAAACTTAAACTTTGAATGAATTCAGCCTCAAATCCCTTTTTTAGGATGACATCACCATGAAAAGAGGGCTGGTTTCAGGAACTTCTGTAGGCTTGGGTTGGCATAAAGTTAAAAAGAAACTGGAGGGAAGGTCCAAAGTGAAAATGTACAGAAAATTCATCACTTTAAATGAAGAGAGTTAGTGGAAGAGCCGGGAGAGAGATGCTCTGTGGGGCTGGGCCTGACAGCTTTGAGAAGGAGAAGCCAATGACCTGTAACACATGCACACATGCACACACATGCATACATGCACACACATGCACACACATGCACACATGCACACATGCATACACATGCACACATGCACACACATGCACACACATGCACACACATGCACACATGCACACACATGTACACACATGCACACATGCACACACAGCGACCTGAAGAGACTGGCAGGAACATCCTGAGGATTATTCAATAAATAATAGCTATTATTTATTACTTTTCAATAATAAATAATTTTCAAATGTTTCCAGAAAAGATACTGACAAATGTAAAATTGTATATGGAAAAAAAGGCAGTCTGAGAAAAACATGGGTGCAAAATTTGCTATGAAGCCACTGAAAAATGTGACCAAATATATTTATTTAAATTTATTTTTAAAATATGTAATACAACAATTTTCTCCATCAAACAAGAAGGAAAGAAGTTCAGAGATATTCATTAGAACATGAGAAAGAAAGAGAGAGAGAGGAAGCCTCAGTGGCCACACAGCATGTCAGGAAGTAGCTCTGCCCATTATCCAGGACTCCACAGGGCGATGACAGCTGGAAAGGCCTGGACCTTTCAGGACTCTGGCAGATGCTCTTCCCTTTGGTGATTTTAATTTGCTTCCTTTACCGATAATAAGCTGTGGTGATGAGTACAGTAGCTTTCAGTGAGTTCTGAGAATTCTTCTAATGAACTATGGAACCTCAGGGTGGCCATGGGGACCCCTGTGTCAGAAATGAGTCAGTTTTGTGGACTGTGCACCCTCTGACATCAAAGAACATGATTTAAATATAGGAGCTGATGATATAGAAATTTGTACCTGGGAAAAGTTTCAATAAAAGGATGAAAAAGCATCATTGGACATACACGCACAACTTACAAAAATCGTGTATGAGCAAAGGTAAAAAAATCAATCGACTATGTGTATGTATATACAAACACATACTAATAAAGACGTAATCAGAAAATACTTAAAATATCTGTATAATCTTAATAAGTAAAATACCAGATGGTAATGACAGGGGATGGCAGGAGGTAAATATTCAACTCATTTTACATAAAAGGAAATCAGTAGTGTCTAAATAAACAGTGAAATAGTATATTACAAAAAGCTGTGATTACAAATGTGACTCCTAGAACAAAAATTTTCTTCTTTCTCTTTTTCTCTCTTTCTCACACAGATGTTATAGAAAACATCTGTAAAAGTTATTAGAAAATCTGAAGAAAATAAATCATCAGGAATTTTGGTTAGGGGCAGTAGTTAACTAGGTAATCTAGATCGATATCCCAACTAAGAATGACAAACATTTGAAAAATGTCTAGGGTTCCTAGAAGATGACAATGCCTCAGAATAATTTTTAAGAAAAGAAATAAATTCAGAAATATGATTCTGGCATCTCGGGTCTCTGTTCCCAGACTCCAGTGCCAATGCCACAGGAAGTGGGTGAGGAGCTGAACAAACACAGTGTATGATGGCGTCACAGAGTAGAGAAGATAAAAATGGGAAGCCACCCCCTCAGGGTGTGTGTCTGTGTGTGTGCGTGTGTGTGCA
>NW_003852572.1:2850276-2861760 GCF_000181295.1 Otolemur garnettii | reverse complement strand
GCACCTGCAGGCACGTGTGTGACACAGGCTGGGGTGGGAATGGAAAGAAGAAAAGCTGGCTTGGTCCCCAGACTGTGCCATATTGTTAAAATATGTCTTGAGTAGATAGGTCCTCGCAAAGACTGAAAGAGATTTCTAATAATTTTAATCCCTGATTAGATTAAGGATAATCAGAAATGCTGATGATACTTGATGTCTGTCAGTGGTAAAGTAAATATTTTCTGAAGAATAAAAAAAGATCAATAATCCCTTTTTGTATTATTTCAAGTATTTCTATATAATTTGGGGGTTTTAGTAATAAAATAACCAAAATCAGTAGGTTAGACAGGAGGAAGAAGAGAGCTGAAAAACCAAGGGGCAAAAGAACATTTCAGAAACACAGCCAAAGAGACACAGACTAATGTCACATACATTCAAAAACATAGCTATGTTTAATACCAAGGAGACAGATTAGTTATCATCATAATAAAATGTAACTTTATCTATTATATTCAAGTATATTAAAAAAAGGTTGAGAACTTTTGCAAAAACTGGCACTTGGGAAAAAAGAATCAAAGAAAAATTGTAAAACTAAATGTATGCAATTAACATTGAAAATTTAATGAATGGTTTTAATAGTGGATTAGGCACAGGAAAGAAAGAATTAGAGACCAAGAAGATAGATAGATAGAGAGAAAGAGAATGAGACAGAGATTGATGGGTCTTGAACTTTTTTTACACATGACAGTCTTATAATTCCACAATTTGGGGAGCAGAAATTATAGGGCTTCTCACAGTCCCTATCCCCATAAATTTCTAGGAACAACTGAACTTATGGAGTTGGGGAAAGAAACTCTACCTTTTGATGGGACAGGTGGAAAAATCATAATAAAGGGATATTTCAGACAATGCTGGAAGTAATTTTGTTTGTAATAATAAAATTATTACATGAAATTTAGCATTTCTGTACAATTAAATTCCACATATTGATAAAAATAAATGCAATTACTTTTAAAATTTTAAGAAAACAAAGCAAACAACAATGTGTTTTATAAAGCACTATTTGTGTAACAACAAAGAATAAATCATACACGCTTTGTCCTTGACGCATACACAAGAAAGGAGGGAAACAGCCTTTCACAAGGGTAACTGGGTTGTGAACACAGGAATTATCACTATATGCTCTTCTATAAAGTTTGAACTAAATTACTTAACCAAAATGCACAGAGTTAAAAGAGATTTCTAGAAAACCTTTTGATGAAAAGAATGTGGTGATCAAAGTCAAAAAACGGAATATTGAGGCAATGCACCAGCCATTTTTGTACAGAGACAGAATTTTGTGTAGAAAATTGAATATCTCCAGAGGTAAAATTAGAATCAGAACCAGATCTTTTCTGACCAGGTTCGGGTTTCAATGTATCTTTAAGTAGTAAGAAGTCACCAAATATATCTGCACAGAAGCATAATGAAAGCAGAACATCGGGGACATGGCTCCGACAGTTTTGCCCAAGGTAGCCTGGGAAGAAGAGTGAAGGTGCAGGTAGGAGTCCGCTGCAAGGCTGGAGGACGCTGAAGGTCAGGAAAGGAAATGTAGGAAAAGCTGCTATGATGATGCTTTCACCTAATTTAGGGTTCCTAAGACAGATGGAACACAACACAGCAGCCAAGGGAAGTGTGGAAGAGACAACTGGATTGTTGCAAACTTTGAGAAGTGCCGCTCACCTGGCAACACCCCCAAATGATGCAAAACCTGATGTGGTACCTTGCTGCTTTGTTTTGTATTGTTTTTCTTGTTAGTAAAAATGTAAACTAAAACTAAAACCTGCAGGCAATAAAAGAAAAATGTATTCACCCAGAAAAACTCTTTATCAGATGATTAACTAGGCTGTTTCTGAATGCCAGATGCTAGTTGAGCTTTATTTTATTCTTTTACTTAACATTAATTTGAATGATGCAGAATCAAAACTTACAACAAAAGTATCAGTTTTAAGATTTCAAACTACTGTGACTGACAAATGACTAGAAATTTCATAATAGTTTTTTTTTTTTTTAATTAGGAACTACTAGAAAGTAAAAAGGAGTTCTCTTTCTGGGAAGACAGAGTACACCCACCCTCCTCATCCCTCAGGCTAAGTGCCCCCAGGCACTGTAAATAAAACAAACATATGAAGAGTCTGAAAGGCATGGAGAAGACGAATTTCTGGCCAGCAACCCAGAAATCCAACGAGTTTACAAAGAAAAAGTTCCCCATCCCTTAAAATCTGCTGTCTTTAGCCAAATGTTCAGGAAAGGAGCATAAAAAGACAGAAATCTTTAAATTATTTTTTGCAGTTTTTGAACAGGGCTGGGTTTGAACCCCCAACCTCCAGCATATGGGGCCAGTGCCCTACTCCTTTGAGCCACAACGCCACCCTAAATACAGAAATCTTTTAGACAATATCAACCCTAATCCAGCCAAAAGCACAGACAAACTGTGCGCCAAGTTCTATCCACTCCAGCAAAGCAATGAAGGGCGGCCAAGGTGTGCACCCTAGTCACACCACAAGGAGGTGCTCTGACCCCATTTCAGGGAGGTGTTAAGAAACCTCCATTTCATATGCAGGCTGGGGATTCATTTCCCCTCCTATCACCAGCGGGGCCCAAATTGCAAGCTGGATTTCTCTTCCCGGCAGAGGGCCACTTCTTTCCCCCTACCCTGTCCTGAGGTGAGGGCCAAGCAGGCCTAGTGGAAAATCAGGACTGTTACCATTTCCCAGGGGTAATAAGGACAGCTCTTGGAGGTAACAGCTAAGGCCATTTAGAGGCCACACTCTCACCACTGCTGAGGACTCCTCAACACTACCTCAGCTGCTGACAAAAGCTACATGAGGGAGCTGTGCCCCCCGCCACCAACCTACACCTTCCCTAGCCTGCTCAGTGTTGGAAAAAGCCAACTCAGGTACATTTGAATGTGATCTGGAGCCTCACAACACAGACCCAAATGTTCAGGATGCAGTTTAAAATCTCTTGTTATATCCAGAAAGAGGAAGATCTCAAACTCAATGAAAAAATACAGCCAATAAAGGACAATCATCAGATAAAGATGTTAAGATTCTCTGTCAGACATATTAAAGCAGCCATCATAAAAATGTGTCAACTGGCAAATACAAATACAGTGGAAACAAATGAGAACATAGAGCATCATAGTGGAGAAACAGTCTCATCAAAGAAATGGAAATTAGAGGAAGAACAAGTTGAACATTTTAGATCTGAAATAAAGTAAACTGAATTAAAATTCAATGGTTCAACAAAAGAAATACCAGCAAACCAGAAGACAGAACAATAGAAAATACCTAATCTGAATAATAGATAGAAAAATGACTTAAAAAGAAAAAGAGCAGGGACCTACTGGACTGTAAGAAAAGATTATAACATTGGTATCATTAAAGTTGTGGAATAAGAGGAGACAGAAGGCAGAGCTAAAGAAAAAATAGCTGAAAATGTTTCAAATTTGGCAAAAGCTATAAACCTACAGATTGTAGAAACTACTGAATCCCAAAGATAATAAACTCACAGAACTCCACACTGAGGTAAATCTTTGTGAAACTTATAACTACCAAAAACAATAACAAAAATTTTGAAAACCATGGGCAAGAAGCCACTTTACCCTTAGCAGGAAAATAAATTATGATGTTAATTTCCTCATCAGAAATGACAGTGGCCAGAAGGATGTAGCACAATCATTTTCAAGTTCTAATATCCTTTGGTAATAAAAAGGGAAATCAAAATATTCACAGATGAAGGAAAACTAAGAGAATTTGTTATCAGAGCAATCTCAAAAGAATGGCTCAAAGAAGTTCTCTAAACAGAAAGGAAATGATAGAAGAAAATAACAACAACAACAAAAAGAACCTTGGAAAATCAGGAAGAAAAAAAAAATGTGGTCCCTATCCAGCTTTCTAAGGTCACCACTGACTCAGCAAGGTGGTAGTCCCAGCTCCTTCTGATACAGGCTGGTAGCTGTGTTCACACACAGCTGGGTTTATTTGAAGAGCTGGCAATTTCACCCAGTATTTTCTTCCTATAAACTTACATGTATAAGAGAAATGAATTGACAACTAAATTAAATACATTGATAAATTTTGCATTTTAAAAATAAATTAGAAACAATTTCAGTACAACCAAAAGAACAATAACAACAACAAAATAAAAACTAGCTAATATTTGGCAGAATTCTGACTTACAATAAAGACTAAAATGTTGACTTGGCTCAACACCTGAGGCCCAAGTAGCTAAGGCACCAGCCACATACACCTGAGCTGGCGAGTTCAAATCCAGCTTGGGTCCACCAAACAACAATGATGGCTGTAACAAAAAAGAGCCAGGTGTTGTGGTGGGTGCCTGTAGTTCCAGGGACTTGGGAAGCATAGACAGGAGAATTGCTTGAGCCCAGGAGTTGGAGGTTGCTGTGAGCTGTGATACCACAGCACTCTACCCAGGGCGACAGCTTGAGGCTCTGTCTCAAAAAAATAAATAAATAAAATAAAATGTTGACTAATACATAAGTTATGATTAGGTGAAAATAACTAAAAAACTGTATTATATTAAAAATCCAAAGGTAAACTCAGCAATAATGTTCAACAAATGTTGAATTAAGAGTCTGAGGTATAATATAGAAATAGATGTCTACCTAATCTTTTTCATCTCTCTATAAATTCAGTAAGAATCCTCAATATCATTTCTAATGCAGAAATGCTGACCTAAATAAGCAAATTGTTTCTAGCCATACCCTTAAACAATGAGATAGAAACACAGATAAGCAACAAGAGAAACAGAATGAAGTGAAAGTGGTGTGTTAATAGGGGAAGAGGTGTCTGGACAGAGAAGTCTTCCACAGGGAAGTGGATTTATAGGAATGAGAAAATTGATGATTAGATCTCTTTCTCAAGACATCTCTGGAAACCTTTGTGAATAAATATAAGAGTCAGAAAACCACACAGGAGGACACCAGTGATACTATGGATGTAGTTCTTTCATATTACAGAAGAGGACTGGTTGATAATATCTGTTACAGACACAGCAGAAACTGCTCACTGACCACCTCCCTAGACTGAGCAGCTCCATAAGTTGATCTCCTTTTCACAGACTGGATGTGCACCCCATGTAACTATCAGTAGTGCCTGGTGCCTTATGTTGAACACCTGTGTGTTGACCAGAGTGTTACAGTCCCTTGAGTGGTCACTTCACAGAGGTTCTACTGTATATGTATTTGCAAATTTTGATTTTTCAATCTACCAGTTTAAGTGTGAATAATTTTATGTAACTACTAAACCTAACACAGACTGCTTAAAATCCTCACTTGTCTTTCCTAGAATCTATTAGGACAAGAATCTAGTGTGATATTCAGCATATAACTAAACACGATGAAAACATGTTAAATAAATGCAGTCATACTTAACTAAATCATTAGAGAACTATTAAGAAACTGATTTGGAAATGAGCACTTTAGAGAACACGTCCAGTGCAATCATAAACACAAGATGCTCTGCGGCTTTTGTTGTGTGCCTTTGCTGATTGTGACACTGGTATACAGAACAGACCTTTCCGATCCCCAGACTCCATAGCTGTGCAGTACGTGACAGCTCAAATGCAGACAGTCCAGATCTATATTTACCACCAGCAAAATTGAATCTGACTTTTTCTCTGATGAGTCAGAAAACAGGGATCTGTACTTAGCAAAGGTAAATTGACGGGGATTTATAATGTGACCTTGGGGAAGCCCAAACAGGGATCTGTAATTGCCCAAGTTAAATTGATGGGGATATATAACATGACCTTGAGGGGGAGGTGATGCTCCCTTCTACAGCACTTGTGTGAACTACACCATGATAGACATTTTGTTTTATTCTCCTAAGTTCTTGTTTTTATTGTTGTGTTCTTTTGTTTTTTGTTTTGAAACAGATACTATAATTTCATTAACACCAGTAATTTAGAATTTCTTTCATATTCTATATCCTACTGCAAATTTCTCTCTGCAAAAAGGGCTCAATGAAAGAAATCACCGTTTTCTTAAATAATTTTTGTGCCTTTCATTTGTGCTTCTTTCATATTGAGTTTTCTTTCTTTCTTTTTTTCTTTTTTTCTCTTATCTTAGGAGACACTTGTTGTAGTTAATTGATTACTTTTGAATTTGAAGACAAAAGCCAGAAAAGAATAAAAGCTTCGGCCACTAACCAGACTCTGTCATCAATTTCCACACCCTTTAGAACAGACAGTGTTGTTTATCATTTCAGTGGTTTCTTTTGCTTATCTTAACTATAGTCTATGAGTTACAACTCACTGTATTGTATATTCAGTTTATTCTAACCTAATTATGTTTTTTAATACTCTTTTTTACTAGATTGATTTTTTTTTACATTGCTTAATTTATGTTTACCTTTCTATGTTCTATATAACTTAAGTTTAGGTAAACTAGACATTTCTGAGATTTATATCAGGGCCTTTCAACAATTATAACCAGATAACTCCTGTTTTTATTTAAATTTCTTTATCCTTCAGAAGTCTTTTCCTTTTTAAAAACACAAAATACAACATTTTTGGGGGGGGGGGCAGTCTCACTTTTTTCCCCTGGTTTGAGTGCCAGGGTGTCATAGCTCACAGCAACCTCAAACTCTTCAGCTCCAGCAACCCTCTTGCCTCAGCCTCCCAAGTAGCTGGGATTGCAGGTGCGCACCACAACACCTGGCTATTTTTAGAGACGGGGTCTCATTCCTGGTCAGGCTGGTCTGGAACTCCTGAGCTCAGGCAATCTACCAGCCTTGGACTCCCAGAGAGCTGATATTACAGGCATGAGCCATCACCTGTGGCCTACTAATTGCAATTTTAAAACTTTATTTTTGTAAAATTCATGCTACTTACATAGTTGAAAAACTTGCCCTGTGCATACTGTAAGCTGACACACAATTTATCTGTCTCCCTTGGAAAAATGAAGGGAAATTATAGAGTGCCATTATAATTATGGTAATTATCTCTAATCTGGATAATAATCTGTTCTAGATTATGAATAGCAACATGGAAGAAGAGGTGTCCACCATCCTGTGCCCACTTTGATGATATTGAGCTTACCCTTCAATTATAGGGTGCAGATCAACCAGTGCTGACAGTAGAAGTGAAAGGAAGGTTTAATTCTTTACCTCATTCACAAGGATTTCTAGAATACCTGTTAATCTTGGGATTAGTTATGTGTGAATGAGAGTTTAAACACAGGACAAATGCAAACACCTATTGATGACTGAGAGTCCTAGGAGAAAGTAATTATTCATTTAACAAATACTTAGTGGAGTTATATGTGCCAAACACCATACAAGGCATTAGGGAGATAGCAGTGATTAACAATGCATCTTGTCTGTGATTCATGGAGTTTTTATTAACATAAAGGTAGACACACTGATAAAGCACTTATGTTGTTGAATGAATAACTACAAACTGAGCCAGCCTAGGCACCTGACAAAAAATGAATGCAAAGTTGTATGAGAGTACCTCAAAGAAACTAGCCCTGAGCAGAGCAGGTGTGGTTTACTCCATGAACATGAGGAAAAACCAGCCCCCTGAGCTGAGCAAGAGCGGTTTACTCCATGAACGTGAGAATGCAGACAGGAACCACAAGATGACCAAGGCTGAGCCAACCAGCAGGATGGAGAGGGAGGGAGCAGCACTGCAGGCTGTGGGCCCGCCTGCATCACAGTACTCTGGACGGAGGGCAGAAAGCAGAAAATGGCCTGCCTGCCTGTAGCACCATGAGAAAAGGGAAGAGAAATGTTCTCCCCTGGACTTGTAAATCATGTTGAGATCTACTTTTAGTGCCTGAGGCTTCTCCATACTTCTTTCCATAGAGGCTATAGTGGTTTACCAACAGTGTAAGAGTGTTCCCATCTCTCCACATCCACGCCAGCATCTGCAGCTTTGAGATGTTGTGATGTAGGCCATTCTCACTGGGGTTAGATGATATCTCAGGGTAGTTTTGATTTGCGTGTCTCTGATGATTAGGGATGATGAGCATATTTTCATGTGTTTATTGGCCATTTGTCTGCTTTCTTCGGAGAAGGTTCTAGTCATGTCTCTTGCCCACTTGTAAATAAATTGTTTGCTCTTGTTTTGTTGATTAGTTTAAGTTCTCTGTAGACTCTAGTTAACAGCCCTTTGTCAGATTCATAGCATGCAAATATCTTCTCCCATTCTGAAGACTGTTTGGTTTGTGTGCCCTGAGCTGTGCAGAAGCTTCTTAGCTTGATCATGTCCTATTTATTTATTCCTGGTGTTGCCACAATTGCCAAGGGAGTTTTCTTCACAAAATCTTTTCCCAGGCAGATTTTGTCAAGAGTTTTATCATGCATTCTTCTAGGAGTTTTATCATTTCATGTCTTAAATTTAAATCTTTTATCCAGCAAGAGTCAATTTTTGTCTGTGGCGAGAGGTGCGGGTCCAGCACCTCCAACCTTATTAAATAAGGGTTCTTTTCCCCAGTGTATGCCTTTGTAGACCTTCCATTTGATCTGGCAATCCTATTACTAGTAACTACCCAGAAGAAAAAATATCATTTACCATAAAGATATTTAGACTAAATTGTTCGTTCCTGCTCACTTCACAATCACTAAGGCATGGAATCAGTTCAAGTCCCCATCAACACATGAATGGATGACTAAACTATGGTGTGTGTATCCCGTGGAATACTATTCAGCCATAAGAAGTTGGAGACTTTACATACTTTGTACTTACCTGAATGGACTTGAAGAATATTTTTCTTAGTAAAATATCACAAGAATGGAAAAGCAAGTATCCAACATATTCAATACTAATATGAGACCAATAGATAAACTACATACCCACACAAGAAAAACACACAAATTGAAGTGGGGGGGGGGTGAGGATAGTGGAGAGAAGGGGAAGGGGGGAAGGGAGAAGGAGGGGGATTAATTAGTTCTCACCATTTGAGCAGCTATACAGAACACCCCCTGGGTGAAAGGCTCAACTGCAACTTGAACTTTGCCTAATATATGCAAATGCTGTAACCCAATCATTTGTATGTACCCTCATATTCTAAAATTAAAAATTAATTAATTAATTAATGCTCATCCTCTCTAACGAATTGGGAAATGCAAATCAAAATAATAACATGGCATCATTTTTTACCCATCAGATTAGCAAAATTTTAGTTTGATAATAATGTAAAATTGCAGAAAAATATTGAGCAAAGGGCATTTTCTTATACTGTGGGAGCCTGAATTGTCATAATCTCTCTGGAAGGTAATTTTTCAGCACCTATTTTTTTATGCTTCAAAACTTTTGATCAAGGAATTCAACTTATGAAATCTACCTTTTGCAAATACTTGTTAAAGCATCAAAGATAAGTGTAAAGGGATCTTTATTCCTCCATTTGAATTGTGGAAGGTGAAGGGGTTCTAAATATGCATCTATAAGTGAATAGTTAGATAAATTAGTTGTATCCATACTAAGGAACTATGCAATAAGTTAAAAGCTGTCAGTGTTATCCCTGAGGACCCCAAACTGCCGGGAGTTCCCTCCCAGTGGCTGGCGGAGATGAGAGGATGAGGGAAAAATGAAAAGGCAAGACAGGAAGAGAAAGCTTTTTTTTTTTTTTTTTTTTTTTTTTTATTAAATGGTAACTGTGTACATTGATGCACTTTGGGGGTACAGTGTGGTGTTTTCATACACAATCCAAGACACTTCCATCAAACTGGTTAACATAGCCTTCATGTAACTTTCTTTTTTAAGAGCAGCTGGGTCTGGAGTCTATCCACCTTCAAATGTGAGGACCAGTGGACAGCCTCTCGCTCTGCGCTAGCTCCGTTTTTTATTACATACTTTAAATGGAGGAGGGGGTGGGGGAGGCTGTACCTTTATGTCATGGTTCTTGCTGGGCTTGCATTTTTCTAACCAAACTATTTCTGTAATTACCTTAATTGCCTTGATTTACTTATTACTTTTGATCCTAACACAAACAAAATCTGGAAGGAACACAGTCCAGGTGCAGGATGTCAAGGCCAACTCCAATTAGACCCCCTCCCCCCCACATACACACACACAAACCCCAAGATGGGCAATGAAGCCCCGAGGAAGCCTTGTGGGCAGTGGGTGCCCTGCCATACTGAGAAATGGGAGGGGAGGGGTACTTTCCCTTGGCCTCCCTGAGAGACTTTTCCTCTCCTATGAGATCAAAGTGTTTTGCCTTCTCTCCTTAATCTTCCCATCCCCCTGCACTCAGTCCCTCCAAGACAGAAGTCCCACCCCACCTGCAGGAGCCTGGCCTCTTAGTGCCCAAAGACCCTGGGGTGGAGTCAGAGTCGTGCTGGGGGAGGGCTGGAGCCTCAAGACAGTCGGTCTGTCTTAAAGGGCCAGACTTGGAGCTGCCACTCTTGCAACAGCCTTTGAATTTCTCAGCTTAGGTCCTGTAGTCTGAATGCGCACGTTTCCTCTGATTCACTTCCGTCCCGTCTCTGTTTCCTTTGTCCATCGTCTGCAATCACTTCTTGATTCTATTTCTAGTGGTTATAATAAACAATTGAATATTGGCTTTAAGCTTATTAAATCATTATTTCTAGCAATGCAAGCATATCAAGATATGACTGTCCTTAAGTGACAATATTTCCACCCTCAGTTATAAATAAAAATAATTCATTGTTTATTTTTGTGTGTATGCCTAACATTAGTTATTATTATATGCCTAAGAAAATTGCAGGATAGTATGTGGAGTATGATTCTATTTCTATATTAAAAGCTACATACGATAGAAATGCATGTTTGTCAAAACTCATCAAACACTATGTTTAAAATTAGTGCATTCAATTTTATGGAAACCATACCTCAATACAATTGATCAAAAGTGAACTAAATGAAAAAAAAAGTTGAGGATTCTGATGTTCATCCCAAGAGCAATGTGGCAGCATTCAATGACGCTAAACTTGCATAAAAATTAAAATGATTGAATCTTGGTTTTTAAATGATCACTCTGGCTGCAATTTAAAGAATTGCTTGCAGAAGGGCCAGAAAAGGTTCCAGGAAAGTTGTTAATTGGCTCTTGATAGGAAATGACAGTGGCTTGGACTATGATGGAGTCAGTAAAAATGATGAAATAGAGAAAGATGCAAGAGGTAAAATATTAACAGGACTGCTGATAACATTCATGTGGTGAAGCAACAGGGGGTACCTTCTCCAGACAGGCAAGGACAGGACAGCAAATCTGGGGAAGGAGTCCTTTTGAGGGTTCCTGAGACACAGCTCAGGTATAAAGTAAGTTCCTGTGAGATATGGTCTGGAACTTGTGGGAAGTAGAGCTGGGAGTCATCGGCAGGTAGGCAGTGATTTATTTAGAGCCGTATCCTAGCAAGGGAGAAAGAGCAGGGATAGAACCTTGAAATCAAAGGGGTAGAGAAAGCATTGAGAAGAAGCTTTCCACGCTAATATGCAAACTCTAATCCAACCACTGGTCAGGCAGAAGTTTACAGTTCA
>NW_003852572.1:2843981-2850086 GCF_000181295.1 Otolemur garnettii | reverse complement strand
GAAACACAACTCTCTAAATGGTTATAAGAATAGAGATCAATTGACATTATTTCAGGGAGAAGAGTTAAGTATTAAAATTTCTAAACAGTCATAAGAAAACACAGGTTTTAAAAATAATTGTATTAAAAGAGATGCTTCTCTCTAGCTGCATAAGGAAAGACAGTTTGCCAGGGTTTCTCAAAGCCCAAATAGGCCCAGCTCAGCTGTGGAGCACAGAGATTCTGGGCAGTCACCCGTAATTCAGGGTCACCTGTTTCACTCCAACTCAGTCTGCTGGAACGTCACTTTCTCTCTTTAGCTCCCCAAGAGTCATGAGATTCATATTTCCTTGAAAATTTGGATCTCAATTCACAATCATGTGTTTGTATGATTATTTAATATTATATTTATCTCTTAGATGTTCTAAGAAAGACAGGATTGCATGGGTCTAGAGCAATCCTGGCCTGTGGGTCACGACCCACAGGAACAGTATTAAAGGGCCATAGAATTAGGAAAGTTGAGAACCACTGGTCTTGAGCATGACAAATGCATAGTCAACAATCAAAGCTATTTTGAATGAATAAGACAGTGAGATATTAGAAATATTCCACTTGCCAGTGAGTTCTTTTAGTTTTTCTGGTTAGTCAGTGTTATTATAAAATTTATGCCATAGCTAAACTGATGCAGTCAGGATAACAGCTGGAATTGAAAGTTATTGTTTAGTGCCTGAAGACATCACGTCTGGGCACCTTGGGTATAGTTTTCTCGGATATCAGCTGTGTGTCCCAGGGCACCAGTTGTAATGCCTTGATCCAAACTACTTTCCAGTAAACAGATGATGTGGAAGAGACCGTCATTTACTATCCTTCAACACACAGCAGTGGTATCATTGTTAATTATATGCACAATTTGTAAAGATTCTCTGCTTTCCCTGAAATTGATATAAAGGTAAAAACTGAATATGGTTGTCCCTAAGTATAGGGACAGATTCAGGATCTAAATCAAGTCCCCGTTGGTTGGTCCTGCAGAACCTGTGGATAGGAAGAGTCAGCCCCTCATACTATGGGTTTCACATCCCAGAATACTGTATTTTACACTGAGTTTGGTTGAAAAATTTTGCCTATAAGTGGATCTGTGCAGTCCAACCTTGTGTTGTTCAGGGGTCACCTCTAATCTGGATTGCAATCTTTCTCCTGAAAAGCTATTCACTGAGAGCTGCTAGAATAATAGGCAAGTTCAAAATATTTCCCAGGAAGAACATTTGGAGCTGATAAAAAGCTTAGGGAAATAATTGAAGTCAGAGATTTCTGTTCATCACAATGAAAGACTGGGAGATTACCTTGATTTAGACATAGGCAAGGCAGCAGCTACCAATTATCTGACTTCAACTACTAAACGAACAGAAAAGGGTTTTGGGAGAGGTTAGCCTGTTGCTTGTTACTCATATAAGGTTGTTATAAATCAGCCTATTGCTTAGAGTGGTTGGGGAATGTCCATCTGAAAATTCTGACAAAAATGGCAATATTATTTGCACAGTATCAGGATTTAGCTATCATTTCTGCATATAAGTGAACAATAATTTGGCCTCTTAAATTTCTTATCAATACAAGAAAAAGTTCAAGAACCAAAAGGGTAGTTCTTTACTTTTATTTGATCTTTAAATAATCCAAATTCACTTCAACCATGAGTTAAACACATACTAAAGCATTTTTTCAAAAAAAAAAAAAAGCCCTAATTTTCCAGTTTCTTTCTCTCATTAGGTCTCCAGAGGACAGTTATCATCCCTACCTCATTCTGGCCTCTGTATTTATGTTAGGATTATAGAACTTCTGTCTTGAAATTTTTAGTTTTAAGCAATTGTGTTCTAATGTCATCTCTGTTCAGCTGAAATCTGGAGGACTTTTTATTTCATTGATGTCTCAGCTGTGCTCCCTTGGAAGCAGGGCCAGTCACTAGGAATGGGTGCAGGCAGATCAAGTGGAGAGTGAGCCCGGAGCAGGGATGACCACACAGAGACAGACAGGAAAGGAAGCAGTGCCTCTACAAGGGCATGGTGAGATTCACCGCTCTGGGCAATGAAGGCTCTATTTCAGCAGGACCTCTGAGAAGTAAACTCCCCCACATCCTGACTGGGCTTGAATGGGGGCCGGCCCCACCAGCACACACATCTGCACTCATGAGGACCTGTAGGCACTTATTTGTATTGAGTACATTGGATACTTGCTTTTACATTCTTGTGATACTTACCTTTAATTTTCTTAATAATGCTCTGTTACTCATTACTCTGTCTAACTTTCTGGAAGTTTTTTTTGTTTTGTTTTGTTTTGTTTTTAACCTGAGCCTATTACATGTCATCAGTCTTTGAGAGACAACAGTCTAATGGAAATACAGTAGATTTCCTTTGGAGACACCCAATGATTTATAATGACTGAGAAATGTAATTTTCTGATATGTGAGAGTTAAGTTTTTAAACATAAAAGTTTTAAAAATTACAACTACTTTGCAATGACTTTGGAAATAAACAGCTAACACACTTGATTTACTTCCTCTTAATCTATACCTGTGGGCGGGTCAGTCTTCCTCCTGATCTACACCTATAGGAAGGTGGATCTCTGGACTTGGTTGTGGTTTTCTATACCAAACCGGTGAGGTGATAGAAACACAGTAAAGTATTAACATGCTTTCCTATTAAATTTTTGTTGTTTCTATATATTGCAATAGAACACTGTCAGAATGATGAAATATTATAGAACAGAAGTTTGTGTCTTCAATTAAATATTTTTTTAAGCTTGTCATTAGGTCTAAAAGGTTTCCTGGAAATTAACTGTACAGGACACTTTGTTAGGTGTTAACTACTAAGCACTCAGATTGTTTGATCCTTTTCTTCCATATCCAGAAATATAAAAGTTAGGAATTTGGCTCTTTTTATTGGTCTGGATTTTTCATCCACTGGGCTTGATACAGAGGATGGACAAATCCATGAAAACAGAGATGAGACTCAAATTCTTATTTTCTCCTACATCCTGTCACATACATAGGATTCAAAATTCAACATTAATTGCAGAAGAAAAGATGAAGTAGAATTTGTGTGTGTGTGTGTTGGTGTGTAAGCCTAAGAGACATGTCAACAAATGTAGTCAATGAAAGTTGTTTGGTTCTCTATCCAACAAAAAATGTTTTAATACTTATTAAGTATTTAATGCTAAGGAATTATTTTAAACATTTTTAAAGTTGCAATAATAATCTTGTGCTGATGTTAACAAATTTTTCTATTTCAGAAATGCATGTTCTGTGTTTGTGAATATAACTATATCACATCTAGGATTTGTTTCAAAATAACCAATAGAAATTGAATGTGGATGTAAATGAATCAAGACTGGTCTCCAGCTAATTGTCACAGCAAGGCAGTGAGTTCATGGGAGTTAATTATCCCCTTTCTTCCAGGTTTTATAGACTGGAAATAGTCCATGATAAGAGCATTTTTAAAATGTGTACACAAATACAACTAATGCGTTCAACAACAAAAATGTCCAATGTGTCTCATAGTAATAGTAGAATTGCTTAAATAACTGATAGGGAATACGAATAATCCAGCCCCATTACTGCTCTAATCCCATCTTCTCTTTCTCCTCCTCACTCTTCCCCCTGCACCCTGGTGCCATCCAGAGCCCTTCGGGCAGCTTCTGCACTACAACTTTTGGCCCTAATAACCCCCCTATCTGGAATGCACTTCTTAGATATACATAGAACTTACAACTTGCTGACGGCTAAACAAATCTCTTCTGAATAGCTAACCCTACTGCCCCTGTTTCCAACAGCAACTGCTTTAATGCGTTACTGGCCTTGTGCCCTCATTGCAATGTTTACCCATTTCACCTAACACTATGCATATATTTTATATTTATCTGTCCTTGAAAAGATAATGTCAGTTCTTGACTGATAATGACTCTTGAAAAGATAATGTCAGTTCAATTAGGGTTTGGATTTTTAATCTGTTCTATTCACTGCTGGATCCCCAGGGCCTTCAGGGAAGTCAATGAATATTTTTAAATGAAATAAATGAATTAGGTTATTACCAAATTCCACATTGGTCTGTGCATTTGCTTTATCTTATTGTCCATCTTTTGTCTACAGTTGCAAAATATTTTTTAAAAATTCTCTCTCTCTGCTTTTTGCTGTATTCCTTACATACATATATGATATGATTTTATATGGGGTGTCAATATTTTATATGTAAAAATTGGATTATTCTTCTCTAATAATATTACTTAAAAATTATTTTTCCTTTTACTAGCAAAAATATGTAGATTCATCCTGAAATTTATCAGCAAAAGGCTAGACTTTACCACCAGAAGTGTATAACACGTTCCCTTTTTAGATTTTACTATCTATATATACTCTACTACAGTGTCTATCCAAAATTTTAAATAGGTTCCCCAGGAGGTCTCTCACTTACATTTTTAAATTTTTTAAAATTATTTTCTTTTTTTTTTTTTAATTTCAAATAGGCCATCTCTCTGTTACCCCGACTGTAGTGTGATGGTGCAGTCATAGTTCACAGAGACCTCAAACTCCCACATCAAGACATCCTCCTGCCTTAGCTGCCCAAGTAGCTGGGACTACAGGTGCCCACTATGCCTGGCTGATTTCTTTCCTTTTGTAGAGATGGGCCTCACTGTGTTGCTCAGGCTGGTCTCGAACTCTTTTTTCCCCAAGTGGTTCTCCTGCCTCAACCTCCCAAAGCACTAGGATTATAGGAATGGGTCACTGCACCTGGCCCTTTTCACCCTTCTACGAGATGTCAGCAGACCTGCATGTGGCAGTAAACTGAATTCTTCTCCTGAGAAGCGTATGGAAAGCTTCTCTCCAGACCATGCACTTTATGGGTGGGATTATGCACAAGTTATGGTGCTGGGCCCTGAAGCATTAGGGGCAGAGAAAGCTCATCTGGGAATGTAAGAAACAAAGTCTTCACATGTTTTAGGAAATAAAGGTCTCATTGAAAGACAATCAAACACATAAAGTGGCTTTTCAATTTTATTCTCTTTACTCTCCACAAATTTGCAATCACATGTTGGCTGTGGGCTGAGTCATGATTACAAGATTCTTAAATACTGGTTATTAAAGAACAGTAAAGGAGGTGTTTCACCCAACCCAGCCCCTACTGGGAAATAAGAGCCTGTGTCCCCATAATTGCGCGTGTTTACAGAAAGTAGTTGCAGTCAGAAAGAGGAATGATTGTCATTTTTTTTCTTTTCAATCAGAAGATGACTATTTAAAGATAATCTCTATAATGCTTAGAGAACAGAGAGAATCGGGAATACAATTATACTTAATGTGTATGAAATTAAACAAATATTATCATCAAATTTAACTAATAAATAATGTTCTGTTCAAGTTATAGCATTTAAAATCAGAAATCACCCAAGGTGACTGAAATTTTAATGATTTCAATATTAATTATCTCTGTAATCACAGAAATAATTAATTATATTTTGATTGAAATGTTGAAATAAAATTGGGAACCAATGGAAAACATGCAAAACTGATCAATGACTGATACTAACATCAAGCATTTCTACCAGAAAAATTTATATTTGTATGAACAAAAATTATTTGCATTACTATCAGTTTTCAATAAATCAACTTTTTTCTTACTAATTTGCAAAATAGCCT
Organism: Otolemur garnettii; assembly: GCF_000181295.1. Lineage (NCBI taxonomy): Eukaryota > Metazoa > Chordata > Mammalia > Primates > Galagidae > Otolemur > Otolemur garnettii. The sequence goes on along the minus strand of NW_003852572.1, from coordinate 2,844,431 downwards.
AGTCAAACATGACTAAAAAGCAGGAATAAACTGTTTCGATGATCCAGCCATAGCACCTGTGTACTTGCAATGTTTTTTTTTTTTTTGTAGACAGAGTCTCATTTTGTCACCCTCAATAGAGTGTTGTAGTCATAGCTCACAGCAACGTCAGACCCTTGGGCTCAAGTGATTCTCTTGCTTCAGCCTCCCAGGTAGCTGGGACTAAAGGCACCCGCCACAACACCAGCTATTTTTAGAGACAGAGAGACAGGGTCTTGCTCTGGCTCAGGCAACCCACCCACCTCGGCCTTGCAGAGTGCTGGGCTTACAGGCGTGAGCAACTGTGCCCACCCTACTTGCAATGCCTTAACAATTTTTGTGTACTTCCTCTACCCACCTAGTTTATTGTATAGAAAAGGAAAAGATACACGAGGAGATGGACATGGCTCGTGCTTGAAATCTTAGCACTTC
>NW_003852572.1:2835761-2843900 GCF_000181295.1 Otolemur garnettii | reverse complement strand
GGCTCCTGTAGTCCCAGCTACTTGGGAGGCTGAGGCAGGAGGATCACTTTAGCCCAGGAGTTTGAGGTTGCTGTGAGCTATGATGACATCACTGCACTCTAGCTTAGGCAGCAAAGCAAGACCTTTTCTCAAAATAAATAAATCAATAAATAAGAGAAACTATGGCTGCCTGATCCCATTTTCAAAGGTTTTCTAATCTGACAGATACTTGAAAACTCTCTTGAGAACAACTTGGCTGCTGAGACCTGTAAGAAAAATCTCTTCAACAGGTTCATGTGTTATTCTCTGAATCTGAACTTTCTCTTTGCTCTGCTTCTCGACCTGGGGAGATAACCTCAGCTTTTCTTGTTGAGGGTTGTTTAATCACTATTTTTATTGCCTGGATCCTGATCCCAAGGCAACTCCAGGAAGCCATCACATGGCCACATCCACTCACTGGGAAACAGACTAGTCTAACAAACTTGGAATACAAACCTCCCCAGGAAGCGACTTTAATTTCAGCCATGTATAAACAGTTTGCAATAGAATTTCCTACCCTTCAGATTCCAAAAAATCCACATCCAGATTCTAGGGGGCACAGCCAATATATCAAATACTCCTCTTTAATCTCCACTTCCCAGCTTGGATGTGGTGTGCACCTGTGTGCACATGAGTGTGTGTTAGAGCCCGGGAATGAAACTCGCAGAACACTAATGATTTTTACCAAATAAAGTCTATTGACTTTTATTCATGGTTCCTTAATAATTTTTGTCTTAGCTGGAGGTGGTGTCTTAGGGCTGCCAAACCACTCTCGTGTTCCCTTCTTTGAAAATTCTGAGCATCAGTGTGACTTACAGGTGCGTGTCCTGTAGTTCCACATCATATGACCGCTGAGACTGGAAGAATTCTACTTTCCTATCTTAGGTGTGTGAAAAACCCATTATAACCTTAATCTCTGTTTTTCAGTGTGTGCTATGTGTCAAATAAAATAAAACTTGGACTTAAGTAAGGAGACACTAAGGGACTGTTGCAATAAGGGGAGCGGACCATTGCCATAAGGGAAGGAAGCAATTGCAAGGGGAAGACTCCTCTGCCTCTGAGGAGCTTTGAGGTCCAAAAGGCAGGGCAGAAAGGAATTTTCTGTCACAAGCAAAGAAGATAAGGCCAGCAGAAACTGGGGGAGGGGCGGGGGAGGAAAGGGCAGAGTGATTTGACATTTGAGCAGGGAACGTTCCCAGGAGGGAGAGCCTGCTAAGGAAGGGTCATTCCACATCCCAGGCTAATGTTGGCAGAGTGAGTCAAACTCTAGGGGTCTAGAGAGAGGAAAGAAGCTTAAATAGAGATTGGTAAAGTTGTCAGGGTGACCATCATGGTTCTGGGTGTGCTTTTGGCTGATGAAAGACCAGACATACCAAAGTCGCAGGTCCAGCCTCTTGGCTCTTGCTTGGAAAAAATAATCATTAGCAGAACTGATGTGACAGAGTGACCCCAAGAAGGAAGCAATTTCACAAGTAGCTTTTTTTTTTTTTTTTTGCAGTTTTTGGCCAGGGCTGGTTTGAACCCACCACCTCCAGTATATGGGGCTGGCACTCTACTCCTTTCAGCCACAGGTGCCACCCTCACAAGTAGCTTTTTATTATGGAACAACATGGGCCTGTCTCCGGGAGTGAAGGACAGAGTCGGTCACTGACTCACATCCTTACTATGATGGGCTCAGTGTTTCCTTTCATTGGTCCTGTCTGGTGGTCTCCTGGGAGGGGTACAGTGTCACAAATGGTCAAAAGGGGTCCCCAGTCCATCTGCAGAGCTCACCTGGGAGGGGGTGAGGGGAATCCCAGACCAAGGACACTGCCCCTCCGTCTCAGGTGTAGCAGTGTTTCTGGATAGGTTTAAGGGTAGAGCAATCCAGAAAGGGGGTGTTCACCCTGTCCTTCTTCCCAGACACCAAAGCAGGGCACCCTTGTTCCTAGGAGACTCGGAGACCCTATCTACCTAACAATGCAGTTCACCAGGTGTTCTGCGGGATTGTCAGTTGGTACAAACAGTTCACCTAACCATTCATGAGAAGAGGAAGGAGAATTTGGAGGGTCTGTGCCTGCCTTGTAAAAAAGAGGGGCTCAATGAATTGCATTTAAGTGATATGGAAAAGGGTGACTCTTTGCAGTTAAACTGTTTCGGGGCGGGGGTGCATTTCTTAGCCATCACTGCTGTCCACGGCACAGGGCTGAGGGACAAGCTGGTGTTATCTCTTTATCTCCCATGACTGGCCTAACATGTCCATCAACAAAGTGTTCTTAGAGCAGTTTCTCCAGCTGGGTCCTTCAAGAGAGAAACGTGAGATTTTGTTACTTTTTGAAAGTAACAAAAAAAAAAAAAAAGGCAGTTTGCAGTTTTGCAAGAGACAGCAGAAGCAAAATTGCCTTAGGCAGTTCTATTCCTGAGGAAGTATGAAGTTTTACACCCTAGAAATGAGGCCTTGTAGCTGGAATCTTTGCCACGACTTCACCGAGAGCCCCCATGTGAACAATTCTAGGCAATGCTAAGCCTGTGAAGAGCATACTCACTTAAAAAAATAAAAAATATCCGGAATGCTCCTGTGTAAGAGGGAACGGAGTGTATCTTATTAGTCTGAGCACTGGACTGGAAGGTGGAAGTCCAGTGTTCTATTTGCGGCTTCAGTGAAGACCTGTGAGAGTCCCTGGGGTCTTCCCGGCCTTGATCTTCATGTGTCTACAAGGTGTTTGTAAAGATGTTTAAACAGAGTCGGTAGACACAGCAGTAATGACCAGTACTGTACATGGCATGTGTAAACAGAGAGATGAACACCTGTGGAAGAATCGCAACAAACAAACAAACAAAAAACAACCCCCTAAAATATATGCTTATAAAGCTATTATGGTTTAAAAATTGAAAGGAAACTTTGCTGTGCTTGTTTTTTATATACCAGGCTTTGTTTCAGCTCTTTCCATAGACCCTTTCATTTAATACTTGCAACTACACTTTGAGGCTGACGGCTTTATTTATTACATCGTACCTCCATTTCACATACGAGGTAAGCAAAGAAAGCAGAAGGGAGGTAACTGGCCCAAGTCCATACGCTGGAAAAGTGAAGCTTTATATCCGGGTTGCTTCACTTCATTAATTTATTGTACCAGGGCAATAAAAATAGAAGATGTCAAGCTAATAGAGTTTCAATCAATTTTCTGTATGGAGAATTGGTCCATCTGGTAGGAAATATACGGTAAGTAAAGGTTTTAGTTGTATCTATCTGCATTCATCTCTAGACCAAAAAGAAGAAAAAATTGATGCAGAGTGTGGTCTTGATACTGGAAAAGTGGCACCCTGGCCAGCTCAGCCCAGCAGGGCTGGGGGACCTGCCACCTCTGTCTTGGCAGCAGCAGCTGCAAAGGAACTGGCAGGCTGGAGCAAGCGGGGGAGCTTCCCTCCCCCACCAGAGGCCCCAGTAGAGTGGCGCTAGAGGGGCTGCGGGGTCTGCCTTGGCAGCAGCTGGCACAGAAACCAGCAGGCTGGAGCAAAAGGGGTAGCTTTCCTCTCCTACTTGAGGCTCCAGTAACAAAAAAGACTGATGGAGCAGAGGAAAACACTTGCGATTCCTCCAGTGCATCCCTGATTGGTCCATTTTCAATCCTGTTCTTGATTGGTCTATTTTTAGGAGAAAATAGACCAATCAGCTCAGCTTTCAGCTCATTGGACAACTGCCCCTATATAAACCCCTGAGTAAAGAGCCTAGGGGCAGATCATTGCAGATCTTTGCAGACCTTCCAGGAAGAGAGAACAGGAGAGCAAAGACCTCAGCAGATTGCTATAGACCATTGAGGGGGAGAGAGCAGAAGACGAAGATCTGTAACACTTATACCCTGCTCTGCAAGGAAGTTTGGCTCTTTGTAAGAGTAACACTTGCATCCTGCTCTGCAAGGAGGTTTGGCTCTTTGTAAGAGCTGTGACACTTATATAAAACCTATCTTATCCTGTTCTGCAAGGTTTGGCTCTTTGTAAGAGCTGTGACACTTATACCCTGCTCTGCAAGGAGGTTTGGCTCTTTGTAAGAGCTGTGACACTATAAAACCTATCTTATCCTGCTCTGCAAGGTTTGGCTCTATGTAAGAGCTGTAATAATACCTCTGTAAATAAAACATAACTTACTGTCCATCCTGTGGTCCATCGATTCATTCATCAAATCATCGAGACCAAGAGCCTGGAAATCCGGTATCAGTCTTACATTTGAAGGAGAAAGCATGACTGTGGAGAGTTTACAGTTAAATACTACTTCCATTTAGTAAATTTTCCCCAAAACGTGAGTAAAATACATCCTTATAATTGATATTTCTAGTAATTCATATAATGGTGAATAATATTATTTTACAAGCTGCTTTTTGGAGGGCTAATTAGGATAATTTTAGTCTATATTTCAGTTCTGAAGATCATGCTAGTGTAAATGGGAACATTATGTGTTAATAAATTCATTTATCATAGCACTCCAAGGCCTGATAGATCAGACAGGACGCACTCTGCCAATTTGTCATGCTTCCCCGTGCCCACACTGACCCTGTGGCACTTGAGAGTTTATGAAATTATCCTGAGAAGTGTACCACTCGAGTGTTGTCTTTCCTACACATGACAGATGCATAATTAAGGTAATTATCTCTTGTAGGAAATAAAACAATTGACTTCTTTTCACTGGAAAGATAAACAAAATTTGGAGGCATGCATTTGTCCAAATAATCAACTGTTTCCAATTTTGCAAATATAAGCCAAAATACATCAAAGCCTGAAATACAGAAAATGTGTCCTTGGAATTTATGTTATCATTTCAGTCAACATAGCAGATCATTCTTGTGTTCTCTGACCTATTTTAGAAATTAAGGAATAAAACTTTGTTAAAATTATAGACACATTTACCTCACAACAGACATCGGGCTTTAAATTCAATGAGAATTCATATTCCAGAGCAAAATTTGGCCCTAAAAGTAATCCAAGGTCACATAGGAAAATGAAAATAAATTTACTATGCTAGGCCATGTGCTTTGCTTTCTAGGATTTGTTGTTTTCTGGTGGTCCAGAGGCTCCTTGGTTGTTTAGGAAATTTAAAAGCTCCCTGGTCTTTCTGAGAAAGACATGTGAAGTTATCCTTCACAAATGAACCATCACTACATTGGTTTTTATGATCTTCTTCCCTGGCAATAATACAGAGGGTGCCAAAAAAATGTACTCACGTTTTAAGCTAGGAAAAACCTGTATTACATTTGTAATACTCAAGTCACATTTGACTTCTGCAATACGAGAGGTGCTAACCATGATTTGTGCTCATCATTTGTTATTGGTCATATTGAGTATTACAATTTTTATACAGTTTTCTTCCTTTCTCAAAATGTACATACTTTTTTTGGCATCCTCTGTATATTAGTATTTAAAGGAAACTGTCCTTTATGATGGCCAGTTGGGCCAAGATATCTTCAGAATATAGAGTATTTAGTGAGTTCATTGAGAAATAGAAGAATCTTCAGTTGTGCAGTTAAACTGGGGAGACTGGTGCATTTAGCACAAAGTGGTAAAATATTTGTTGCTAATGTAACACTGGTGTCATAAAAATATTTATTCATGCAGCTGGAGTTCTGCTGGAGTCAGTTAGAGGTTATTTTTTTTTTACTGACAGCTCTTGTAAACGATTATAAAGAATAAAAACGCAACAAAAAACCGTACTTGATAAATTAATACATTTCACATTTAATGTCGGGCAGTGATGAGGTTCATTTATACCACTTGGCAGTAGAGAAATGTTCTGTGGTCTCTATAAAAGTAGTACACTCATATCAACCATCATCATCATGAATACTAATAAATATACTATTCTCTCATTCTTCATTTAGTAACGAAGATATAGCAGAAAGGGTTCTGGTTAGATTTAATTTAATTAATCAGACAATTGTCTTCTAGATCATCGGTTCTAAATGAGCACATCAAAGACTCCACTTTGCTAACTGTTCCCAGATGGCTCCAGTATTTCCCAGCCCCTTACCATTGCTTGCATTTATCTTTTCCAGTTAGATTCCTACTCATGTTTCAGGGTACAGATCAAACACCCTTCCTGCACAATAATGCCTTCTGCACGTACTTTCTCTGTTCACTCTGGATCCCCGAAGCATTGGAACTCTTTTATTTCTCTGACCACATACTGTTTCTATATTTCTGTTTGTTTTTATGCCAGGAAACTGAACATGGTATCATGAAACATTGGATGTAGTTTTCCTATCACTAGAAGCAAAGTTTATATCAGGTAGGGGTCACCTGCCAGTATTGCCTGTTGGGAACCAGCCCCATACTACACTGTGAGTTCTTTCCCAGTGACTGCAGGACAAGAGATGAAGAAAAATGAAGAGTTGAAGACCCAAGAAGAAAGTTTTTAAAAGCTGGGCTGGTGGACTTTCCACCTCCAAACCTGAGGACCAGCGAAAAAGCCCCTAACTCCAGGCTCACTCCATTTTTATTACATACATCACTGTTTTGATCATCAATCTAATGAAGCTGGCTAAACCCTTTTGTTATGGCTCTTGCTGGGCTTGCATTTTCTAACTAAACTATGTCTTTAACTACATTAATTAAACTGATTTACCTCTTACTTTTATTACTCTAAATTATTTATCATCTTAGCACAGAGTAGGGGACAGGGAACACAGTCCAGGAGCAGGAAATCAAAGCAGACCCCAATTAGAGCACGCACACAAATCTCAGGAGTGGAGATTAAACCCCCAGGGAGTCTTGTGGGCAGATGAGCTGGCACTGCTGCCAACCCTGAGAAAATAGAAGAAAGCAGGCATCGTCCTCCTTATCTCCGTGAGAGACCTTTTCTGTTAACGAGGTTCAGGTGCCCCCCTGGTCTCCAGCCAGTTCTGCACCCCTCCCTATTTTCCTGCCTCCCCAAATGCACTCACTGTCCCTGAAGGCAGCCCCACCTGGGAGCCTTGTATCTCAGTGCTCCACGACCTCTGAGCCCAGTCTTGCTGGGGAAGGAGTGAAGCTCCACAAGACAGGTTTACTGGAAAACTTAGGCTTCAGGCTGTAGCACTTTGCGCCAGGGTCGTGATTCTGAGTTTTCCTCCTGCAGTCTGAATGAGGCCATGCTTTCTTCTGATCCACTTTTCTCCTGTCTCTGTTCCCTTTGGCCCATCATCTGCAATCATTTTCTTAATTCAATTCTTAACCTACTTATAATGAACAATTGAAAATTGGTTTTAAGCTTATTAAATCATTGTTTCTAGCAATGCAGGCACATCAAGATGTGAGTCTTTCCCTTAAGTACCCACATGTCCACCCTCAATTGCCACATTGTCTTAGCAGTCTCCCTTGCTTTAAACTCCCAGAACAACTGCAGGACTTCACAATCATCTGTAATACACGTTTATTGATTACATAGAGGCCATCATTTCCAGAGGACATGGGGGCGCGCTGCCTTCTTTCCTTGGCCCTTTAAGGCTTAAGGTACAGACGTCTTCTCCCTGGGGTGGTCTCTGGAGTCTTACAGACCTTCCCACATACTGTCTTATATAATCTGTCACATTCTGTTTTCCACCAGGACTTCGCTTCAGGGGAAAGACACCAGCCTCTTTCTGTGTGTTTAGTCCTAGAATAAGAATGCCTAATCTGAATCTGTACAAGTCCTAGAATTTTCATATTTTATTTTACATTTAGAAATCTGAACGATCGTTTTAGCTCATTTGGTTTCTAATATTTCTTTAACTTTTTAAAGTTATTTGCCTTTCTGTTTTAAATGGGTTTATTCCTCCTACACTCACTTCCTCACTGATTTCTCTGGGTTTCTGGGTGAGTCAGGAAGATGTTCTCTTCCCGATTACCACCTCACCCACCACGGGTTTGACTTGACCAGGGCTGGCTGTGGGATGGAGGTCGGGGGCGGTGAGCTCCTCGGTTCTCTTCCTCCCGTGGCCCTGAGTGGACCACTTGCTACCACCATGAGGGACGCAGGCAGGACCAGCTCAGCATTACCCACTGAGGGAGACTGAAATCTCTCGAGTGAGAAATGTGCACAAACCAGCAGCCTTTCTTGCTTTTGAGTTCACTGGAGTGACTGCTGAGCCCAGAGCCAGGGTTCTCAGCGTGAGCCTTTCAAAGATGGCATTAGCC
>NW_003852572.1:2831993-2835613 GCF_000181295.1 Otolemur garnettii | reverse complement strand
AGCACTCCCGAGAATGTCTGCATCTGCTAGTGCAAACTTTTCAGCTCCAAAATCCCAACGTTAGTGAATCTAGTGACATGGAAAGTCTCTCATAAGTTAGGTAAATGTGCTTTCCTCTCCAGCAGTTAGTCTTCATGCAGAGAAGTTTAATAATTGGAAATCGTTTGATCTTAGTGATTTTTATATTTCTGTGCCTACTAATTTGAATGACTATAATTGCCCAAGTCAGAGGATTAAACATCTACTGCACAATTGCTGATGCTTGAAATCCCATAAACCAAGCAAATGATACAATGCTGCAAACTTCTTAGTTTCCAAGTAGAGTTTTTCGTCATCATTAATATAGTCTATTGGAGACTTAAATTGGTAATGCTTCAGAAAAGGTAATACTGGGCACCACGATTTCCACATATTCATTACATTTTCAGGCTATGTGAATTATGAAGGCAATAGTTATGAACAAAACATTTACAGTCATCAAGGCTACGCGTTTAAAACAGGGAGCTGGTGTGTGTAAATTGTTAATTTAACAATGCAGTAGCACATTTCTAATAAAATTGCCCTGTGCAGTTATAAGTAAATTATTCTCAAATTGAAAATATAATTACAAAGATCAAAAGAAGGTAGAAAGCTATAAATCATCCAATGCAGGCATTCCTGAGAACATTTCTATTACTCCTCAGATAAATGTTCAAGCCGTAATTTTTTACATTTCATGCATCCTAATTTGGCTGAATTTTCTACTTTAATTCTTTATAAAAGTGCATTATGTGTCCCAGTTTAGCTTTCAGCGTATGCTGTTTGCTCCTCTAACAAAGTCATGAACACTCTACCTGATGTTTGCCAGGCCATGAGATAAGCTGGTGAACGCAAAGCTGTGTGAAAATTTTCTTTCTCAACGGGGAGTATTTCAGAACTCAGGTTAGCCCAGAAGTCTCAAGAAAGAAATGACAGGATGGTTGATCCACCTAAACAAGATTGCATGTCAAAATTTACAAGAAAAAGTAGTTTTATTTCTCTTTTACATTTTCATATACAATTCTATTTTTACTCTGTGTAGAATGGAAGTGCTCTCTTCATTATTCCCATCTTCTTTGAAGCTATTTTGATCCAATGTACATTAAATTTAAGAAAAAGTAGGCTTTAGGAGTAAGTTTCCTTTTTCACACAGTGATATTAAGATGCATTTAATGATAAACTGTTACTATCCATTGAGACTTAAATAAGAGCTAATGCCTGAATTTTTTTTTGAGACAGAGTCGCACTTTGTCACCCTGGGTAGAGTGCTGTGGCATTGAAATAACTTAGGAGACCTGGAAAATTAGAGTTGGACCCCCACTTAGGGTAACTAATTGGTAATTTATTTTACCTGCTGCAGGGGCTGCTGCTCTGACAGACAGTCAGCAGCCCAAGTGGGAAGGTGAGCTGCCTTTTATAGGCTTTGTACAAGTATATTACAGAAGTGAAACGTGGCTGGTTCGGGGGGTTGTATATATATGTATATATACATACTCAGGTTGTATATATATGTATATCAGTCATGGATATAGCAATGGAACAATAACTAATACAGTTTTGGTTGACAATGGATACATCTCATATCACAATTGTTATGGTTATATAACAGTAATTAATCAAGTCTCAGTGAGTTTTCCACCATTGTTCATCTACTGAGAGCTTGGAGGTTTTGTGAAACTTGGGACTTTTTTTCCTTGTACTTGAAGCTTGTTCTTGGCAACCCTGGGGGAAGGAGGGGGCCTGGGAACGTGGCTGGGAAGCACTGTTCTCAGCCACCATGGGGGGAGGAGGGACTTGCCTTGTTCCCGAGTTGACTCTGGGGGGAGAACGGAGGAGGAGGGAAATGGGCAGGAGAGGGTGGGGGGGACAGGTGAGGGCAGTTGCGGGGGAACAGATGAGGGCTGGGGAACAGGAGTAGGCAGGGGAAAGAGGGCTGGGTTACAACAGCATACAACTCACAGCAACTTCAAACTCCAGGGCTCAAGTGATTCTCTTGTCTCAGCCTCCCAAGCAGCTGACACAACAGGCACCCACCACCATGCCTGGCTAATTTTTCAATTTTTTGTAGAGACAGGATCTCACTTCTGCACACATCGGTTTCCAACTCTTAGCCTTAAGCAATTTTCCCACTGTGGCCTCCCACAGTGCTAGGATGACAGGTATGAGCCATCCCACCTGGTCTTAATCATTAGTTTATAAAGACTGTATGCACATGTGTGTGCACACATGTATGTGCTTAGCCTATACTCCTATCCAAAAACAATACATTGTAGACAGTTAGGTATATTCTCTTAAAAGAGATAAATTTTGCTCTTAAATTACACAGATTAATGAAGTTCTCCAGAGCACATGAGGAGGACACCCAACCAAGACTTCAGGATCTAGAAAAGGCTTTCTCAAGGAAATGAACGCCGCCTGGGGAACTGACAGACAGGTCAGAGCCCCAGGCACTGAGCTGACAGTGGAGGTGATGTTTCAGGCCAGGACAGCTGCCCATGAATTCAGAGTCAAGACCAAATACAGCAACACTGACAACTATCAGAAATACATTCTATGATGTGTTTTATGATTACATGTAAATTTCAAAAAGTATTCTGCATTTTGATCTTTAAATGTACTACAGTTTTCAAACAAGTTTGGCTTATCTCACTTACAGCCTTGTTTGCACTTCCTTGCCCAGAGCACACCATTATTTGAAGCATAATGAAGAGACCATGTATCAGCGTGAGGTGGGGACACAGGTTTGGGTATAAACTCAGGCTCTGACACCAGGTGAGAGGCAGGTTGACATGTGGTTAAGAGCATTGGTTCTGACACTGGCCTGAGTTCTTGTATCAGCTCTCCCATCTGTTTGACATGGAAATTTAGGCAAGGTTAGAACTTTAAGTAATCCATTGGGTCAGTTTTAAAATAAAACATGTGAATACATGTTAAACACTTAGGACGACACCTACACAGAGTAAGCGCTAGCTGGTGTACTCACATCCCCACAATGCTCTGTCTGTAAATGACTGACGCTGTGGGGTCACCGATGGTATCATGTTGGCCCCGCAGGCCCCTCTTGGTTGTGCCAATAGCCCAGACTCCATCTTTGGATATGTTCGTAAATACAACTTTCCTGGTTTTCCAGCCAATGTTACCTCACAGCCTGGCAGGGATGGCCCTGTACCATCTTATGGAACTGCACTGCCACTTTCCCAATTATCCTCGTAACACTGGGGGATTATGTGCCATTTCTTCACTTCAGTATGAAATTTTACTAACTGTTAAAGCTTAGCGATAGCTTTGAACCTGGAGATAACCTTCCTTATGGCACTGCTTTGGGACAAAATCTTCTTGGACCGAGCTACTTCCTTAGCTACATACAAGTGTATTCAACCATATGATGCAATTGTGATTCCAGCTGCCTTGGAGTGTAGGGTCTATCTTGACTCAGACTCAGTTAGACTGCCAGGGCACATTTTCTGTAGACTCCTTCAGGAGACCTGTGTGCCCCTTAGCCTTCTCATCAAAGCTGGTGTGCCTCTGCCTCAGCCATGCTCTCAAGGACTCCTTCAGAAGACCCGTGTGCCCCTTAGCCCTCTAATCAAAGCTGGTGTGCC
>NW_003852572.1:2821585-2831925 GCF_000181295.1 Otolemur garnettii | reverse complement strand
TGCCTCTGCCTCAGCCACGCTCTCAAGGACACCAAGCTCATTCTGCTTTAAGGCCTTTGCACTAACTTCCCTAGATGTCCCTCCTTGTCACATGGGTCTCAGTGTAATTTCACCTTCCCAAACTCCACAGACACTGTCTGTCTCATATCACTGCATAATTTTCCTCACTGCTTCTCTAAAATGATAGAGCTCCTTAATTTAATGTTCCATCGAGTGTAATAAATGAATGGGTAAGTGAATGTGGCCTCAAGAGAAGAATTCATCTTCTTGATATCTACTATATTCTTGTAACTAAACAATGACTTATATATTTAATTATTTATTAAATCCTTATCAATGCATACTTTCTTTCCAGAGGTAAAAAATGTCTAATTCTATAGTAAACTATTAATAGCTATGAAATGTAAAAAGATGTGGAGTGGCATGTCCCCAATATTCTTATAATCCATCTATTATCTTAAAAACAATGGGTCCAGCAACACACGTACATTCTAGGGAGAAAGCCCAGAAAGCTGCCAATTATCCCTTCCAAGAGTTGGGGCAGGTGCACACAATTGAGGTTCTTCAACCATAAGCACTTCCTAGAACTTATGCAAATATTGTAAATTCAAGAGAGAAGTTAGGAATTGTTAGTTATTGGCCTGAACATTTTGCTTCGTATCATCCTATTACTTTCAGAATCACGATGCTGAGTTCCTTTCAAGAAAAAGTAGGAGTGTTTTAAGGGAAGAAAGAATGCATAGAAATCAGAATCCTTCCAATTAAGGGAGACTGAATGCTTGTTTCTTCAAGCATTGGAAATGGTTGAGTGGCATCACAACTCCAATTGAGGCTTACTCCAGTCCCACAGGACAGGAAGTAGTGAGAGCTCAAAAGAGGTGTCTTGAGTTTTGAGCTGCTAAGGCAGTGTTGGTAATATTAATTACCAACAGCAAATTCAGAATGCATGGAGCTATCAGGGGTAGATGAAGATGCAGAACAAAGAGAGAGAATGTTTAAGCAAGACAAGCTAGGTGCCTACCACATGCTGTGGGACTTTTCCGTGTCTAAGTGAAGCCTAAGAAACTGCCTGGACTCAATATATCTTAATGTATACCAGACAACTGAATGGCCTGCTGTAGAACGTAAGCCCCAGCCCTGTGGAATATATCTGAAGGGTAGGACTCAAGAGGTCAGGAAAGTGGGTAAGAATTGCTATGCCATGAGAAAATGCAATGTGATAATTTCTCCAGGACTTCAAAATAAATACTAGATGTGTTTGACACAGACATGACATTACAGTATAATTACAATCACAGGGTAACTACTGACATCTCTAACATGCTAAGGAGGAGGGAGGGAAAAGCAAATATCCATGTACTCAGTACTAATATGAAGCCAGTAGATGATCTAATACACACTCGCATAGGAGAAAAACTCATTTCAAATCATTTTGGGAGGAAGGGGAACAAGGGCGGAGGGAAGGGGAGGGGACGGGATTGGTGTGCTCCCACTGAATGGATACAATGTAGGGGTGTATGGAACACCTTTTGAGTGTAGGACGCAATTGCAAGAGGGACTCCATCTAACAAATTCAAATATTGTTACTTGGTTGTTTGTACCCTCACATTAACCTGAAATAAAATAAATAAATAAAATAAAAACACACCTCTCGTACTCACAGTGGTTCTCTTACCCCAGCATCTTTGCGCCCATCATCGCATCTCTTGTAGCTGATTGTTTATATTTATATCTAACTACATCTTTTAGACCATAGGCATTGTGCAGACGCCTCCGCCTTCTTTCTGCTAACACCCTTTTGTCCTCTATACCACCTTCGTGTGTATGGCCTAAGACAGTGTTACACTACCAGGTCCCTGCAGACAGCGCTCATGGCTGCTGAGGAAAACACTCTTGTATTCTGAGCCCGATGAGGGCATGCCAGCCCAGGGTAGGGCCTTTATCTTTCTGAATAGAAAACCTTACCAACCATGGTCTCCTGATCTGTGTTTTCTCAAGCCTAAGTAGGATGTCAGTTCAGGCTAAAGCTGAAGTCCAGGCTCCTGGAGACTGATGTCAACTCTCCGATGAGCCAGTCCAGCCCCTCTCTAGGTCTGCAGCTGTGTGGGATCATGTCAATGTGGCTGGGTCTCCCAGGATACTGACAAGTTAAACCAAAAGTTCTATTCTTCAAGTCTAGGACAATCCCCCTTCAGACATTCTATCATCCTGCTTTCTTCAGTGAATTGAGAAAAGTAAGGAAATTGTGTTGGACTACTTACTTGTTTGTGAATTTTTCATGGGTGATTGTAATCAGGACTGTAGGCATGGTTGGCAACTGTTGACCTTCATATCAGATCAGTTTTATGATAATTTATTTCTTGTACGGGCACCTATGCTTCCACATGTAAATACTAAATTCCTTCTGGAAGTATCCACAGGGCACATGCGTTTTGGGGGGTAGTTGGCTTATGGGTTGTGGGAACAACAGGGGAGGCATGCTTTTAACTTTCACTTTATTCTTCTTGCATATAGTTTCACTGTTTTTCTCTCTGTATATGTATTAATAAGTACTAAGTAAATGTGTGAGTAGGTGTGTATACACACGAGCAGTGCACAAAGGAATGTACACTGTGGAGCATTAAGAAAGCCTCCCCACTAGGTAAAATTGCTATAGCTGGTAATTGCTGACAGGCTAAATATCTGCCAGCCGGAGGGAAATCCAATCCATGTTATTCGTATGGGGGCGAATAACTTCTTTCAGTTTTCACATGGACACTAATTCTTTCACTTCCATTCTTGATTGTACTGCTTACCAGATGTGACCTGATATTCAATATGGAATTCTACCTATCTTTCTAAATTGTCTTCCCTCTTCTGTTACACATTTTCTTCTTAAGTTAATATTTTACAAAATAAAAATTTGCCATTAGAGCTGAGTCATTCACTGTCAACAACAGATTTTAAATTTAAATGTGTTATCAGAAACCCATCTCTCTATATTTATTGTATTTTGAAAATTTATCAACAGCGTAGACACTAAATGGTAAGAGATTGAAAATGTTTTGCTTAAATTAAAATTCTCGTAAAACAAAAAGGTATAGAATTCTAAAACATAATAAGTACACAAGAACCTTTGTAAATTGACCACCCAAGGGACTGGAACAAACTGGTCAGCATATGGAGGTGGTCAAAACAAGGAACTAGGTCTACTGTACCTATACGTATGTGTGGTGCATGTCTGGTCTATGAAGATTAGGTCAACTTAAGGACATGGTCAGTGTAGGGAGGTGGTCAGCTATGGAAGTCAATACAGAGTGGTTAATAAAGTAGACAAAATAGCCAAAGATTGCCATATTATTTACTGCAAACATGACTAATGATTTAATTTGTATATGACTAACATTTTATCAACTGATTTTGCTCAAGAAAGGGAGACTAAAACTTTAATAAAATCAGATATCGGCGTTCTGATCTTTGAAATAGTATTTTAATGTTAACAATTAATGCATGTCTTTCAAAAATATTTACATAAACAAGAAAAAGAAACATTATTTGCCAATCTGAAAATTTCTTTCAAAGTAATAGTCTTCTTCCGTATTATATTAGCAATCACGATGACAATTAGGAAGATTTAAGTATAATTTGGTCCAGGTTTGTCTGCATATTTGGGGTATTGACAAAGTCAACATTAAAAATTCCTCTCTGCCAATAATTTTATACGTAAAATTTGGAAGATGTAACAAAGAAAAAAATGTATTAAAAACTTGAAAAAATCTGAAATATGGTAAATCACTTGGAAAAATTAGCTTTGGTTGCTGAAATGTTGAGCCTTGAGAGGTCAAGGAGCAGCTTGAAGGAGATAAAAGAGTAGGAAAAAATTATGCCGACTTTTTTGACTTCTTAATTTTGCTGATGCCAGACCTCGCTGTAAGAATGTTCTGTTCTTCATTACGTTGCTGTGTGAGAGGCAAGGCACACAAACCCCTTTCTCTTCTTTGGAATAGGAACTGTGGATGTATCTATATACATTAAAGGATAAACACAAGTAGTTTGTGAACTATAAAAAAAATTAGACTTTTTCTGTTAAAAAACAAATTTAAATAATGGAATTCTGATTATAGAAATGCTGCTTTAACTATAAATAAAATAAAACAAAACATGTTTATGAATGTTCATAGCAGCATTATGCAAAATGACCACAAATGCAAACGTCATTTGTCTGTCAACAAATGAATGGTTAAACAAATTGCAGTATACACATACAGCTATCCTCTTGCCTCAGCCTCCCAAATAGCTGGGACTACAGGCACCTGCCACAGCGCCCAACTATTTTTAGAGATGGCGTCTTGCTCTTGCTCAGGCTAGTCTCCAACTCTGGGCTCAAGGTATATACCAGCCTCAGCCTCGGAAGTGCTAGGATTATAGGCATGAGCCAATGCGACTGGGTGAGTAGTTAAAGGTCTAGGGAAGATTTTAGGCAAAGTGTAAGTACTTCCTTGGTACAAGGCTGAAATAAATCTTTATTTCTTGCTAAATTACTTGAGAAATTCACAGCACCAGAATGGAGAGTAAAAACTACCCTAAATCTATCATTCCTATTCAAACTATGTTTCCCAGCAGCCCCTCCCCCATATCGTTTGTGTTTGCTAGTTGGGCAGAGGTAGGATGTGTCCATTTGCTTAAAAAGAACTGTGTGAGTCACTGGGTAGC
This sequence comes from Otolemur garnettii, assembly GCF_000181295.1. Lineage (NCBI taxonomy): Eukaryota > Metazoa > Chordata > Mammalia > Primates > Galagidae > Otolemur > Otolemur garnettii. Next base: position 2,827,233 of record NW_003852572.1, on the reverse strand, counting down.
CTCCTGCTTTGAGATACATGCCCTGATCAGTCCTACCCAATACCATGCTAATTTTGTTAACCTCAAACTTTCTAATTCAAATAACTTACTTGTCTCTCTTAGTCCCAAAGCATGAATGGGAATTCACTCCAGGTGCCTGTAAACAGTATTTTTTAGGTACTGCTCCTACACTTGAGAATCTTAAGAGGGCCAAAAAACACATTTAAAATTTATGTGTGTAAATCCAAAGTAAAAAGGAGTTAATTTGTAAACGGTCTCCCTAGAACACCAGAATTCAAAACCAATTACGACGAGCGCAGGAAGCGGCGTGGGAGACGCAGTGTTTGGAGGCCACTGCCCTGTGCATTTCAGCCCTTCAGTTTACCAGTGGGAGTGAATCTGTGAAAATCAGTAATTCCTACTGGACTCTGTTAACTTCTATGAAATAAATGGAGCGGACTGGACTCTGTTAACTTCTATGAAATAAATGGAGCGGACTATAACAAAACTGCCATCTCCAGCAGCTCTCTGCGGAGCGCGGAGTCTCCAGGGGCTCTGAGGAATCTGCATCCCGCCCTGGCTTCGGAAATGAAGGCCAATGGGCCACCGCACAGCAAAGACAGCAGGGCAGTGCTGAGTCCACGTGCTCTTAGGTTTGACGAATTATCGGCATCCTTTCAAAAGCAAAGAGGGTGGATTAAGCCCAACCGTGTTTTCCTAAGCCGCTTCCTCCTTTCCCAGTTCCCCTCTCTGCTGTGTGCTGGCTATGCAGTGAGGGCCGGGGAGTTCTTAACTCTCTCCTCAAAGGTTTCTTTTTCTTTCAAGCAATGTATGTTACTCACAAAGAATACACTGCGTCGGTCGGTTTTCTTCATGAATTCTTTCTAGCGAGCTCCTGCTAGTTCATTATTCGGGCGAAGGAGCCAACATTCACCTGTGGTCAGCGGTAGGCCCAGCAGTTACTGCGGGTTTCATATTTGCTGTTAACACCTGGCTTATTGACTCAATCCATTGCAAAACCCTTGAAGGAGAAATACTTTTTTCTTTTTCCTTTCTTATCTCAGTCCTGTATCTCACTCTTAACACCCTGCTGCAGACTTCGTAGAGGCAGTTAGTTCAAGGATCTTAAATCTTTTCTTTCTTACTCACCAGATTTCAATTTGAAGTTCACCCCTTCTCTATTCCTTGTAGACTTCTATTTCATCTGGACCGCCATAGATATACTCTGCTTTATATAATTGATGCTTGCCTGAAGAAATCTGCTGAAAACATTACATTTCTTGATTTAACTCTCACTATAGAATGAGTATGGAGTTGGAGGTTGAGGGCTGATGAGACCGTGAGCGAGGGAGGTGCTAGTCCGGCTGGAAGGGGCCAGTCCTCATGGCTTGTGATTACGCTGAAACAGTTTACCTCTTTTTTTTCATATCCACGTAGCAGCAGTTGCTGTTAGGAGAGAGAGAGGAAAAAAAAATGGGCCGTCCAAATCACAGCTTGAAAATAATATTTCTGGGCTCTCGCAAACCTTTGGAGTAGCCTGACACCCTGGAAGCCAAGCACGGACAGATCTGAGTGGCAGGTGGAATGGCCCCCTGCTGTTCCGTCCCCCTCCAGTAACAGGAGACCTGTGCTGCCCACTGCACTGAGGATGCCAACGGCTGGAAAACATTAATCAATACATTAGCAGAAGTATTTTGCCTGTCAGAATTGTGTAGATATCATACCAAGCTTTAAAACTACTTTTCAAACTTACAGTCTGTTTCCTGCTATCCCATTTTCAACTTTTTTCCAGTGAATTTCCACCAAAAAGTACCATATAACTAGAGATAAAAATAGGACGTATTTACAAGGTATTGAAAATATATTTGGAATCCTTAAACTGTCTTTCTTTATTGGGAAAGATCATTCCAATTCAGACGAAGTCTCTTTAGAGCAATAAAGTTAATCTTGACATAATTGGCAATCTGTATTGTTATAATTACCAATTGCCAATAAAACTAAGCTGACTTAATTGTTCACATAACATATAAGAGTATCTAAAATTATTTGTAAATGATTAAAAATAATACATGTATGATTATATGTAATGTATCATTATATATTAAAATATTTTATAAGAAAAAGGATGAATTGGTAAAGAAGGTAAAATATATAACTTTATTAATCATAATTAACAGGCTAGATAAGGAGAAAATACAAGAAAATTTTTGATGGTGACAAGGACATATTGATCACAAGGAGAAAATGAAAGTCATTTCTGGTTTTCCACAATCAATTTAATTTAAAGTTACTTGACAGGTAATTACTCTTTACACCAAAGTGATTCAAAGTAGAAGGAACATTTGATATTTTTTTCTTGGTCTTTGCAATTATTGGAACTCCCTCTGAGCTTGAAGATGCCCACCCACAGCCACTCTGGAGAACATGTGAAATATTTTAGAATAGCTGCATAAAGAGCTAATTACAAGACCAGGGGAAAGAAAAAGCTAAAGTAAACTTACCTGAAATGCATTAAGGCAAATCTTCTGTCTAATAGTATATGGTCAATTTATAAAACTGGGGAGAACATTTAAGAAGTAGTTGGAAACTTTCCAATTGAAATGCATTTTCAGTGAAATCTTACTGACAATACATCACAAATCTTGACTGCACTTGAACACATTCACTTCAATTCACAAAATGGTCCTATTTTTGACATTGGACCATCTTAATTTACTGTGAAACTTCGGCAGCGTTGTATTTGCCTGGTAGTTACAGAATTCGCTCAAGACTTTGCATGTGGCAGACTACTTCCCATAATGCACCAGAGGAAGACAGGTGGCTGGGCTGAAATTGTCCCAGAGCATCATTTGTACTCAGGACCAGATGGAAGCTCTTTCTGGAGTCTCCGGCAGTGACTGGCAGAGCTAGATTGTCTCTATCCTAAGTCTGTGAATATGCCCATTGATCTTTCAAAGATGATCTTCTACAGGGGCAGACTCGGTCCTAGGTTTGCACCTTACTGAACTTTATAAAAGGATTTTTAGGCTGTTTGAAAGGAAATCTGTGCCCTCAGTGGATCAGCAGAATAAATAAGTGAGGTCATGCCTTTTAATATATGCCATAAGGTGAAAAGAAATAAGGGAAATGTATATGCCATCTTTATGCAAAAGAAGATGCAATAAAGTGAGCACATTATTTTTTCTTAAATAAATCTATATGTCTAATGAAATTATAATTATAACCTCAATAGGAATTTTCTGGAAATTGATAAAATCATTCTAAAATGTATGTAGAAGGACAGAGAACAAGGAAAGATTATACTCACTTGACTAAGACAAATACCTGGAGAGGAAGAAATCAAGATATCGTAAATCTGTTAACTTTTCATGTCCCAGCAATCTCCCTCCAAGATTTACAAACTAAGAGATGCTGATACAGGAGAACAAGGAGATATGTTAAAAGATACGCATAATAGTATTGTCGATAAGAACAAAATACAAGAAATATTCCAAACATCCTCTCTCAGAGAATGGATAATACTGATATTTATGTATACAATATGAAATAATCACAGCAATGAAAATTAGTGATGTATAATTACATACATTAGCATGAATGCATCCCAAAAATATAAATTCCATTTTTAAAAGCAACTTGTAGAATAATACATCAGAATTACTGTTAAATAAAACAGAAATTCCTATTCACATTTTTTAGGAATGTACATATGTCTATACACATTTTAGCAATTCCTACTTGTATGTTAAAATGTACTCAGAGGCAAAGGAGTGAGAGTAAAGGAGATCTAATAAGAAAGAGATATCTAGATTTTTTAATGGCATTGATAATTACTTAACCTGGCAGCAAATGTATTAACATTTGTTTTACTTTTATGCTTCACAGAAGTATATGCAACTTTTCTGTGTGTGTATATACAGGTAAGCAGTATTTGAGAAAATAGGTAGGTTTGAATTAACTCAGTTATAATCCAAAACAAATAAGGTACATGGTCAATTCAAGAAGCTAAAATAGTAACAGTAAACCTAAATAAAGTAGAAAGAATGAATAACGTTCAAGAATTCATGAGATAAAGAACCAAAGTAATAATTATCAAAGTTAAGAGCTGGTAAAATTTTTTAAAGCTGATAATACAGACAAACCTTCATCAAAATTGATGAGAGAGAGCCAGGAGCAATGGCTCACTAATCCCAGCACTGTAAGAGGCTGAGGCAGGTGGATTGCCTCCGCTTAGGAATTCAAGACCAGCCTGAACAAGAGTGAGACCCCTGTCTTTAAAAATAGCCAGGCGTTGTGGCAGGCACCTATAGTCCCAGCTACTTGGGAGGCTGAGGCAAGAGAACCACTTAAGCTCTAGGGTTTAAGGTTTCTGTGAGCTATGACATCATGGCTCTCATGTCAAGGGTGACATAGTGAGATTCTGTATCAAAAAAAAGTGATGAGAGAAACACAGGGAGACAGACACCGGCCAAACAGAAAGCCAGAGAGGACAGAGAAGGCAGCAAGACAGAACCCAGAATCATTTCACCACCTGACCTTGGAAGTGACAGCCCATCACCATTGTCACATTCTATCAGTCAGATGAGCTAACAGGTGAGTTCACCCACCACAGAAGTGGCTTACAAAGGGCATGGATACCAGAAGGCTGGGATGTTATCAGCTGTGTACCATAATCAGACACTCCATCATGAGAGATTATTAGGTTGATTTCAAAATCATATCACTCAGGGCAAGGAACTAATATCACAGAGCAATTTCAAATGTAAGTGAAAATCTTAACCATATCACAAATGGTATTAAAGGCCTAAACCAATAGGTCTATGAGAAATGGAGGAGGGCCAGAGATTGACAAGGAACAGAAAAGGTGGAAGGCAGGGGAATCTCTTACAGTCAGTGAGTTCATCAACCCACCTTCCGAAATACATAGACAGGTAACAATGTCAACTATGTGCACATGAAGCTTCTCCCAGGAGTCTCCCTCCACAGACATCCTGTGTGACCATGTGGATTGCTTTCCTGATTGTGGGACAGGGGCCTGCGAGGTGTTTCTCTACATCTTAGCTGGAAATGCTCAGAGTACTGTAAGTGGCAAATGACCCATGAGTTTGAAAAGCCAACTCTTCTCTGAGTCTTGGCTTTTTAATTTCAGATTTGCCTTTTCGGGGGATTTGAAGAGATCATTCAGACATTTGAGCCTTAGTTTTTTTGTTTTTGTTTTTGTTTTGTTTTGTTTTGTTTTTTGCCAGGGCTAGGTTTGAACCCACCACCTCCTGTATATGGGGCTGGCACCCTACTCCTTTGAGCCACAGGTGCCACCCTGAGCTTTAGATTTTTCATATGTAACATAGAGGTTTTACTAAATAATTGTAATTTAATAATTTTATGTAATAGTTGATGGATTTTTGAGTAAAAACCCAGAAGAGCAAAATTAATGCTGAAGGCCAAAATGTTCATAGTCATTCCAGCACATTCTACACCACGTAGAGCCTGATATTAATACATACATGGAATATCTCCTTCATTCCGTTTCTGATACCATTTTCATCTTGGCAAGTCTATTGCCATTTTACTACATTTCTTTCTTCTTGATGTATTCAGTTCACTATACTGTAAAAGTGACATTTCTTAAATGATGTGTCTATTTATCCATTGTCCTTTTTTCCATCAAA
>NW_003852572.1:2720965-2821424 GCF_000181295.1 Otolemur garnettii | reverse complement strand
TCAAACTCGGTGGGGTTCTCCTAGTCCTAGTTACACTTACCTGTTTATAAGACTTTACACTGATAACTTCTCATACTTCATAAGATGTTTTCTTTGATTTCAGTAAGTGATTTAAATCTATCCTAATCCAACTATAGTAAAATCCAGGGCATTCCATACAAACCCCTCTTCCTCTCTCCAGCTGTCTGCTCTCTATGTTCCTTCACTTAGATAATTAGTCACTTTACAGCTGTTAATTCCTCCTTTGGAGTCTCCTAACCATGTACTTCTCCATTATCTTTTTCTTCACTTTCCTTGAATTTTTTTTGCCTGCCTCCTGTGTCATCTTTCTTCTGCTGAACTGTGTGTGGTGTGACAACACTGATGATCAGAAGGAAGCATTCTCCTGGAGTGGTGATCTTAAAAAGAAACAGAAGAGTATCTATTGGCAGAGGGAGAGTCATTTCCAAACTCTTCGGACTGTAAGAATGTATTTTTCAAATTCAGTAGCTAAATTTTAAGCATGTCAGTAGTCACAGATGTTGAGAACAATTACAAAAATGATAATCCAAGTGTCCCCCCAAAACCCTGCCAAATCTCTTTGTTAGAGTTTCAAATATGCTTTAATAACTTTATAAAACTGTCATTGCTTATGCCAGAGAAGAGAGGAAGAAAGCAGGCAAATGGCATTTGACTTTGGGTCAAATACTACGGAATGGAGGATAAGGGAATGAAGTAAATCAATATTCGGAAGTAGGTTAAACAATGTTTTGAAATATGTTAAAGGAACAGTAGCAGCCCTTGCACTTTGATTAGGACCAAACACGTGAGCATGATGGCTACACAGTGAAGGAATTACAAGGGTTTGGGGCATCTGGGGATAGCCAGAAAAAAAGGCTTGAAAAACAATGGGCAAAGCTCCACTTCTATTGTCCTACCTTAGTTACTAGGAGCTCTTTCTCACTGTTGGGTAGTAATCCAAAAGGACTGCAATAGGCCAGGTGCTGTGGCTCCCTCCTGTAATCCCAGAACTCTAGGTGGCCAAGGAGGGTAGATTGCTTGAGCTGATGGGTTTGAGACCAGCCTGAACAATAGCAGACCCCTTCTTTACTGAAAATAGAAAAAACAAATCTATCCAGGCATTGTGGTGGGCGCCTGTAGTCTCAGCTACTCAGGAGACTGAAGCAAGATAATTATTCCAGCCTAAGAGTTTGAGGTTGCTGTGAGCTATGATGCCAAGGTGACTGAGTGAGATTTTGTATCAAAAATAAATAAATAATTAAATGCAAAACAAAACAAAAAACAGACAAATAAGAAAAACCAAAACCCAAAGGACCATTATAAATACAGCAGCTACATCTTGGTCCTTAACTACATAACTGTATGTGAGAAGGTTACCAAATAAACAGCATCAGAAAGTAAGAGCCAAAATCAATGAAAGGTTCAACAGAACTGAAACTACTTTTACAATATGATGACAGAGTTTAAGATGGAAAGTATTAGCTATAGTATTTGATGGGAAAATGATTGTTCACATTGTTCATATTTTTACACAACCATCTTTTTATAAATATGTAGAAGTTCACTGGTTAAATGAACCATTTATTTTATAAATACGTAGAAGTTCATTGGTTAACCCTGCACATCATTACTCTGGGCAAAATTCTGAAATTGCATTTCCTACTGCCTGAGAAGCAGTAGGTGGTCTAAGCTTTGGTCATGTCTAAATTATTTCATTAACAATACATGAGAAAAATTTACCAGTTATCAATTTTAAATGTTTGACTTCATATTGACTTCATTGTCTAAACAAATGAATTTTTACCATGAGTAGCTGTAGCCATAAACAGCTATAGATCATGAACTAGCAAGAGACTCTAAAAAAATAATAATAATAATTAATTAATAGCAAGAGTCCTTTTGTGAAATGTATTAAGAGTCAAATAGGGAACAGAAAATAAAATGTGAGAAATGACTGATGATTTAACAAAAAAAATTAATTAATTAATAGCAAGGGTCCTTTTATGAAATGTGTTAAGAGTCAAATAGGGAACAGAAAATAACATGTGAGAAATGACTGATGATTTAACAAAAAGACAGTATTGAAATACACATTTTTCTTAGTTTGATAAGGCATATTTAACTCATCTAATTTTCAGAAATCAAAGATTGTCTGATGACTTCCTAAAAAATTTTCATTGCCAAGTTAAGGGCGTATATTTAGGGTCACTAAATCAAGGTATTAAAGTATTTCATTTAAATTTGTCTTCCCTGTGAATGATTTCATAGAATCGCAAAAAATTGCCTTCATTTTTCAAGGCAATTATTATCTTATTCAGAACTATAAACAATAATATTCTCTATTTCATTATTCACAAAACTATAAACAATAATAAGATTCTCTATTTCATTGTTTTCATTAAGCAAACAAAATTGGTGGATTTTCAAAGTCTCTCTCATTATTATATTTTTATCTTTAAGAAAGTCAATAATGATGATGACAGTTTTCGCTATTTTTGCTGTTTTTATCTTTACTGAAGTCACATTAAAATTCATATACACATTAGAGTCACTAAATGTGTAAAACATGTCTAGATAGAAGACGCAGGAGGATTAATACTTGTGACCCAGAAGTGAAACACAAGGAGTGACATTAAAATCACCACATTACATTCAGCACGCTTCTGAAAAATGACTTCATAAATACGGCTACTTGGAGAAATGCATTATGATTGCTTCATAATGATAAAAATTATTCAACTCATTTCCCTTAAAATAGAGAAAATGAAATAAATTAGAACTGCTCAAAAATGGAGTGTGCTATATAGTGTGTTATAGTAAAAGAGATACTCTGATCCGTACTGATCAGTTGGGATCAAAATTTCTAGGTTGAAATGTCTTATAAATTTCTCAATATTCAAGATAAAAAATAAGAACATGGTAGATGCTATAAATTAATGTCTTATGCCATTATTTTCAACACACATTGGCTGGTATCCAAGGTAACTAAAAGCATCTGAAAGTCGAGCTAAATTTACACGGCATTGTAGGATTTGAAGGAAGATAAAGCCCGTGGTTTTTTTTTCTCCCCCCTCCCAATTGCCTTTATACATGTAATCTTAAATCCATAGAACTAATGAAGAAGAAAAAGTGAGGTAATGTGTCGGTAATGTGTAAACATGATGAAAATTATGAGGGACCAATTAAAAAATAAAGTAAGTTCTTATTGTGGAGTTTAATTATTTAAAACATGAAATATGTCTGTTAGAATCTCTCCATCCACCTATCTATTCTATTCTATTTGTATCTATAAGTCGATCTGTATTTCTGGAGTATGGGCTGAGCCCATATGGTAGATGTCAGTAATCAGGTGAAGAACAAAATGTGAAGTGATGGAAAACTAACCAGGGCTGACGAAATTCAGACCTGAAACTTTTATATATATATATTTTTTAATAAATAAAGAAATAATATTTTGCCAAGAAACACACAATAAAGTCACACACAGCAAAGAAACCAAGGTGTAGCTGCTATATGTATAACGGTCCTTTGGGGTTTGGTTTTTCTTATTTGTTTGTTTGTTTTGTATTTAATTATTTATTTATTTCTGATACAGAATCTCACTCTGTCACCCTGGCATTGCAATAAAGAAACACACGATAATATGTAAACTATAAATTACTGTATCATATTATTTATCACTCACCCTCTCATAAATTACAGAATAAATTGTAGCATGACTGCCATTCTTCAGGCTACATATAGCCTTACTATGCAAATAAAACCTGTAGAATTAGTGCCTTGAGATTCAGCAGGTCAATTCCAACATCCACAAGACTACGTGTTGGTGATGGTGGAACTCGATGTTCCCCCATCTGTTTTATTATGGGAATGATAATTTTAATGTGTTACATACGAATAGTTTTTTTAGCTGCCATGTTTTCCTGGATAAGAATGTTCAATTTTGTCCTGCTATGAAAATTACAAAGATTTAATAATATTGAGAAATTTAGACCTACCTTACAGGCAGGGCAGAGTTTTACATTTTACATTTTCATTTCGAAGAAATTAACTCTAATATTCATTTCCCTACACAGAAAGCACTGGAGACTGTTGCCGACATGGTTGGTTTGCTGCTTATTGTGATTCATTTTTGTTGGATAGAAAAAAGTGGCACTTTCTAAAAAATTTTTTTTTTCCCAGTTGTAAATTTATGTATCCGAATGTATGCTTTACCATCTGCTACTCTAAATGTCATTTTATTTATTTATTTATTTATTTATTTATTTGCTGGGACTGGGCTGGATTTCCCCTCCAGCATATGGGGCCGGCCCTCCACTCCTTTGAGCCACAGGTGCTGCCCATAAATGTCATGTACTTTTAATGCCATAAGTAAGAATTGCAAGAGCAACAACACAATTCAATGTACCTTTTCTACAATTGTTTTATTTACCCACAACCTATTTTCTCTAGCTTTGTAATCACATCCTACTCACTTATTTAAATGGAGGCTCCTCTGTCTCTCTTGGTACTTTCATGTATTTTAAAATTTCTAGAAAAGGCCTTTTAGCAATTTTAGAATTTATCTGTGGGATTTCAATAAAAAATTTTACATGATAGTATTGTATTTTCAAGAAAAAAAATCTGTAGAACATATAGCGCACCCTAAATATTTTCATAACTAATGAGGGTTTTCACTAATTATTAAATTGTGACACTGTATTTAGCATCAAAAATACATAATACTTAAAAATGGATTTTAATGGATCATTTTGCAGTTGACTTAAAAAATTAAAAACATTGAAATAAAGAATTCTTTTAAAATATATTTTATGTTTTGAATTGTAGTAAAAATATATTTTACCATCTTAACAATTTTAAGTGTCCAGTCAGCAGAACTAAATGAATTCACATTGTGCATCGTATCTCTAGAACTTTTTCACCTAGCAAAGCTGAGAGAAACTCTACCCAGGAGTGCCCAGCTGTGGCAGTGGGCTGCACGCTGAGTTTTTTGAGGACTGTTTTGCTTAGCTGTGTTGTCAGATATCTCAAAAGTATGCGTGAACCTTAAGTTTGCTCATCAGTTATCACTGTTTGTCTACTTAATGGGGGGGGCAAAGGTAACTCTTATTCTTCTGAGGCAGAAAACAAAAAGTTGGAGGGTTGGACATGCCTGCTTACACATTAATTTCCACCACCACCACCGCCACCTCTATCCCACCCACTCCACCACCACCAAGTTTCTGGAAACCAGGATTCTACTCTCCATTTCTATCAGTTTCACATTCTTAGATCCCACTTCACGGAATGTCCTCCAGGTTTATTCATGTTGTCAAAAATAACAGGATTGTCTATTTTTTTTAAGGTGTAATAATATTCTGTTGTTGTATATGTACCACGTTTTCTTAATCCATTCATCTGGCTGACTTTCATTGTATGCTTTGACACTGTGTTTCAAGGTCGTAATGGTACACCCTTGTTTCATCAGCAGTGACAGCATGGCCCAGAACGTTGTTCTGCCTCTCCAGAGGTCTTGGCAAACTTTCCTCTCCTTTGTTCATCAGTGAGCTCCTTCAGGACCATTTTCCACACACTTTTTTAATGCCAAGATTTTCAGTTAAGATTTTCTTCGCTCTTTCCCTGTTGATGTTTACTTGCTCTGCTATGCTTGAGCTGACAATTTAAACACACCATTCAACAAAGTTTTGCAATGTTTTCATCAGTTCTGTTTATTACTGGTTGCCCTGAAAACTCATCACCAATGAAACATTCTGTCCCCCCAGAAACATGATTGATCTGTTTGTACACTGCTGTTTTCTTTGTGGCATTATCCCCATAAACTTGTACTAACATGTCCTGATTTCACTTTCACTCTTGCCAAGTTTAAGAAGAAATGCAACATTTGTTCATTGCCCTACTTCAAGTCCAACATTCTTGTGACGTCACATAGAAAGGTGCGACAATAATGAATGCCACTCAGCAAGACACCACCACCTGCCTACGTGAACACAGTTGTGAGACACTGTACACCAAGGTTCTATGAACGCAGGGCTCCTTCTAGCTGGAAGCCTTATGTTTATATAACCAGCTACTCCAACAGGTATTTTTGATAAAGGCAAAATCAAGAATAATAAGCCATAGAAATTCTTAATAGCCATCAGTAGCTATAGAGTTTTTTTAAAACTCTGACAACATAAGAAATGTGTAAAAGGGGAATTACCTAAGGATGTTTGTAGAGTTAAGTGTAGGACGGAGCAAATGAGCCCAAATAATACTACTGCTCAGTTCTGTAAGGGAAGCGTCACCACGGCTGTCTGTGACTTGCCCACACCCACTCATCACCAGCCTTTTGTCACTGCCTGCCTCAGTCCAAGGGCCTTTCTGTGACTCTGGGGCAGGCTCAGCACGGGAGAGGCCTCTTGGAATCACCTTAGGGTTTGTTTACTGAAGCAATCCTCAGACAAGCAAGGGGATTTGCATTTGAATACCTAACTCCCCCACCCTTGCTGGTGATAATTCTGAGGAACTGGTCTACCCTGTCTCTTAGAGTTCCCCAGTGAGATCAGAGCACTCCTTGCCCACAGTGGATAACTTTCTGGTAGATGTATTGTTTAGCAGTTTTCTCTTTCTCTCTGTCACTTTCTTATCCCACCAGCAGTGTTTACCAAAATCTCTTCCCAGTTATCCTGAGGCAGGGGAAAGAGGCAGGAGTGGACTCTGCCCCAGTAATTCTGTGCAGGCATTAGCCAGGTCATCTGCGCTAAGTACGAAGCTACCGATTACAACCCCCACTGCAGCAGGTGTCACTGCTACCCAAATACCTGTCAGAGGTCAGAGGATTCCTGCTGGACCCATGTGGGAATCTTGTCACCTCCCTGGCCTTCTGCTGTTTTTGAGGACGGGCAGCTACCCACCAAGGGCAGGTGCTGGCCTGACCTTCTCTGAATCATGAGATTCTCACAGGCACACAACCCAAAGATTGTATAAAAGGAAGGCCAGAAACTGAGTCAGTGGGCTTGGTTTGAGGGACACTAGTCCGCCCAGTCTCCCAGCTGTGAATACAACCACTTCCTCTTCCAGCTGGTGCCTGAGGGTCTTTTGTCTGGTTGTCTCCTGTTACCATCTAATCACACAGATGAGTAGTCTCAGGGGCTGATTTAGAGGAAGACAAACTACAGGAGGAGCTGAGGCCCCATAGGAGTTGGAAAGGACACTGCAGGTTGTTTACAGGTTTTGATAATTGACATACTTTTTGGTTGCAAGGAAGACTTATCCAAAGTCTGCTGGGTGATTCTATGCCCTGACTCTAAGCCAAATAAACACAATCAATATTCCCTAAGAAATGCAATTGAGGGTGAGACACTTTAAGGCAAAACCCATCCCACTCCAGAGTTTAGAAACCCCCAACCCCAACCTTCTTGCCGTTCTCCCAACTACTCTTCAGCACAGGACGGTCAGGACTAAGGATTCCAACTGGACCACTCTGCTCTAGGCACTGGTGTCAAGTGGGCCCCCATGCCATTCCCTGGGTTCCATTTCCTTTGTCATTTATAAGATGAGCATTTTGATAAACTTTACTGATCAAGCAATGACATCTTAGAATTTATTTAGGGCTTCGGGCAAAAAAAGCCTCAGAAGTATATAAGATAAGCCGCATACTCCAATTTAGTTTATTAGAATTTTGAGATGTAATTTGCAGTTACAAGCACATCTAGCAGTTAGGATTTTGTATATGCCTTTTTAATTTTGTTGTTGCATATGGGGCATAGCAAAATAAGACAGATGGGAGATGTAGGATCAAGTATAGATTATTTGTTGTTTGCTTAGTTGAGAAATGAAGAAGGAATTGAAACAAGAAACTATGTTCTCAACTCGGCCCATTGCTCAGTGGTTAGGGTGCCAGCCATATACACTGGTCTGGCAAGTTCAAACCCAGCCTGGGCCTACTAAACAACAATGACAACTACAACAACAACAAAGATAGTTGGACATTGTGGCAGGTGCCTGGAGTCCCAGCTACTTGGGAGACTGAGGCAAGAGAATCACTTAAGTCCAAGAGTTGGAGGTTGCTGTGAGCTGTGACACCACTGCACTCTACTAAAGGCAACATAGTGAGACTCTGTCTCAGAAAAAAAAAGAAAAAAAATACTTTCTTAAGATGAACATATGTGGGGAAAAGACCAAGGGGAAGTGATCCAAGGAGGTCCTGGAATATGTCCTGCACTCTTTCTCCATCAGGTTCCAGGGAGGAAAGGTAACAAGACCTCACATATAGTTTCAGGGCCAGAGACAGAAATCACAGCTATTGCAAATCCCCTCCAAAGAATAGTCATATAGAATGAGAAGCTGAGAGTAGCAGGCCTCTTCCTGTCTCACTGAGTTTTCCATGCAGAATAGTTTACACTGCCCTGAATAGCACAGAGGAAGGAAAACACATCTGGACTGAACAAGACAGGCAGAAAGCAAGAAGAGCTCCCTCGTTAAGGACTGAACCTGATGATGGATTCTGCAGTGAATGTTTGCAGAAACATGAAACGTTAATTGAACAGCTAACTCGCACCAGTGCTATTTTGTGTGTGAAGCGTATTGGATTGGATAAGGTACAGGACAATAGACAATGATGTCCTATGAAAAATAAAGCAAGAAAAGGGAATCTGGGTCTGGGGTGGGCAATAGTGAGTTAAGAGGGTGGTAGAGGAATGTCTCCACTGGAAGGCTGAATGTGAGAACGTATATAAAGAAAGTATAATGTTACAGAGAAAGAACAGAGGGAACCCATCTGCAGTCTTGGAGAAAGTATCCTAGAACGTTCTGTGGTCCCCAAGGCTGCCAGTGGAGGGGAAAGCAGGAGATGAGGTGAAAGAGACACAGTCATTCTAAGAACTTTGCATCATAATACTTTCTGTTAGAATGAGCAGACATCATCCGAGAAATCTAGATCAAGATGTCGGAAGTAAACACTGACTGAAGTGTGTGGCGCTCTCTCTGGCTCTTGACTCAAAGAAAAACGTGAAGCAGCAAGGTGGAATCAGGCGAAAAATCAGGAGACTGTTGGCATAACTCAAGTACAAGGAGACAGAGATTCAGAACAACAGCAACAGTGAGGAATGATAAATAATAGGGTTCTGGGTCTAGTCAGAAGCATACTGCACATGTTGGATGTGGAATGTGAAATAAATGAGGGAGAGGTGACTCCACGTCCCTTAGTCTGAAAAACCGAAAGGGTTTCAGTTATTTGAAACAAGTGAGACTATGGACAGGGTGTGAGTGGGGACCAGTCAGAGGCAGGGAATTGACGTCTGCCTAACCTGACAGCTCCTCCATGCCATTATGTTTTGGTAATGAAGAAACTTCCTGGCCCTTCCAAACCATCATAACTGATTCTCATTCCATTACTCTAAGTTAATTTGAAAAGACTTAAGTCAGAAATAAGCTGACTTGGAAAAAATATTTATATTTAGTATAAAAGGAAAATAACGAAATAGAGCAATCTCCACAAACAATATTCTCACGGGAAGTAGCAGGACAAACAAGTTCTTGCTAATTCCCACGATGGCTTCAGTATAATCATAAATTAGTGGACAGAACATTTTTCAAAAAAATTTGACAGGATTGCCTGTTTCTCTTCTTGAGGAACTGTCTTCTGTTATCTCTGTGACCCTATTTTCTCCATGTATTAGACTATTCCTTTTGGTTTATATGTCATGTTCACCACCCTCCCATATGATCTACAAATTTCTAAAAATTTCTCAAGTGTTAGTCCCATTTTATTTTCAAAATAAATGGTTTCATTAGGATTTTTGTTCGATATTATAGCATGACTACCATTAACGTTAAATACATAACTCTATTTCTCATTTAAAATCAAACTAGGATTTGAACCAACTGGAATGGGCACCTTAAGCAAATCCTTTGTCCACTCCTATTTTTTTCTTCCACATAAGTTCTTAAACAGCATTGCCCAGGTAAAGGGTGGATAAAACACGGAGGCTTATGACAACCCTTATGAAAATCCCTCCACAGTGCTCTGAGGATTTGTGCTGTCACCAGGGGTATGCAATTTGGGAATGATACCTGTCTGTGTGCCTCCCAACCCAGAGTGTCATCACTCTTAAAACTGAACAGGGTGATAAATGTATCTTAAAATACTTATTTCTTAGAAACTTGTGTTTTATTTATATAAGTTACTTTTTCGTATGCTTGGCCTTGTTGGGGGCGGGGGGGGCATATGAAAAAATATAACCATTGAAAATGAGGAATCGGTCGGCGCCTGTGGCTCAGTGGGTAGGGCACCTGCCCCATATACCGAGGGTGGCGGGTTCAAACCCAGCCCCTACCAAACTGCAACCAAAAACTTGCCGGGCGTTGGGGTGGGTACCTGTAGTCTCAGCTACTGGAGGCTGAGGCAAGAGAATAGCCTGAGCCCAGGAGTTACTGTGAGCTGTGTGACACCACAGCACTCTACCAAGGGCGATAAAGTGAGACTCTGTCTCTACAAAAAAAAAAAAAAAAAGTTGAAAATGAGGAATCTAGCCTCCTTATTAAAACTATATTTTCCCTTGGTAAGTAATTTCTTACATTAACCTAGGAAATAAAAATAGATATACAGGTTGGATATCACTACTCCAAACATTTAAAATCCAAAGTACTCTGAAATCTCAAACTTTCTGAGCATCAACAGGATGCCACGAGTAGATGAGTCTAGATTAGACCTCACTGGTAAGTTGCAGTCAAACTTGTGTTTCATGAAACACATTATTTAAAATGTTGTACGAAATTATCCATAGGCTACGTGTAGAAGGTATATGTAAAACATAAATTTCATGTTTAGAGGTGAGTTTTATCCCCAAGAAATCTCTTTATGTTTATGCAAATATTCTAAAACCTAAAAAAAGTCTGAAATCCCAAACACTTTTAGTCTCAAGTATTTTAGATAAGATATACTCAACCTGTATCTAGATTTATCCGCTAAGTTTGCTCTCTCAGATAACCAATAGATTTGGTTGGGAGGGGGTGGCACCTGTGGCTCAGTAAGTAGGGTGCTGGCCCCATATGCCAAGAGTGGCAGGTTCAAACCTGGCCCTGGCCAAACTGTAACAAAAAAATAACCGGGTGTTGTGGCGGGCGCCTGTAGTCCCAGCTACTCTGAAGGCTGAGGCAAGGGAATCGCCTAAGCCCAGGAGATGGATGTTATTGTGAGCTGTGTGATGCCACAGCACTCTACCCAGGTTTATAAAGTGAAATTCTGTCTACAAAAAAAAAAAAAAAAAAAAAAAAATTGGATGGGAGAAAAAGTAATGGAATAAAGAGAAATTCTGCTTGCTGATTAGAATCCATTTATGTGGACCCTAGGGAGTAAATTACCCATTTTTGTTTGTTTGAAGTTCTCTTCTAAGAGTGTCAGAAATACACCAAAACAAATTTTGCACAACTAAGTGGAAATTGCTATATATGATATATGAATTTAGATGGTGATCATTTTTCCTACATTTACCATAAAGTCATTTATCTGAGGCTTGTTACTTTAGTATGCAATTCAATAAAAGAAGTTAACATGCTTTTTATTGACCTGAGTTATTTTAGTTCTTTATAACTTTTAAAGTTGTATTTAATGAAATAAATTGTAGAACTGTACTTTCTCATTATCCAAAGGATGTAGGAAATGTTCTTTATATTCATTCTTAACTGTTTATAAAAATAACGGCATGATTTTGATTGTCTTTATAAAACTGCTCTAGTCTTAATTAAATCTCTTTTAGGCAAGAGATTGTATGGGACTTTAAGCAATGAACTCACATGAAAAGCACAGAATTTGCTATATACTGTATTAGTAAATTGGAAAGAAATGCTTGAGAGTGAATAACTTTGCTCTTCTATTAGCCTGGGTTTTCTATACAGTATGATGACTTCTGTAGTTTATAATTACCTCTTTGAAGAGTACATGGAATAAATTCTCAAAAATACAAGAAAATAACTACCTCTTCATTTCTCAGAATAGCCTTCTTCTACCTACTTTATTCTTATTTTATCAAAAAGAAAGCTGAATAATCAGATATGACCTCTGTTCTGAATTACGTTATCATTTACACTGATTTGCAAAAACATAAGTTTCTTATATCTGTAAGTCAATATTTTCACTAATTCTAATCATTCCCAAAGGTAATACAGGCATCAGGTAAAATGTGGACTTTTGTGTCTGATTTCTTTCATTTACTATAATGCTTTCAAGTTTCTTCAATTTACTAGCCTGTATAGTTTCTTCATAGGGATGAATAGTATTTCATCAAATGCTTATGCAATATCTTATTTATCCATTCATCAATGGATGAAGATTTCTGTTGTTTCCACTCTGAACCTATTATAAGTAATATTTATAAATACTAATTTATACAAGATTTTGTGTGCAAATATTTCTCTTTGGCATATGCCAACAAATAGAATTGCTTGTTATATGGTAACTCTATTTATAACTTTCTGAGGAATTTTTGAGAGTGGGCACCTCATTTACATTCCTTCCAGCAATGTGTGAGGGGTACAGTTCATCCTCAGCCCTGCAACATCTGTTATTGTCTTCTAAAGACAAATTCTAAGCACCCTAGTGGGGGTGTGATGGTATCTCATTATGATTTTAACTTGGGTGGCATTTTTGTAATGTTTAGTGTGGTTGAGCATCTTTACTTTCTTTCTTTCTCTTTTTTTTTGAGCCAGAGTCTCACTATGTCGCCCTGGGTAGAGTGCCATGATGTCACAGCTCACAGCAACCTCAAACTCTTGGGCTTAAGCAATTCTCTTGCCTCAGCCTCCCACGTAGCTGGGACGACGGTGCCCACCCCAACACCTGGCTGTTTTTTGCTTGCAGTTGTCATTGTTGGTTAGCAGGCCCAGGCCCAATTTGAACCTGCCAGCTCCTGTGTATGTGGCCGGAGCCCTAACTGCTGAGCTACAGGCACTGAGCCAGTTGAGTATCTTTTCATGTGCCTGCTGGTAATTTGGATATTCTTACTAATTAAATGTTTATTCATGACCTTTGATCATTTTTTTAATTGAGCTTTTTTGTATTTTCATTATGGAGTTGGATTATCAACTCATTATTTGTGGATTCTAATACTTTATCAAATATATGATTTACAAATATTTTTTCACATCCTATAGATTGTGTTTTTATTACCTTAATGGTTTTCTTTGACCACAAAAATGTTTATATTTGATGAAGTTTAACTAATCTATATTTTTCTTTTCCACTGTGCTGTTGGTTATATCTAAAACATAACTACAATAAGTGTCAAATCCAAGGTCATAAAAATATACTACAGTGGTTTTGTCTAAGAGTTTTGTAGTTTTAGTCTTTACATTTTGGGTTACTTTTCATGAATGGTGCGGGGTAAGGGTCCAGCTTCTTTTTTTTTTTTGTCTAAGGATATCTAATTTTCCAAGCGCCGTTTGTTGAAATCCAACTTTCTTTATAAAATTGACTTGACATTCTTGTCAAATATGTTATTCTCATAAAAGCGGCCTTGAGTATAAGAGCTTATTTCTGGACTCCGTGCCCTTAACCTATACCTGTGTCTTTATGGCAAGACCACATACTCCTGACTTAGCTCTGTAGTCAATTTTGAAATCAGAAAGGTGAGTCTTGTAACTTTGTTCTTCCCTTTTAAGATTGTTTTAACTATTCAGGTTCCTTTGTGTTATTCCCATATGAATATTAGGACCAGCTTTTTAATTTTTTTTGTTTGTTTATTGTAGTTTCTATCCAAAGGGAAACTAGAAATTTGATAGGGATTACATAACATTTGCTCAAAATATGGGAAACTATTGTCATCTTAAGAATGTTAAATCTCGCAATAATGAAAATGGGATATCATTCCAAGTACATAGGTCCTCTTAATTAAATTTCTTTTCTTTCTTTTTCTTTTTTTGAGACAGAGTTTCACTTTGTTGCCCACGATAGAGTGCTGTGGTGCAACAGCTCACAGCAACCTCCAGCTCTTGGGCTTAAGCAATTTTCTTGCCTCAGCCTCTCAAGTAGCTGGGACTACAGGCACCCACCACAACGCCTGGTTGTTTTTGTTGTTGTGTTTGTTGTTGTGGTCATCTTTGTTGTTTAGCTGGCTGGGGCTGAGTTCGAATCCACCAGCCTGGATGTATGTGGCTGGTGCTCTACCAACTGAGCTATAGGTGCTACCAAGTTCAAGTTCCTTATCCTTTGCTTATAAATAATTTAATTTTTAGATTGTTTGGTTACAGTTCACAGAAAAGATAATGACTTTTGTACGATGATCTTGTATCTTGTACCATGTTTGTTTATTATTTCTATTAGGGGATTTTTTCTTTCTATATTTTTTTCTTTTTTTGGTGGATTTCTTAGGATTTTTTATTTAAATGATCATGACACCTGAAAATAGAAATAATTTTACTCGACTTTTTTTGTTTTGGCTGTCTTTTATGTTTTTGCATAATTTCCCTGCTATGAAATGAGGGGGAAAAATGTTGAGAATGGATTTCTTTGTCTTAATTATATTCTCAAGGTAAAAGCCTCCAGTCTGTCTTCATTAAATATGATTTCAACTGTGTTTTGGGGGAGTTCTGTTTTTAGCTTGTTGAATGGTTGTATTATATAAGAATGTTAGATTTTGTCAAATGCTTTCTCGTATTTGTTAAGATTATCATGTGATTTATGTTCTTTATTTTGCTAATAAAGTGTATTTGATTAATTGATTTCTACCTGTTGACATGATTTTGCATCCATGGGACAAATTCCACTTGGACATGGCATTTAATCATTTTTATTTGCTTCCAGATTTGTATTTAAACATATTTTAATTAAACTTTTGATTTTTATTGATTTGCTGATTATTTAGATGTGTATTATTTAATTTGCATATACATATGAATTTCCCAAATTCCTGTGTGATGTTGATTTTCATTTTATTAAGATAAAAAACATACTTTTCATCATTTAATTTCTTTTAAATATATTGAGGCTTTTCTGTTCTAATAAATGTCTCACATGTATTTGAGAAGAACGTATATTCTGCCTTGGGTAAGAGTTTGTTCTATAGTTTTAGGGTTTTATTGTTTGTGATACACTTTATGGTTTCTTGATGGACTGACCTTTTAACCATTATGTGATGACCTTTTTCTCAATTAAATTTTCATCTTAAGCCCTATTTTTATAATAGTAGACACACTCTAGTTCTCTTTTAGTTATGGTTGCATGGTATATTTGTTTCAATTCTTTTAATGTCAGCCTGTTTTTGCATTTGAGACTAAAGTGCACTTTACATACAGAACACGAAGGTTCATGTTTTCTTCCCCCTCTTTGCTCCAGTCTCTGCCTTCTGGTTGGGGTTGATCCATTGGCCTTCATTGTAGCCGATAAGGTAGGATTTACATCTGCTCTTTTGACTTATTTCTGTATCTTCTTCTTTTCATTTCATTTTTCCATTCCTCCGGTCTTTCTTTTGTAGCATGTAGCAGACCATATAGCTTGGGGGAAGGAGAAGTGAGAGTTATAAGGAACACCTGTAACAACTTGGTAACATTAACACCTTGGTGATAAGGGCATGGGGAAAGGATTCGGCTCTCCTTAATACAAGAGCTCCCGAGACCAGAACATCAGTGATGAGGAAAAGTAGCCACAGGATTGTGTATACAATGAGTGGTGCAAGTAGCCAGGAGATTGGGTCTATAAGAAGCTGCAGGAGAAGGCAGTTGGGGAGCGCTCATTCTTTCACTCACCCACTCTAACTCTGTCACTTCTGTTTGGAGGGCGTCTGCCTGATACCCTTCTAAGAAGACTGCTAAGATTTACTCTTCTACTGAGACTGTTTCTCTCCCTCGAAGATTCTCTCTCTCTCTCTCTCCCTTCTGCTAAAGTGAATGTGTTAACACTATGTTATCTTTTTTATTTTTCTTAAGTAAATTATATTGTTTTTGTGTTTGTTCTTTACTGTGATTTTCCTTTGACTATGTTCAGTTCTTCTGCCCTCTCACTTCCTCTTTCTTGTCCATGCTGACTGAAAGGCTAGGTTCACCTGATGTCTCACCTCTTTTCTTTACACATATTCTCACTTTAAATGGAGGGGATCAGGAAAATAACAGAATTTTAAAAATTGTTGGACTTTAACACACTCTTGTTCTCAGCAAATTTGAGATTGTCACATTGCCTTAAAAAATGCAATATATAGAATAGTTCTTTAGAAATCACACCTAATAGTTATCCCTCTGTATGGCAATTCTTTGAGTTTCTAAAAATGTTGCTTGAAAATGAAGGGCTGACTGACTTAAGTAACATCTCTTATCTAGTTTGTTAGAAAGATATCTAGGAAAGATGGTCAAAGGCAACAAAGAGTTCAATGATTGATGTTTATACCGGACATTTCTTTTCTTCTTTGTTTGTGGCTTAAATTTCTTCACTTTAAGGAATGAAATTCTTTGAAATTAATATCTCTAGTTCATTCCACTGGACTAGAACTTCAAAGAGGCACCAATATCACTGCACCTTTGCCTGAGGAGCTCAGGAAGAAAATAAAGGGGGAAGTCGGACACCCACAAAGCCATATGAAAAGACAAGTAACTTGTTCCTGAGCCAGATAGCTAGATAGCACAGGTTCTGCCTAGGGACAATAGATAAGCCGGGGCTGGAGACCTGGCCAGTCCCGGGCCGACAGTACTAAGTAGATAATTTCTAGTGAATAATTTTAATTCCTTTAGTTAGTTCTTTCACTACATTTTTTTTTTTTTGTTATTAATGCTTATTCAGGGAATTAAAATTAACACTCCAACTTATAACTATCTACCTCAGATTAATAACAATTTAATTTTGATTTTAAACAGTTTGTCCCTATGCAGTTCTATTTTCCTTCACTACTTGGTGCTAGTATTGTCATGCAAATTGCATTTTATATGTTTATAAGCCCATGCAGTTTTATAATTATTGTTTCATACAGTTTTCTTTTAAATTATGTTGGAGAAAATTACAAATAAAATATATGTATAATGACAACTATCTTTATATTTTATTATGTAGGCACTTTCATTGGTGCCCCTTACTTATTCATCTAGACTCAAATTATGGTAAAAAATATTTTAATACAGAAAACCTGAGGTGAAGATGGTTCAAAGGAAAAATTAATACCAATTCTGGACAAAAAATTTCAAAAGTTAGAGGAGAACGAAAATAAAGTCCCTATTCATTTTATGAAGCTAACATTATTCTAATCATGAAACCAAACAAATAACAGTTAAACGGTATCATTCAGTGATGTAAATGTCATTAACAAAATTTTAGCACTTAAATATATATGTGAAGTGATATGTAATGATCAAGTAGAGATTATCTCAAGAAGGCAGGTTTAGATCTTTGAAAATCAATTGATGTGATTCAGCATATTCAAAGGTAAAGGACCAAAAGCTATATGATGGTGTAAATCCATTGCAAGATGGTCTAAATCCCTTGACAAAATTCAATAACATTTCATAAATTAAACCCACAAACAAGAACAACAACAACAACAAATGTCTCAACAAAGTAAGAATACTTTGGGAACTTACTATGACCTATAAAAGGCGTCTGTGAAAATGTGTAGCTCATGTCATACCAAATGATCAAAGAGTAAGAGCTTCCCTCCTGAGGCTGGGATGTAGAAGGGTGTCTGCTTCCACCTCTCCTACCCAGGGCTGCCTGGTGCTCCTTGCCCACCCAACCCACTGATTTTTCCTCAAAGCAGTAAAGAGTGGGACAATATCTCCTAGTTGCAATTATCTTTGTGTACTGGAAATTATGAACAAAAGCATCTGGGCAAAAGAGGTGCAGCCATGTGGAGGCTAAATATAGTGGACCAAAATAACTCTGGGTCTCCCCAAAGGGAGTAGAGCAAGTTCAACACAGAAGACGAAGGCTCACAATTTAGGATATGCTCTGAATGCAACAGGACTAGTCCCTGTTGTAAGGACTTGATAAAGGCAGAAAGAGAATATAGATAAAAAGAAAAAAAAAGAAAAATGTTTTCAGCTGCAGCTATCCATGACCACAGAATAGGCAACTTATCTATTATGCTAGAAAGTGGTCAATGTTGTAAAAATATAGAGCAGAATAAGTAAGAAGATTTTCTTCAAGCCTTATTTACTTACTATGTCAGTCAGGAGACTAAGAACACAATAATGTAAACCAGGATTTCTATTGAAAAAATTATGAACTAGTTATTGGGGATGACTTAAGACGGTGAATAGAACTCTCAAAATTTTGTAAGCAGCACCCACAAGTTCTACAGTTAATGGAACAAATGTAAAAGAGAGTTCACCGGGCTAACAGTCAGGACTTAGAGTGTGTGTCTGGGGCCCTGCAGGTTGCCCTCATCCACTGTGCCTCCAGCACTTTCTCTGACAAGGCTCTTACTATGCCAGCTGGCAGAGAAGAAATGTCTGCAGCACCGAGCTCAAGTATTGCAAAACTAGGCAAAGGCGGGTGGATTGGGGAATATATTTATACCTGGCATACTTATCTGGAAGGAAGGATGCATCCTCCTTTCTCCCTCACAGGCAGGAGAAGGGAAACACCACAGCCCTGGGTCAGCTTTCTCTAAAGAAGTTGTCTCTCTCCATTTCCTTCCTTCTCTCATTTATAGTCTTTTACATGGTTGTGTAATAAACACTGCAGTGATACTGTCGAAATCATTCAGAGCTAACTGAGGCTGTGCAGGTGCAGGACCCACATTTTGTATTTCTTGGCCGAGACTGTCAAAACCTAGAGACAAAGGGAAAGTCACATTTCACATCCTTTTTGTATACATGTTTAGTTTCAGGATTCTTTCATCTTTCTTCTTTACATTTTCAATGTAAAAATGCTCAAGAACTAAACATAAGCCTGTGTGACAACATGGAAGCAGGAGAAGACTCCAGCACTTTTCTTACTCTTTTATTTTTAGTGGGTGTTACAGAAGTTAATGCAAAGGTAGCTGAGGCAGGTCTAGAGAAGAAAAAGCTCACAAAGAGGAACACATCTTTTAAATAAAGTCTAAAATAATTTCTCTTTAAATATAAATTAAAATTAAGATTTTCAGCAAGAAAAGCATGTAAGTAGAAATTTTCTCCAGTATTTTTAAGGTGACTAAAAACCACGCTAGTGAAATGTTTGTAAAGTGCCTTGGAGCTGCGTGTGTAGCGAGCCCCAGATCTCAGTGCTTTGTGGTCCTGTGAATGCTGGGTGGATGCGCTGGACACACAAACAGTTCCTGTGCACATTTTAGCTCTCATCCTTCCCACCTGTCACTGCGCTGTTTTCTTGCCAGGCCCATGTGGAGGCATATTGGAGCCTGAGACAAATAATGAGCTTGTATAATAGATATGAAAATAGTCTCCGGCAGTGGTCCTGGCTGCAAAGTTTGATCTTCAGTTCACAGTCACTGAGGGGTGGTGACACAACAGAGTTGAAGCAGTTGGCTGAAAATTGGAACAAGGGTTATGACCTGGCCAGAGTTCTGCAAAGCCCCTTACTCATGTAGACTCATGGTTCAATTACTCACATGTGATTTATGGATAAGAGTATATGGAAAGGAAGGTAAGTGGACACGTCTGATTTTCAGGGACAAAGTAGATTGGTTCTCTCACAGACTGCTTTCATCATCTGCATTTTCCAGCTTTTTCTTCCATAGGACTAAGTGGGTTCACAGACACAAGACCTTTCTGCAACAGCCTAGACATTTAATGTTGTGAATCCTGTCAAGTTGATCTATTTCTGGCATCATTTTCCCTTTCAAGCCCTCTTTTGGCTTCTGGCCTTGGAGAAGTTTGAATGTCCTGACAGATAAATGAAGCAATTTCAGCAATTTTGAGTCTGAGCTTCTGATCATTTCACAAAAGCAAATGAAATTTCTTTCTGGCAAAATATCACTATGAATGCACGTTAGACAAAATATTACAGAAAGGGACTCAGAAATAGGACACCAAAAACATAGGACTCAGAAATAGGACACCAAAAACAAACTATCACAGACCAATAGTCCTGTATCCTAATGGTAATAACATGAATCCAAAGCTAGTAATCTAAATATTGGGTAGTATTACCATGAATATTAATTTGCATACTCTAGGTGTCCACTCAATTGGTGAATCTAAAGAAACACAAAAGGAAGAGTGGAGGATCAAATATGGTAGAAAAAGCAAATATTTTTATGACAGAACCACTGTTTTCAGAGGTTTCTTCCTTCCTTCATCTCTCCTGCCTACTGACATTCAACCTCTGCAATGTTGTTTGAGTGTATTAGCTACAGATTACCTTAAGAATGCTAATTACGTTTTTATTCATTATGGCATTAAACGTTAGGGGTGTTAATTCTCACCCTTCCCCTAAATTTCTGATTGAAATTAGAAAGTTGTTAAAAAATTAATTCCTTCAGAGCTTACACAGAATGAATGAGTTATTTGTTTTGCTTATTAAAACTTCTGTTTCCATACAAAACAAAGAATTATTTTATCCTATTCTTCAAAGTATGATGTTAGTATTTTCATGGGAATTGCACTGAATCTATAGATTTCTTTAGACAGTATAAACATTTTAACAATGTTGATTCTTCCTAGCCAATAACATGGTATGTTCGTCAATTTGTTTATGTCCTTTGCTGTTTATTTTCTTAGGGTTTCATAATTAACTTTGTAGAGGTCCTTCACCTCTTTTGTTAGGTATATTTCTAGCTATGTAATTTTCCATGAAGCTACTGTGAAGGGGATTGTGTCTTTGATATAGTTAAGGCAATTTTTACTAATAAAACAAAGCCAGAACCCCACTTCCAAACTTTATATTATATTATAAGTCCACAGTGATCAAACAACATGATCTTGGCATAAAAATAGAGACATAGACATACGGAACTGAATATAAAACCAAATGATGAAACCATTCTCTTATAGCCATATGAACTTTGATAAACCAAACAAAAGCATACACTGGGGAAAAGAATCCCTATCTAATAAATAGTGCTGGGAGAACTGGACAACCACATGTAAAAGACCAAAACTAGACCCTCATCTTTCACCCCTTACAAAAATTGACTCAGGATGGATAAAAGATTTAAATCTCCGATATGAAACAATAAAAATCCTAGAAGAAAGTGTGAGAAAAACTCCTGAAGATCTCAGCCAGGGAAAAGACTTTATGAAGAAGACTTCAGTGCCAATCACAACAACAACAAAAATAAACAAATGGGACTTAATTAAACTGAAAAGCTTCTGCACAGCTAAATACATAACAATCAAAGCAAACAGACAGCCTTCTGAATGGGGAAAGATATTTACATGTTGGGAATCTGACAAAGATTCCACAGAGAACTCAAATTAATCAACAACAACAACAACAAGAAAAGAACAAACAATCCAATCTATCATTGGGCAAGAAACATGAAGAGAATCTTCTCTGAGGAAGACAGAATGGGTAACAAACATATGAAAAAATGCTCATTACCCATATTCATCAGAGAAATGCAAATCAAAACCACCCTGAGATATATCAACTAACCCCAGTGAGAATAGCCCACATCACAAAGTCTCAAAGTTACAGATGCTGGCATGGATGTGGAGAGAGGGGAACACTTTTACACTGTTGGTGGAACTGTAAACTAATAAAACCTCTTTGGAAAGAAGTATGGCATATCCTCAAATAACTTAAATTAGATCTCCCATTTGATCCTGTAATCTTATTGCTAGGCATCTACCCAGAAGAAAAAAAATCATTTTATCATAAGGGCTTTTGCACTAGATTGTTTATGGCAGCTCAATTTATAATCGCCAAAATGGGGAAACAGCCCAATTGCCCATCAACTCAGGAATGGATTAATAAACTGTGGTATGTGTATACCATGAATAATATTCAGCCATAAAAAATATGGAGACTTTGTATCTTTTGTATTAACCTCGATGGAGTTGAATCACATTCTTCTTCGTAAAGTATCACAAGAATGGAAAACCAAATATCCAATGTACATAATACTAATGTGAAGCCAATAGATGATCTAATACACTTCCACACAGGAGAAAAACTCAATTCAATTCAAGCTGAGGGAAGGGGGAACAAGGAAAGGAGGGAAGGGGAAGAAAGGAGGGGATTGGGGTGTTCCCACTTAATGGGCACGATGTGAGGGTACATGGCACCTCCTGGGTGTTGGGCATGACTACAAGAGGGACTCTACCCTAACAAATTCAAATATTGTAACCTAGTTGTTTGTACTTTCAAATTTACCTGAAATAAAAACCAACCAAACGAAAACTTCTTAAACACCCTTCAACAGGCACTAGCTACACCAGGCTTTGGAGAGAAACCAGTGAAGAGAATATGGCTCTTTGCTCACAAGAGAGCTTGTAGTAAAGAAAGAAATTTGTTTGGTGGCCAGAGATGGATTATAGGTAAATAGTGGCAGCACTGTAAACGTTCCTTTTCCCTGGTGACAAGTTTAGCAGAGAAGTAATGTGATAAGAGAATATGAATTTTATCGTCAAGCAAACTATGCTAGATCTCAGATTCTACCCCTGAAGTCCTCTGGAATTCTCAGAAAATTATTTCTCATTTATAAAAAATGATATTTTTCACCATGTAGAACTGTAATTGTGATTTTTAGAAAATGTATATAAAATTTTTGACATGGAGTTAGCTCCAATAAAGAGAATAGAATAGGAAAAGAAATAGAGAATTTCTTTTCTTTTCTTTCTTTCTTTCTTTTTTTTTTTTTTTTTTTGAGACAGAATCTCACTTTGTTGCCCTGGGTAGAGTGTCATGGTGTCACAGCTCTCAGCAACCTCATACGCTTGGGCTCAAGTAATCCTCTTGCCTCAGCCTCCTGAGTATCTGGACTATAGGCTCTGGCCACAAAGTCTGGCTAGTTTTAGAGATGAGGTCTTGCTCTGGCTCAGGCTGGTCTCAAACCTATGTGTGCAGGGAATCCACGGAACTCAGCCTCCCAGAATGCTGGGATTACATGTGTGAGCCACCATGCCCAGCATGTACTTGGATGGGAGAATTTCTTTTCTCTGATTTATTTCATTACTTTTGCTGCCGGGGCCAAGAGACAGGCCTTGTACACCTCTGTCTCTGACACACAGTGACCTCTGAGGAAGTGGTAACTTGCTTATATTTACATGTTTTATATTAAAATATTTTCTCACTGTTGCACCTGTCTCTCACACACAAACACACACATAAATACTAAATTATTTGAGCTATCACTATTACAGAAACAGAATATATATGTGAAGACATGAATAAACCTTAAACTTTCTATCTTATCTACCATTCCTGTTATAGGGATGAGACAAAGTCATCAAATTTCTCAGTGATAGAAAAAGGCCCCCAGCATTTCAAATGAGTTTCATTAGTGTCTAAATTAAAAGACCTATTCAATGGTTTTGCAGATATTTCCATAGGATAAATACATGGTGATGCTGGAAAGGAGAAATCACAAAGTTGTTATTATTAAATAATAATTCATTGTAAAATTAAGAATTTTCTCTCATGACTTGTAATTTAAAATAGTATTTTCTTCATTAAAATTTTAGTATTTCAGATTTGTAATCACAACATTTTGGAAAATGCGTTTTGTTATACAAGTTAAATTTTAGTGACATTATTCTGTGATAGAATATTGAGATTCATATTTAAATTTTTCCTTGGTAATAGCTATATTTCGGTAAGTAAAGAGACAAAACTTTGACTCGCCTTATCTTTTTGTGTCTTTGATGTAGAAGTAGGCTACACAATATTTCTCAAAATTTTAGACATACGTATAACTGTCTGTGTTCTTTCTGTCTGTGAACTGTGTTCCTAAGGGAAGAAGTGAACACACACAGAGCTTTGACAGAACACAGACAAATAAAAGCAGAGAAAGGTGATTGTGAAGTAACACGTTTGACATGAATCAGAAACTGGGAAGAATACAGAATTAGGTTCCATTCTGTGTTCAATATTATGCCCACACAACAGCGCAGATAGCCAAAAGGTGAGTCAGAAATAGTGAGAATTATTTCCCATTAAAAATTAAGTTTGCTTAATGAGATCAATTGCTGCTATGCCCCCACCTTTATCTACATCAGATTTTGATTGAGTTGTTTTCCTTTTACAATGATTTTTGATTTCATGCTGCTTTAGATGCTTGGCTCTGGTAATATAGAGATGCGGCAACTTAGCATTTTGGAATCCCAGATAGTTAAATTAAGCGTGATAAATAAAGATAGATGCATGCTTAAGTCTTTCAGGGTAGATACTTTTCTAGTTCCTGAATTAATCTAAAAATCTAAATAATTAAACAATCCTCCTCTAGAACAGCTGTCCCTAATCTTTTTGGCACTAGGGACCCATTTCATGGAAGGCAATTTTTCCACTTATGAGGGTGGGGAGTGGAGGCAGAGCTCAGGTGGTGACCCAAGTGATGGAAGCAGCTGTGAATACCGGGGACGCTTCACTGAAAGGCCTCCACTCACCTCCTGTGTTACATCTGCTTCTTAACAGACCATGGACTGCCCCCAGTCCGCGGCTGGGTGGTTGGGGACCACAGCTCTACGATCATGTATCAGTTGTTTTACATCACAATATCCTGGCCTCATTTATTAATACATAGCCTTATTTCCTAAAGAAAAGATTTAAATGTTTTAAAAGAATAATTTTACATAACAATTTGTTGCATCCCTATAACTGGGGAGCATAGAATCAATTTCAGAAGAGTATAGAGGTATCTGGTGGTGATGTCGGAGACAAGAGCAACACACTGGGCCTGGGCAGGTGCTGTGGGTCAGCGCCGGAGGGAATGTCAGCACCTGAGGGAATGAAGCCCCTGCAGGTGGGATCCATACCGTGGACAGCACAGTGGTGAGTACAGGGTACAGGTTAATGCTTTCAATAGCAGCAGCAGCTAATTTTACTCCACCACAAATAGTTTAATGAAAACTATATATGAAGACACAAATAAACTTTAAGAGTCAAACAGTAACAGCCTTGATGTCCTATTACTTTATGTGATGATGCACATGGTCAGTGTAATGACTCTGTGGAATTCTTTGAAATTGGTGGAAAATCACTGGGCACATATATCTATTCCTGGTAATGACACAGAAACAGGCTGTTTTTTGGTGTAGACTATAACTCTTCTCATGGTAGTGAAAGTCCTTTTACCAGAAAGCATTAAAAAGTTGAGAAAAAAAATTAAAAAGCCAACAAATACTAAAATATATGACCTTTATAATGAATTTCTCTGAGCATATTTCAATGGCAATATTTGGAAATATTTTGTAGATCTGTTGGATTATCTCCTACTTAGAGCCCCATAGGGACTTCTCCCCACCTGTGGACACAACCAGTGTTCTGGGCCATGTAGAAGCCTTGGATCATTTCCAAGGAGATCCCAATGGGGACCTGATGTAGCGTCCATTATGGTCAGAACCAGGTATTATTTCTCTACATGGTGTTGGCTAAAAGAAAGGTTTGCAAAAGATGTTTCCAAAACATTTAATCATGGAAATGGACTCACACTGATTTCTCATGTTCACCAACATATCCTAGATCCCTGCCGACAATTATGTCACAAGTACTTTGCCATCACAGAATGAGGTAATGCATTAAAGTATTATTTTCTTAACTTTGACACATCCTTTGTCTGTGAAATAGAAATGACCTTTAAAATATTTACTAAAAACAACACCATCTACACGTCTGTAGGAAACTGATCTCTCTGTTGGCATTAACATGTCATTATGAACCAAAATATAACATACTGATCACTAGAATTTAACAAGCTCTTGTGTTAGATCAGTATAACCAGTGATCAGTTTTCCTGCTTTATTTGTAGGGTCTATTTTTTTCCGATAATTTCCAAACAGAATAGCTAAGTAACACTTTCATTTCCCTTGGAATTTTAATTATACTATTTAACTGCTATAAGCTTCAGTGTGGAATTTTATTTCTGTGAACCTTTTCAGTGTAAGTGTCAAGACCATGCTTGTATGTATTTCAAGCAAATTTTCAACTAATAGGTACAGATTTTTGTGCATTTAAAATTAGATAAAACTATCATATTTTGGAGCTGAAGTATGCCTCTTAAAACATAATGTAATTTGCTAACTTTTAAAATATTACAACAGTTGTAAAGGTAATTGTAATTTTCCCCAGAGAACAGATTATTATATATGATAAATTTTATTTATTTATTATTGCAGTTTTGGGCCGGGGCCAGGCTTGAATCCCACACCTCTGGTGTATGGGGCTGGCACCCCACTCCTTGAGCCACAGGCACCACCCAATAAATTTTATTTTTAGTATTCAGTTCAAATAAGGTAAAAAAAAATGGGAAAATATTTTTCAGATGCAGTTTGTTTGTTGGGAACAAACAAACCAATATATATGTTATTAACTGTTTCTTATGCACAAATCACTGTGTTACTGGCTGCAGGGAGGATTAATGTTACTAACACAGAGTTACTTCTTTCAAGAATTTTACAAGGTGATGGGAGCTGTGAAGTCAAACTCAGCCTTGTTGAGATCCCCTTATATAATTGTAAATAAGTAGGTGATAAGAAGAAGTATAAACACAGTTTAGTGGACGTTTAGTGAATACAGACCAATTTTTCATCAATAAATCAGAAAAGACTTAAGAAGCGGGAATTCTTGAGGAGTCTTTAGGATGGGTAGATTTGTGCAGATAGAGACGGAAATTGGTGGAGGAAGCATCCCAACTCTGAGACAGTTTACAAGCAACATAACTAATGAGGATGTTCTCGGGTATGTTGAGAGAACAATGAATGGCTGAGGATATGAAAATGGGACGTGAGCTGGAACATTAAGGTAATTTAGATCTAGTAAATGTTTTTAGTTTACTGATGCAGCTAATGGTTCTCTTCCTGTGCTGGATTATATATGTGGAAAATTTAGGAACTTTTATTTAGCAATTTCTATAACTCCAGACCTGGGACAAATTATACTATAACTCCAGACCTGGGACAAATTAGATGATTGAATAGATACATAGTTACTAAGAGTGGAAAACATTCTTGTCACAAAATACGTATGTTTTCAGCACTCTTATAAAATACTTGCATTTCCGTATATCCGTTTGTCCTTGTGTGTGTCATACTTACATTGCTGCCCATATACGAGTGCATGAGTGCAGAGCTCTGTCTTACTTCTTAGGCCATAGGCAAGCTTGGACTGTTCTTCATACACTTCACAATGCTGAACATAAACAGATTCTAACTGCAAAGTAAATATTTGTTGATTATTTAGCCCCCAAACCTATCAGAAATGATGATATTAAATGGATGAAATACACCTCCCGCATCTCTACTTTTGCTAATAGAAAGAAGAGATTTCCAAATTAATACCAGTAGAGTCTTGGGCTATGGATCCTCTAAAATTTAGATCATTCAAAGCACTAGAGGTAACAATTCTTGTGAATTTATCATGTGGGATATTATATAGATTCTTTCTTCCTCTTCTATACCAAATTTCTATAATTTCTTTGCTGAATTTTCTTCTAAATTCTGTGTGTATTTTTAAATTAGTGCTTGTACATGCATATGTCAAAGGCAGCCAGATCCTAGGTCAGACCCCTTTTGGCTTCCCTAGCAAAACACAAGTAGTAGGAAGGCAGATAATGACTTTGGTTGTAAGGCTTACACTGTGGGAGGCCAAGTTGGAGGATACTTAATGGAGGCCAGGAGATTGGGACCAACTTGAGCAAGAGCCAGACTCCATCTCTACAAAACAGAAAAATTAGCTGAGTGTAGCAGCTGGCACCTGTAGCCCCAGGTACTGGGGAGGGAGGAGAGGATCCTTTAAGTCCAGGAGTTTGAGATTGCTATGAGCTACATTGATGCCATCATACTCTAAACCAGTGGTTCCCAACCTTCCTAATGCCACAACCCTTTAATACAGTTTCTCATATTGTGGTGACCTCCAAACATAAAATCATATTCATTGCTACTTCATAATTGTAATTTTGCTACTGTTATGAATCGTAATGTAAATATTTGATATGCAGGATGTATTTTCATTGTTACAAAGGGGTTGAGATCCACAAGTTGAGAACTGCTGCTCTAAACTGTCTCAAAAATAAAAAAATAAAAAAGTATAACAATGTATATAATACACAATGAGGTGATAAATAAGCAATTTCAGTGAGGCTGAAATAGTAATAGTTTAACATGGTGTTTTCTAGCATTTCTGTAGAAAGTATAGTTTACAATGTCACAAATAAAAAGTGTGTACCTAGATACATTATTGGCAAATCACAGATCTTTACAATCTACAAAAAAAAAAAAAAGTTAGTTTAAATACACATAGAAATTGGTACCTTAACAGGATACAGTCACCAATAGTACCTGTGGAAAATATTTTAATGGCCACATTAGGCTGCAAAGGAAAGAATGTGTCAATTTAAGGTTTCTGTGCTATTACCATGGTAATACCATAAATAAAAAGAATTTAGAGAAACACACGTTATTAAAATAAAAATTGAGTTTAGAGGGCCTCAATAAACTTTGTTTCATGTTTGCCATGAAAAAAAAAAATAAATAGATGAAAACTGAGAAGACAAGAAAACAACCGAAAATGTTTGGAAATTCAAAAGGAACTTCTAATTTGCTTATGAACTGAAGAAATTATGATGATGGAAAAACAATCAAAGCATCTAAAAATTTGTAAATTACCACTGCCACAGCAACTAACAAAGAAATAGATGGCCTTAACCATGTTACTTAGAAAACAGATTAAGCAATAAATTATTTACTGAGGCATTGAGTTTAAGAATTCAGAAAAAATGTTAACATCTCTAAACAAAAAATCCAAAATGAGCTAAAAAAATGAAATAAAGAGGCAGAGATAAGTGAAATGGAAAATGGAAATAACTATTGCAATTAAAAGCTTGTTTTGTGTGGGGTAGGGGAGCTAAAATCAGACTAAACAAAAAACAAAAACAAATATAAACTTTACAAAAAGATCCATGACAATGCTGAACAAAATAATAATGAAATAAAAATTAAGGAGTCATTAAATAATAATAGAAATAATTAAGTGAATATAACAATGAATAGGATAATAGAGAACTGTATTTTATTCCTAGAACAAAAATTAGAGATCAAAACATTATCTTATAGGAAAATATGAAATCTATCAATTAAAGGGAAAATATAGTCAATGTGAGCATACTGCTGTCATGGTTACAGCCGAGTTTTCTCCCCAACATGAGTCTTCACGGATGCTTCCCTATGGTAACCCCTTCACAGTCTCTATGGAAAGTCACAGGTTGAGTCCCAAACCAGTTTTGTGGCTATTAGGAAGACATCTCAAAGACTGCATTTAAATTTGTTTATGCCTGTGATGACCTTGATGAACACAAGTCAGTGGCAGGAAAGTGGCAGAAACCAGAGTGCACAAGATCAGAGCATGAATGAAAAAAGGAGACTCAGATGTGATAGTGACCATTGTTCAAACACATTTGCTTGGAAAAAAGGAGAGAATGCAGACAGCTGGAGAGTTTAATAGATAGAAAGTGAGTGTATAGTTTGTTATTTTTATGTATTTGTTTAGATAGAGGACATTTGTGAACATGAAACTGCTTGACTTGAGTAAAATGGAAGTGAATGTTTTAGAGTTGTAGTAACCACAGAATTGGGAGGCTAAAAGACTGACGACATTGTACACAGCAAAAGTATCACAAAGTATGGCAAGATTTAAGGTGGGGGAAACCTGTGATCTACACAGAGTGGGGATAACTGCCGTGTGGTTGAGAAGGACCAGTCAGCTGCTGGGCGTAACATTGCATGGCTGATCAGTGTAGCTTCCAGTAACCAAAGTTTCCTTGTGGTTTTAGGTTTTAGTTTTGTTCTGATAGTGTTGACTAGGGAATGAAGAAGATACTAAACCCACCTTCTGCTCCTGGGCTCAGGGCTTGAGAGATTCCTGCTCAGGAAAGTGTTGACAGAGGAGCTTTGATCTCAGGAAAGGAAGGAGTTTGTAGAAAAACAAGGAGGTAGAAGGAGAATTCAGGTGCTAGAAATCAAAGCCATGCTTCCTTAATAATACTTGAATTGAGATTTTTGAAGTTCGTATAACTTCAGATACCTTTGTATCAGCAGAAATTCTTTCTTGCCTTCAAAGCATTTTCACAGCACCTCTTTAAAGATTATAGCACTTATCATGAAGCTATCGTTTCAGAAATTCATTCCCAATATCACGTAACTGACAAACATAGATCAATAATCCATACTTTGCATAGAAGAAGACTTATGATCACAAATACTGGCCTCTAATAAAATAAAGCTTAAAATCTAATAGTGTCCTTGAGGAGAAACTATAAATTTTATCTTTGAAATATTTATAAGACTTCACTTGTCTTAACCAAGACCAAAAGATTCCTCACCAGGACCACACAATACTCCACCCCTCCCCCCACCTCCTCATACACACCAAGATAGACTCAGCTTAACAGAATATTGTGAACAAAAATCATTATTAAATATTTGAACAGCTTCATACATTCTAATCACTGCCACATCCTTAATATCTGAATTCTAGCAACAAATGTGGATGCTGCTCTCTCTGATGTATTTCTCCATTTTAAAATAGGTTTTTGTCTTCCCTTACTTACTTAAAATATAGTTTATCCCTGAAAATTATTTTCTCTGTTCTATTAATTTGTCCTGCAAGAAGAAAAATATCTATAAGTGTGTGTGTGTATACACATGTGTTCTGAGATGAGACTCTGCCTTCTATGTTCCTGGCTATAATCTTTAACCAGTGAGTTTGACATATGCAGGAGCCACTATAATGGTTAAGGTACCTGTAATGTATTGAGGAGCTGGATAAGCTCCTAGGTCTAACACTTGTCATTTATGGGATTTGCTCAATTTTTGTTACCACATTGAGCTTCAGTTTCCTTATCTATAAAATTAAGGGTATAATACAAACCACGCTTTTGGAGATTAAATGTCAGGACAATTAAAAAAAGCCCAGAACTGCACATGAAACCTGTGAAGTCCTTAATAGAAGCTATTGTTGGCTTTGTCTGTAAGGTAAATCTTAAAATAGCCAGGTGCTGTGGTGGGTACTTGTAGTCCTAGCTACTTGGGAGGCTAAGGCAAAAGAATCATTGAAGCCCAAGAGTTGGAGGTTGTTGTGAGCTGTGCTCCCACAGCACTCTACTGAGGGCAACAATATGAAATTCTTGTCTCAGGAAAAAAAAAGTAAATCTTAATAAAAATTATTTTTATTTTAATTGAATGCGGTAATTTACTTAAATATGTTTTTGGTCTCCAGTATGTGCTTGCTAATCATTCACATAAAAATGTTTATTACAATATCTACATTTTTCTATCTACTTTTACATATAGTTGCTTTCATGGTTTCCCAGCGTCCTTAGAAGAAAAACTCAATACCTGCTCTCAGAATTAACACTCCCTTGATTTTTACTCCTCAGCCATGACAGTTAACAAATAGTGCAAAACACAAACCATGTAAAAGAGTCGTTAACTAAAATTATTTAATATTTAAACTATGAAAAGGCAATTATCTAAGATGTGAACATATATTCTGCAATTAAAACTTGCAGAATTTCAAACAATGGCAAACATCCCAGATCAAAAACTTTAGATGTCCACTGAGTGTCCTTCAGAGCTGATGACTTTTGCTTCAAGGTCAAGTATCAGTGAACTACTTATGAGTACTGATTTGGTCCAAAAAGAAGGCTATGTAGTACAATCCTTGATATTTTCCACTATGTATATAAGAAAAAATATTTTATCCCATCTTCGTCTTTAAATGATGATGACACTTAGACTTTAAAAATAAAATAACATGTATGCTAATTATAAATGTAAATAATTCAAATTTATCTAAGCTTATTCAAAGTCCAAAATAAAATATATAATATATTTTTACTATCTGGACAGAAAAATTGGTAATGTGCATTATAAAATCCATGGGACAATGTGAGAGTGCAGTCATTTAATGATGGGTATTTAGAGTAATGTGTGCAGAAGAGGAACTCACACAGTCAGTGCACGTGAACTATCCCTGTAGGCCCAGAAATCAACCCTTCTTTTTCAGGTTCAGGAACCATCTCTTCATATTCCTTGATTCAAATGTGCCATTCCCAGCCAATTTCCTATCTTTGCTGTGAGAAAAAGGTAGCAATTTTTTATTACTCACAATGCCATGGCTCTGTACTGTATTGAAACAAAATAGATGTCTTTGCTCTTCAGTTCCCTAATACCATATATTTAATGCTGGTTCTGCAATTAATCACAGGACTGCACCATCAATCATGCCAACAGTGAACACTGCCTCTGAATGACTTTCTCCAAGGTTATTACTTGCTTCATTGATGATGATTACCAATGCAAGTTTTACCAAGTGTTTAAAGAAAACTTTGAGCAACTATTTTATTTTCTTGTTAAGTTTATCATTGAGAGCAGAATAACAAAACAACAAAGTTATTTCTTGAAATCTTTAAGCCAGAATGAAAGCATTAGTAGAAGATGATTTCCTTCAATGCTGTCCACACTCCTGCCTCTACATGCCATCATTAGAGAGGATGGGGGAAGGGCAGGCTAGTGGAGAGAGCAAAGCAGTCCCATTAGCATGTCAGTCCCTTGTCTATCCCGAATTTGGAGTAAACTGGGAATGCATGATGTAACTGTAGTAATTGGAGGCAAAAGAGGATATTGACAGGAAGGGCCTATTGACATCATAGAACAACAGTCTCAAAAGCCCATAGAGAAGATAGGTGTGGCCATCACTGAGGTCTGCTCAGGGACCCCAAGTGCCAGTGGTGGGAGCACCAAGAAAATACCTCCCACCTTCTGCCACCCTGAGGTACAGAGGCCGGAAGTGGCATCATGGTTGGACCACCTATAGGGCTCAAGCACAAGTATCAGTAGGTTAGCACGTGTTGTCTAGAAAGCTTCATTCCATGTTGCACTTGCAGAAAGATATTCAGATCTTGCAAAAGCATTGTCTCATTAGACTAGTCCAGCTGCAAGTTCTGGAGTTTACTAGGGCATATGGTCAATCTCACATAGTGGATAGAGGGCCAGAGAGCATCTGAAACAGGAGAAATGGGAACTCAGACCCGGGCAAGTCCCAATATGTCCCAAGCAGTGGAGCAAGATTTGGATGAAAGAAATCAGTTGAAAGGGGAAAGAAGGCTGACCCTAAGACAGAGGATCCAGAGCCACAGCCCAGCCTGCCCAGAGCTGAGGTGCGTGATTCAGCACTATTTACAAAAAGAACACCAAGAATTTCTTGTTCTTACAGGGACATGTAAGCAACTTATTTTGGAATCATTTTTCTCCCTAGAAATAGGTAGTAGCAAAAAGAATAGTGACAACAGTAATAAATCATTAACCATCCCCCCCAAGTTAAACTTAAAAAAAAAAAAAGAGGGATGGTGAAGACCAATGAAGTCCAAGTTGTGTGTAAGAACTTGTAAAGGCAAATCCAGGCAGAAAGATTGAATATAAAAACAGGATAATTCTGAAGGGAAATATCAAAAGAAAAGAGGAGAACTTTCAGTGGCAGATCTCTGAAATCTCCAGCAAAAATTTACTTTCAGAAGGAAAAAGTCTTACCCAGAGAGAGAGAGAGAGAGAGAAAGGAAGGAGGGAAGGAGGAAGGATGGGGGAGGGAGGGAGGGAAGGGAGAGACTGAGCTTCAACTAGATTTTACTCTAATTCTGGAGAAAATGAAGAGAAAGCCAGTTGGAAAAACAAGGCCTGTGGTGACTTGGTAGAAGCAGTTGGTCTACTCACACAAAATTTTAAATATTTTTAATACTGCATTTTCTGCTCAGGAGACATTGTTTCAAAAAAAAATTCAAAAATCCTCCCACTCTGAAAATCGATCTAGAGGGAAAAAAAAAACAGTAGGAAATAAGGGTAAAATGTTCACCATATTACTAAATGAATGATTTAGGCTGAGGATTAATGGCAACTTTTTTTTGTAACCAACTTGGGGAAGTGATGTACAGATCAAAGAATAGGAAAAAAAAAAGAAAAGA
This sequence comes from Otolemur garnettii, assembly GCF_000181295.1. Lineage (NCBI taxonomy): Eukaryota > Metazoa > Chordata > Mammalia > Primates > Galagidae > Otolemur > Otolemur garnettii. The sequence goes on along the minus strand of NW_003852572.1, from coordinate 2,787,417 downwards.
AAAGAAAAAGAAACTGATTATAAATAATACGACTTTGTAGCCCTCCCCCCATGCCTGTATTTATGTCCTAACAAGGTCCATGGCAAATCTTATGGCTCAAATTAGGAAATAACACATATAAATACACACACATATGCTTTAGACACAAATACGCCTTAAAAAGTAGGAATATCAACACACTAAAAGGACTGTTTCATTTTCCTTTTGGTAGAGAGATTGCATCTCTCTCTTTTTTTTTTTATTTCAGGCTCCTTTATTCTACGAATATTTACAGAACATTAATTATAGGCAAAACATTGACATAATCATTGAAGATAACATTGGGGCAAATATATCAATTTTATGAAGAAACAAAAGCATTATCTACAAATCAATTATGAGATAAGTGTACTCATTACCACCACTCCTAGTAAAGTTGAAGATCCTAGCTAGTACAATTATGATCACTTAAAAATCCCAATAGTTTGTAAAAAAAAAAAAAATACAAATTTCATTACTTCCGAGTTACCAAGTTACTTGCAAGTTACCAAAAACAATAGAAAAATTCAGCAATGTAGCTAACTTCAAAATAACTATACAAAATCAATTATATTCCTATATAAAAAAGAATTACAAAATAATGTTAGAAAAAGAAAGATAGCATTGTATCAGTAACCAAAATAGAAAGTACCTATCAATATAGCTGTGCAATTTTTTTTGAATACATAATCATTTACTACTTGTTTGTTACAGAATACATAAGACAAAATACAAATACCAAACAATTATATATATTAGTCGTCTATTTTTTTAGACTTTGGTAAAAACATAACAAGGAAAGACTGCATCTCTTAAAAAGAAGACAGCATATAGGTTAAATAAAGTCTTCCTACTTAGTTGTGGGAATCCAAAATGATTTGCATACTGTAAATATCACCCAGTCTTATTATTTGTACAGTGAAGGAATTTTTGTTCCTTCTTGCAGCGCTTTTGCTGTCCTCACTGCAGCTGAGATTAGTCAGTGTTTCCCTAACTAGTTAATGGGGCATTTTAGAGAGACTGCAGAACAGACGATGGACGTGGCATCTTTCACCCACATTTGCCTTTCCAAGTAAGTAATTTCCGTGTTCATCCCTCCTGGCGGTGCTGGCCCAGCTCAGTGCCACCTGCTCCTTTGCCGTGCGCTCCTGGCTGGTGCCACACAAGTCCTGCCTCTTAGAGAGCGGGTGCCACAGTAGTCGGTGGGTGCTGGGGTGCTCTGGCCGCCACTGCACAGGCGGTCCTGCACTCCAGGGCACCGCCTGCTGTGGGGACCTTGTGTCTCTGCCCCAGTCCCCAGCTTTCCTCTTCCTACCTGTGGGTGAGACAAGCTGCCCAACCCCAGTGCCTCTCCTTGGTTGGACAGAAGCCTGAGGGGACATGGCTAGGGACGTGGTCAGCATGTATCCTGAGCAGCCCCTAGTGACGTTAAGCTGACCCGGGCCCATCGGGATCATGTCATACAATTAAACTGCCAAATATCCACCCCCGTGGGTTCTTCAGGAAAGTTCCAGGGAGGACGCTGACTTATTAAAAGGCATTTTGTTATGTAACCCCAACCTGTCAGTTACCTCAAAGGAAGGAAGCAACAGCTTAGTCTATGCAAGATGGTGGGGATTCAGACTGGATATGTCTGGGGATTCAGACTTAGGGATGTGAGCCTGTCTGGCTCTTGAGACATTTTTCTTACAATTTCTGTGTTTTTGTTCCACAATAAACGTATGTGATTGTGATTACTTTGTATCTGTGATCACTCCATCCTTGTAAGCACCCGTGTACATTCTTGGCTTATTCTTAGAGCCAGGAACCAGAGAACGGCCACCTCCAGGGGAACGTGACAATATACTTAGAAAGATAGTTGTACATAGTAAGCATTGTAAGTACAAAAATACAAACATAGAAGCAAGATAGAACTAAAATAGAAAAATATTCAAAATACAGTTACTTAGTTCACTTAGTATAAAAGTTAGTCTTTTCTTTGCTTGAACCTACAGATTGCATAAGGAGTAAAGATCCTGGTCCCAAAGGATGAAAGAAAGGAGAGAGAGAGAGAGAAACCAAGTGATTATTTCAGTTCCAATAACTTTCGCTGGAAAGATTTTCTTTTCACAATAAGTCTTTCTGTTTGGGAAAGAGAACCAGAGTAATGAAAATATTTTTCTAAGAGATTCAGTTTCTTACATGGTCTTTGGTGGCCTTTGGTATTCCTTACTGTCAAACAGGAGAAGGATATAACATCGTCAGGACTGGGTTGGGCTGGGGACTGTTTGATTTAAATTTACTTCATTTCTTTCATCGTTCCTGTGCCAGGACTTGAAAAGGAATCTTATAAAGACAAGGATATTTCACAGATTCTCTGACTTACTTTTAAGTTTAAATTGAAGCCCATAAGAGTTACCTTAATTTTGTCAAAATACTCACCCTCTGGGTTCTCTGGGAATTTGCACTAAACAAGTTAGGTAATTTTTTTTATCAATTTTCTGGACAAAGCTGTATTTATAATGTGTATTTATTTAGAAGTCTGCACATCCCTACTAGTAAGAGATGATTTTATTATCAGGATATTTAGTGGAAGCTCACTCTTGAATATCATGCACATAAGCAGGCATTCAATAAATAATTTTGTGACTGAAAATAATGTATAGTGAGAAAACTGTAAAGTTCAGTAGAACATATTTATCTATTTTTATGCTAGTATAACCCCAATACCTAGAACAGTACCTAACACAAAGTAAGTACTCAATAAACACATGTGGAAAGAGGGGAAGGAGAGAGAAAAGGAGGTTAGGAAGAAAAACAGCAGGAATCGGCTGGGACTAAAAATTTAAAATTTTTGTATATTTGTAATGAAATTTCTGTAAGAATGAACTTTCATTTTTTATGATTTATTTCTTTATGGATATTTGATTAAATTGCTTATGTCTGGATGGGGCACATACAAAAGGGTCATTATATAGGTTTTACTGAGGGCAACTTGGAAGTAATGACTGGGGCCTGCAATAAAGAGATGTAATGTGCAATACCACCCTTGTGAAGTCTGGAGACAGGAATGAAATTAACTCCTGCCACTCTTGAAGCAGGGTGAACTTGACCTGAACTGTAGCAGTCCCTGCATCAACCTAATAATGGCCTCGCCACAGAATGGTTAGGAGACAAATCACCAGAATTGTAACATAAAGGAGCTTGTAATAATGTAAAGCCCAAACTGAGGCAACACATATGTCGTTAGTACTCCAATAACAAGTTTATCTTGGATCTAAGTAGAAAAAAAAGACTTTGAATTCAACTCTGTAGAAATGATCGTAATAAAAGGGTTTGGGGCATATAAACTATCTTCTCTTCTGTTCTTCGGCTACTAACGGAGTCACAGAACTCAGTCTCCAGATTCTTTATAAAGTAAACATATTGGCCGTTCTCAAATAATTAGTGTTTACATTTCTAACAATAATATAGTTCAGAAAAAGAGTGTAATTCATGCTACATGGATTTTTGCTTGTATTGGTCAGGGTTTCTCCTACAAAATGCTTAATATCATTCTGCCGAATTCATTGGTGACATTTTCAGAAACAATGTTTCTTTTCAGTGGTGCTTAGGTCAGGAGGAAACCATTTTCCAGAACATAAATAAACCTTAGGAAAATGTGCCACGGTTGTTAATTTTTTTTCCTTGGCAAACTCTGTAGCGATTTGATTGAATTCCTTACCCTTTTACGTGATTAAATTCTAAAACTCAGTGGAGGAATTTGAGTCTTCTTCCTTACCAAAGGCCTCTAAGATAACTGATCTCAGGGGGTGGGGCAGGCACACAGGCCCGGGGCAGGGGAGTGGGGAGGGGGAAGAAGAAACCTAACAATCTAAACCTGACAATACTACATAGTCTGGCACCAGTAGGAGACATTCACTGATGATTTATTCATTCCACAAATGTTAATTCAAATATCTTCTGGGTACCAGACTTTATGCTACTCACTACAAATTAAAATATGAATACTGCCCAGCTGAACATTGGAGGGGCCCAGAGTCCTACAAAATAGAAAGCCTGCAAACAAAATAAAGAACTACAGCATTCCTGTAAATAGCAAAACAGAGATAAAATGAGTTACTTAAAGATCGCAGAGGAAAAGACATCAACTTTTGCTGGAAGAAGATAGGAAAGATTTTGTAGAGGAGACAAATCTGAGCTCAATTTTAATACTGAAGAAAAGTGACCAGAAGTTTAATGTGGATGAAGGACACAGGAGACATGAGAATGTGCAGAAGAATTGTGAATCTGTGAAGGAGTTTGTAGCTTCAGGGAAATGCAGTTAATAGAGCTCATATTGCCTAAATAAGAGGTCTACATGGGAAGCTAAATTGAAGGCAATCTGGGACACCACAGGCCAGGCTAAAGAGCAGAGAAAGATCAACGATCCCTAACACTGGTGATGAAGAGATTACTGTGAGCACAGGGGTGGAAGCTGAATAGGAAAAGAGGCACAGACATATACAGAGGCGAGTTACAACCTAAGACTCTAAGTCAGAAAGTCAGAAGGCTGAAAGGATGGCAGAATATTTAAGAAACAGCCTTTCTGGTATTTTAGGTTCAGACTACTAAATACACAATTCTGTAGTGAACCCTCTAGGGAGCACGTGATATTGTAGAGTTAATGTTTTCTACCATTACATTTTTATTAAAATATTATTACCAGAATTTCTTCTTCAGTAGGTCCTTGGTCTTGAAGATTGGAAGAATGAATCCACGGACCACAGATTGGTGGTAAGACATGATTTACTTTACAGAAAAGAATACAGAATAAATGCCAGAGCTTCTGCCAGAGGGAAAAACCTAAGCCAGAAAAAAATCTCTCCTATGGGTGTATGTATAGCCTAACAAATGAATGGATACGATCCTTTTAGTTAGGGAAAAATGTCGGTGCTCTCCCCAGGCCTAGGAAACTCACATGGAATTGACAAAGCCCAGGAAATGGGGTTTCCTATTTAGCCACAAGTGCAAGGGAAGGGAGACAGAGACCAGGGTCGGGTCAGAGACACCACGGTGCTCCCTGAGCTGGCAACCTGGAGGTGTCCCCCCAGCAGTTGTCCAGTCCCTCTGGCTACTAGAGCCTCCAGCGGCCCCTCTGCCCACCCTCCAACCTGCTGGCCCCCCTGCCCACCTCTGAACCAACACCCCCGGAGTGGAGGGGGCAGATCCTCCCCTCAGCTCCAGCCCCTGCCACCTGCCCAATATCAATATTTTCATCAAATATAAAAGAACTATAACAAATTAAAGGTGAATCTTGGCAAATGAACCAAATTTTGTTCCTTACATCAGATATTCAATTTCTTCTCATTTGTGAGAGAAAGTATAAAGAGTAATATTTCATAATACTTGTTACATTATCCAGTCTTCATTTTAGTCATTGAAATACAAAAAAAAAAAAAAAAAAAGTGTCTGCAGAGAGAAAGGAACTCTTACACTGTTGCTGGGATTGCAAACTAGTACAACCTCCCTGGAAAATCATGTGGAGATGCCTCAAATAACTTAACGTAGAACTACTGTTGGACCCAGCAATCCCACTGCTGGATACAGACACAAAGGAAAAAAAAGTCTTTTTTTTTTTTTTCAGTTTTTTTGGCCAGGGCTGGTATGGGGTCAGTGCTATATGCCTTTGAGCCACAGGCACCATCCAAGGTCATTTTTTTTAAAGGACACCTGCACTTGAATGTTTATAGCAGCACATTCACAATCGCAGAGATGTGGAAACAACCCACACACCCACCAACACATGAATGGATTAATAAAATGTGGTGTAGGCACACTTTAGAGCACTACTCAGCCATAAAAAGTGGGCATCTAGCATCTTTGTAACAACCTGGATGGAACTAGAGACCACTCTTTTAAGTGAAACGTCACAAAAATGGAGAAGAAAACGTGTTCCCAATAGGAGTTGAAACTAATCAGTTAACAATTCAGTGCCCATATTGAAGCAAATCTCACTGAGAATCCAGCTGGGGGCAGGGGTAAGCCACACCTACGGGGTTCAGTGCACACTGTCTGAGTGAAGGGCACACTTACAACTCTGACTCAATCCATACAGAAAAAAAAAAAAGCATGTAAACAAAACATGTACCCCTAACATTCTGAAATTTAAAAAATATATAAAAAAGAAGTTTACAAAGTGACATGGTTTGAATATGGTTAAGGAGACAGTTGTGAAGGGGTTTCTCATAGGAATTTTTTTGAGATGCTTTATTTTCTCTTTATATCAAGACTCATAACATGAACTTATTTTTATACACTTCAAAGTTATATTGTAGCTTCTGGATCAAAACTTCCATTATTTGTGATGTCTATAAATGTAGACATATAAAGGGTTCTGGACTCTGTTCATTGATTCACAATAAAACTCAACATCAGCAGCAGACTGGTGGCAAATATTGAATACCTGTCACAAAATACAAGCGTGCCTAGACTGGTGAATCTTAAAATAATCATGTTCATATTATCCAGGACCATTAGAAACTTTCTGTTAAAATACATGTTATAATTGTTGGTCTATTATAGTTAGGAATACATTAAAGATTCAGTAAGATATTTTGATATTTAAGTATAACACAGTCCTGGAAATTATTATGTTATTTCTGCTGTCATATTGTCTTTATGTTTTGATAAAATGCCTTATTTTGAGGGCATTTCCCATGTGAAAACTTTCCCAAACACACCCTAGCAATATAAGTAGTGCTTTCACATGTGGGGGTTGGACAGGTTGCCCAAAACCTTGAACATATTGTTCATCTTGTCTTATCTCCTTTTTCTGGTCTATTTTCTCTAATATTCAAGAAATTTTCAGAGAGAGAACTGAAGAACTGTGGTGATTTTTTTCTTTGCCCATCAGACCTTGTACTGGAGATATTCCCATAGAAAGCATCAATAAATATTCGCTTAACATACTAAATAGGATGTATCTATACATTCAGAAATCCCTGGACAGTGCATTACATAAATATCAGAAAACAAGTAATGTAAAAAATACAGTAATTCTCTGAATGTCAAAATATAATTATTAGAATGTCTGTTTTAAGTTGAAATGCTAAAGTCTTCTGGAAATGAAACACAAGTAAGAAATACATCTCATTAACTATAAAGTACAAGATAATGGACCATAATGTTATACTGTGATTTGAGAAAAAGACCCATGAATAACAGTTTCCTAAAAAAATAGCAACTTCCATATCCAAAAATTAAATAAATAAACAAGAAACTCTTCTTACTATCACATGATTACATAATGCATCATCTACATTAATCTCATTGCAATAAAACAAATACACTTACAAAGCCTCAAGTAAATGAGAGATAAATGCTTAAGCTAATCAAAATATTTGAAAATTTTCTGTGAGGTTGGTATGATGGCGCTTGCCTGTAGTCCGAGCCAGCTGGGAGGCTGAGGCTGGAGGATCTCTTGAGGTCAGGAGTTCAAGGCCACAGTGAGCTCTACCCAGGTCTGTGAATAGTCACTGCTAAGCACTAGCCTGGTCTGTGAACTCTGATCTTTAAAAATTAAATTTTTGGAAAAGATAATAGCTGAAAAGTATACGATGGAACTGCATAATAGGGAATAAATTGTACTTTCATGTTTTTGAAATCAAAAACTGGAGACAACCCTGAAATTTTCAAAGAAGTAGTTTTTAATAAAATTGAAAAAGGTTTACAAATTAGATTGAGTAGAACTCTTGGATCCAATAAAACTGTAAATGGAGCACAGACTAACAAACAGCTTCAAGATGTTTCTGGATTATTCCCTCGGTCTCCGAGAAATTGCTAAATGAAGAGACGTACATCTAATTGACATTTTTCTAACTCTTTTCAAGACAGTTTCCCCCAGTCTGCTCTTTAACATAGTCTCGTGCTGCTGTGTGAGGTTGAACACTGCATAACACAGACATGGCCTTTGTTAATATTAGCAGTGTCCTGGAAATAAAATAGCTCATGAGTCATGGTTCATTTGAAATTTGGATGGAGCGGAGGTGACCAAAGATGCTCTCTGTTCAGCACTGTGCAGAGGAAAATGTCAGTTTCAATTTCTGAAATGTGTGCAACCACAAACCCAATACCACCACACTCATCTTGCCATTCAAAGTAATTTTTCATCTTCTATGAAGTAATGAAAGCCGACAGGTTAAGGGGCTCATGGGACGGACAGTACCCAGCCAGTGCTCTGCCTTCAGGGTTCCCTCCTTCACGTTAATGATGGCACACAGGGTGGCTGTGAGAGCTCCCTCATTTCTACAGGGGAAATGTTCATTATTCCTATAATGCCTTGTGCCTCGTTCTATCTGATTTAAGCTGGGAATGCATTTCTGTTGTTATAAAGGCTATTGAAACACAGAGAAACAGAAGGCAGATAAAAATCAACCATTTTAGAAAAAAAGCCAAATACTAACAGCCCAACAGAATGCCATTTCTTCTTAGAGCTCATCTAGAGAATGATGTTGAACAGGAATAAAACAGAACAGTGGAAATACACTTATGCCCAAAACATACCATTCGTGAGTAATATCAATTGTCAGGTTTCTATAGTAATAAAGAGAAAGGAGTTGGGAGTGTGAATTTTTAGAAGTGGAATTTAGAAATAAGAGTGATTTAGGAGTATGAACTACAGTTAAGTTTCTTGATTAAAGGAGAAATGCTGTTCTCAAAAATCAATCCGTTCTGTACATTTTTCACCCTGATGGCTTCATGTGTAAGAAAAATCTAGGTGGGCCATTTTCATGCATAGATTTAAGTAGAGGTCCCACTATAAAAAGGCTTTAGTCAATGCTGCCCTCCAAAAATCTAATATATCTTGATAATACAAGGATATAATCAAGAATGAGGCAGGTGAGAATATATTATTTTGGTTGTACTACTATGCACATTCACATGAAGAAAATGTTAAACTATAATCCCGGGGGAATTTTGGCTTCCAGGAAAGCTGATGTAGTGATCTATATCTTACTTGTTCTCCCACAGTGCTCTGGGAATCTTTTTATATACCATTTATCACATAGTTATAGCCATTGTTAAGGTCTTTTTTCAGAATAAAACACACATAAAAATATCATAAAATTTAAAATATACACATGAAGAAAAATAGGTAATTTGTAAAAGTTATGTCCTTGCCATTTTCCCTGGGTTGTAAGAATTGTGTTTCATTTATCTTTCTCATTTTTTTAGCACTTAGCATAGTTATTGGCATATATTTGGCACCTAATAAATGATCATTAGTGAGAACAAGAATTTCTTTTTTTTTTAGAACAAGAATTTCTTAAATCTACGATGAAGATTTTTTTTTCTTTTGGTCTGTAGGATACAGAAGCTATTATTTTTCAGGAAATGAGTTATTCACAGGTCTTTTCCAGCCTACATAGATCCCCATAAGTAAGCACTCTGTGGGATTATAAGTAAATGACTAAAGTGGGCTCTCTAAAGCTTCAGCAATGATGACAACAATTTGATTAGCTTGCCCTCTGAAATAACATTGGTAATATTTTAGATTTATGCATGACTTTAAGCTACTTCTGAATTTGGGAATGACAAGAAAGAAAATCACAGAATTGAGGAAAAGGTTTGGGTGTAAATAGAAATAAAAACTTAAAACCACATCAAAACTAAGAATTCTGAGAACTGTGATAGTTCTCAGAAAGGCACTGCCAGCCTGGGACACTCTGAGGGGCTGCGCTGGTGGCCCATAGCTGTTTGGCACAAACCGCCTGGTTCTTCCTGACTGGGGCTCCAATCGCAGCCCCAGCAACGTGGACTCATGGTATGTGCCCAATTACTCATGTACCTGCCAGGCCCTGCAAGACAACACTCCATGGCATTATGTAACACTTCTTGAGTGACTGCCTTGTAATCTTGGGGACAGGTTTTTCTCTCTTTTCTTTTTTAAAAGTTCAGAAGTTGACAACCAGCAAGGGTGACTAAGTGTTTCTGGCTGACAGGCTGGGGATTGGCTGCCCCTGGAGGGAGCAGCTTTGGTGGGAGACAGCGTTTCCCAGTTCCCCTGGGGCCAAGCATGCCCTGTGAGCTTTCAGGAAAGCTCCATCAATTTCCAAGTTGTCCAAGATGTCAAATGGCACTTCTTCCTGTGGGGCCTGAGTCCCACTTCCTGTCAGGGCCAGACCATGGAAGGCTATTTTCTATCCTGGGGACTGTTGTAATTTAAATGATTGTTTTAATAAAAGTTCTAAAGCTGGGGGAAAAAAACAACTAAATTCTCTTGGTATGCCAAGATTACAGATAAAAGGGTTATTCCATTTATTAATATATTCATTAATTGATTTATTCATGCACTCAGTCACTCAATAAGCATCATGTCAACATTGGTACCTGCTCTGGACATGCGAACCATGGGAACAGGACAAACAGGCTGTGTCAGGGCTTCTGCAGAGGACAGTGAAATGAAAGCCCAGGGAAGGGCATTGAACCTGGGATTTGGTGATATGAGGATCTTGAGCAAAGGGGACTAATAAAAACATGGCAGGATCCACAGGCAAGAGACACCAGGCATTTTCAAAGAATTAAAGGATGCTTGCACACTCCTTCACGTACACTGTAAATACTTCTCTGGAAGGAAAAGTCTTTTACCAAGCCGCATAGTCATTTTCTATCATTTTAGTGTCCTCTCTCTCTTTCTTTGTCTCTTTTTTCTTCTCTTTCTCTTTTTCCAACATGCTTGAGTTGTTTTACTTCTCAAGCATGGAGGGTTTAGCAGAAGGCTACATGGTTTGCATGTTTTATTACACGTGTATTTTTTAACTGAAAGGGAAAGCCCCACTCCTTATCGTGTCTCCTGTCAGATACACGTAATATGGTCAGACAATTAAGTTCATGAACTCATCCTGGAAAAAGTGCTACATACTCATTGCTGAATACCAGGGCAGCAACCTTTGAGTACTCCCTTGGCCATCTGATGACTAGTGAGGTGTGTTGCACTTTTTCTAGGTTGAGTTTGTGGACTTACTTGTCAGGCTTAATATGACAACAGTTCTGATGGCCATTCCAGAAAAAGAGTTCCAACATAGCTCTGAAGGGTAGGCTAGCAGTGGTGTTAGTGCCTAGCTTCCCAAGGGGAGTTGGGTCTAATCTTCCCATAAGTTGGGTGACAAAAAGGGGAAACTGTGCTGACTTTGATAAGACCAAGGCTCATGTGACATTCCTTGCCAGTGTATTGACCTTAGCAATGATGAACCAAATCAAATTATGTTTTCACAGATCTTAGAGTATTAAAATTATCCAGCCTGCCTTTATAGAGACAACAGTTCAATGTCAGCGTAAAGTGACTTACTAGCTTTTCTGATGTTCCATTTCTAAATATGTGATGAACTCTGAGTGATTCTATTGTATTGATTGAAGCTTTTTTCAAACAACTGAAAAACTTACTTCCTGATTATTTTTCTTTTGAACTTCTGCCAGGTAGTAAATAACTAAAAATAAATCAGGAATCTGGGACAAACTTTTGCATTAAAATAATTGTTTGTTTACTATTTCAACTGAATTTATTTTCTGCAAATAAGATAATTTCAGTGGTTTGAAAAATAAAAGTTATTCTACTCTTTTTTTTTTTTTTTTTTTTTTTGAGACAGAGCCTCAAGCTGAGCCCCTGGGTAGAGTGCCCTGGCTTCACTGCTCACAGCAACCTCCAACTCCTGGGCTCAAGCGAGTCTCCTGCCTCAGCCTCCCAAGTAGTTGGGATTACAGGCGCCTGCCACAATGCCCAGCTATTTTTTGGTTGCAGCCATTATTGTTGTTTGGAGGGCCCAGGCTGGATTTGAACTCGCCACCTTAGGTGTATGTGGCTGACGCCTTAGCCGCTTGAGCCACTGGCGCTGAGCTGGTTATTCTACTCAATACCTGATTTTCAAGGCTTGCAAAAATAAGGCATGCATTTTAAGTCACTAAACGTTATGCCTCCCTCTAATATCCAAAGCATAACAGGGACATCATGAAAAAATTAAATTTAATTTTGAAAAAAGCCTAGATTTCTCTACATGGTTTCCATTGGAAATAGTTATGTTCTATGTCAAATGCTCAAAAATGTATTTAGTTCCATAATACATGTTCTAATAAATATGCTTCTGGGAATATCCCCTACTTGAAGAGCTATAAAACTGGTAGCCTGTTAAGGCCCTGAAATATTATGCAGACTTTTAAAGGATTGTAACATGCACTGTTTTCAGCAGAGATTGTTCAGTTTTCATTAGAATCTTTCAAGGTTCCATAACTCCTCAAACTGCCAATACTATATTTAGGCGTTAAACAATTATTTCAAAATATCCTTGACTTTTTTTGTTTCATTTAGAACACCAAGTCATCAACTGCAGATAGACAGTCAGCAGGTGTGATGTCAGCAGGCTAATGCCTACCTTGGCTCACAGGCCTGCTTATTTTTTATTTTTTTTATTAAATCATAACTGTGTATGTTCCTGCATTTATGGGGTACAATGTGCTGAATTAATGTACAATTTAGAATGTTTACATCAAACTGGTTAACATAGCCTTCACCTCACTTACTTAATTGTTGTAAGACAAAGTATCCAATGTACTCAGTACTATTATGAAACCAATATATAATCACCCACACTTTCATACAAATGATAAATCACAGGCCTAGTTTAAGGAAATTGTCTTTTACCTGTATATCATCCTGATCTCCTATTACATGGATTGAGGCATTACAATAAAGTACCACAGCTGGCGTGTGTGCTTTTCAGACGTCAAGATTTTATCTGAAATCCTTAGCCCAGAATCATTGACATAACATGATTTCCTCAGCAACTCTGCTCAGGAGAGACGACTTCCGCCTTCCTGATTTGCTTTACAAGCTCACACTGGTATCTGAGTGCTACCTCTGCAATGGGAAGTGATAATACACCTGTTTGTACAAGCTTTGAGCATCCAGAGGACAGGTGCTTAAAAATGCTCCTTTGTAATTAAGGGATTTTCTAGTACCCTAGAATGAAACAATTAGTACAGAAATCCGCAGATGCCTCATTTACTACTGAGGGAATGAAGTTTTAAGAAAAGCATTGCTGTGCAGTTCTGTTGGAAATAGAAGTGCTCCTAGAACAGAAGCTTGTCTCACGATGCTGCCACACTGCTAAAAATGTCGCATGAGTAGTAAATATGTATGCTTATGTCTTTCTAGCATATTTTGCCTTATTAGGGACAAATAAAATGAATTACATACATATACGTATATATACACTATTATATATTTAGTCATAAATGAAAGACCTTTTATTGAATATTTAATGGTTAGATGAAAAATGCATAAGAAGCTAGTAATAAATTGCTAACATCTATGATTAAGCAGAAGGATGTGATTATGGAGTTGTTGGGCTTACTGACTTGCAATTTATATAAAGTAAATTTTACTCTTTTGGGGTGTACAGCTGATTATATAAAATTTTGTGCAGAATTAATTTAACTGTACACAATGAGTTCAAAATGTATAGGCACGTATCCATAGGAATGATATATGCAAATTCTCAGTCTATAAAACTTTCTCCAACGTAAATTATTATCCTCGAAGAAAACAGTCTGATAGATGACTGTTGAGGGTTCACTGTGTTCCTTACTGAGTTTTGTTGAAGGCTTTACTCTCATGAGGTATGGAGAAGGGCATTGCATGCAAATCTCAGATGTCACTTTATTTGGAAACAAGGTGATTTCAGCTGTCATTAGTTAAGATGGGGTCTAACTGAAGGAGGGTGGGCCTTTAATCCACTCTGAATCATGTTCCTATAAGAAGAGAAAAAAGGGCACAGACTCACATGGATAATGGACAGACACCATGTAAGGACACAAGGAGGGCTCAGGTGCAATCTCCTTAATCCAAAGAACGTTAGACTGTGGCAAACCACAGGAGCTAGGAAGAGGAATGGGAGACCACTCCCTTACGGGAGTCAGAGAGAGTGTGACCCTAAGGACAGCACCCGGTACTTGGTGGTCCAGCCTCCACAGCTGGAAGGAGGGAAATTTCTGTAGCTTTTGAGCCACCTAAATTGTGACATTTTGTAACTGAAGCCCCTGGAAAAAATTCAACCGCTAAGAACTTCCAACTCAAATGCCCTGTGATTCTTTAAAAACATTCACACATTACTGATTAGTTATTGCCTGAGGTGTATTTCAGAGCTGTGAAAGCACAACATGGCTCTGCCCTATGTTCCTTAACAAGTTACAACTATTATTTATGTTAAATGGCACTAAGGTATATTGAGAAAACCGTACTATGTCTCATGGCGCGGAACTGCCATGTTCCGTGTGCATAAATACATGCACATGCTACTCAGAAAGAGCAGAGGACCCAGATGCAAGTGTCAAAGGTCAATTTTGACTTGGACATGGAAATGTGAATAAGAAATCAATTGTACTTTTTACCATATTTAATTCTGACTTTTAAATGGCATTTAGCTTCTAAATCCAAATATTTTCAGGAAATTCAAAATATAGAAGAAATACATTGAAGTCAAAACCCACAATATGAAAGGTGCCCCATAAATATGGCCTAAAGTGGTGAGGAACTTTAAAAATCCAAGCTACATTTATAACGCTCTGAACTCTTTAAAGGATTTGAATTATGCTCAACTTTTTCATTAATTTGAGAATCTTAAAACTGAGAATTTTCAAAATATAAAATACAATGTACTTCTCTTAAGCCATTTCCAAAAAAGGAGATCAAAATAACACTACAAACTGAGAGTCATTTTAAAATAAGTGCTCTTTACTGTGACTAGCTTTGGAGGAGAAGAAATAAATCGGGTCGTAATAACTCATCCATCCAGGTAGAGCTCACCACTGAATGGGTCACGGAGCTTGTAAACCTTCCTTTCTTTCTTTTTTCTCCTTTAAGCAGTTGAAGATCAAGGTGATAATCACTAGTAAAACTCAGTCTCCTACTACTAATATATTATTGATTCATAGTTTCCCACAAAGTTTTAAGGAGAAAGAATCATTGAGGCTAAGGTGCCTTTGCTGGTCTGAATGCCCACTCTGTGATCATTGTACGTGTGAAGAGTCTCGGCAGAGAGCTCGGGCCTCTGATGAAATACAGCAGTGAGGGTGAAAATACCATTTTTCATTTAATAAACAGTTCTGAAAGGCTTGTCACTGCACACCATATTTATAGGCACAGCTCAGATAGTTCTATTTCTTCTAGTTCTGCTTCTATAAAACTTCCTTAATCAGCTGGAATTGTATATGTGACTCTGATGCCATAAATCTCATCAAAGGGCCAGTTAAATGAGCCTTGTTTCAGGGGCATCTGCGGTTTGTTTTATAGATATTTTAATGAGAGACACTAGAAGCCTTTATCTGATTTCCAAACTTAAGGGTACAAAGACATTCATTAGCTGAGCACTCTGGGACCCAGTGCGTAGATTTTGTAAAGTGTAAAGATGCTTTAACATTAACAATAAGATGTCTTAATTTTCTGAAACAGCCTCTCTTGACAGTGAAGATTGACTATTGTTTTAAATCAGTTCCTTTCTTGGCAGTTTATCCTCTGTGTCCCTTTGGGCTCACGAGCCACACCTGTTAAGGTCCCAACTGGGCACTGGAAGGAACTTTGTAAGGAAGACTAACCCAAGTTCTGTTGGTTTAAAGAGACTGAAGTTAGAGAAGCACAACCTTCTTTCTTTATTCACACTTAACTCTAATCTCTCTGGGTTTTACTTCAGTTAAGTACAGCAATACCATTATAAAGGCCATAGAATGGCTCTTCTGGGGATATTTGTTTTTGTAGGAACCGAACAGTTTTGTAAAATGTTGCCTCATTTACTTTTTATAACCCAGCAACTCCAATAAGTATAGATTATTCTAGGAGCGTAATGACTCCACAGGAAGTTCTTCCTGACCCAGTTTTTTGAGGCCGGATCATTTTAGGGTGGGTCCACAGTGTGGCTGGGTGT
The DNA here is from genome assembly GCF_000181295.1 of Otolemur garnettii. Classification (NCBI taxonomy): domain Eukaryota; kingdom Metazoa; phylum Chordata; class Mammalia; order Primates; family Galagidae; genus Otolemur; species Otolemur garnettii. The sequence goes on along the minus strand of NW_003852572.1, from coordinate 2,771,467 downwards.
GAACCCCAGTGTTAAGTAGAGTGGTGGTCTACAGATGGTTTGGCACCAGGGACCAGTTTCAGTGAAGACAATTTTTCCGTGAAGGGGGCAGGCAGGGGCCAGCGGGAAGAGATGATTTCAGGATGATTCAAGCACATTATGTCTCCACTTCAGATGATCTGGCATTAGATTCTCATAAGGAGCTGCAAGCTAGGCCCCTTGAATGTGCAGTTTACAGCAGGGTCCCTGCTCCTAGAGAATCTAATGCCGTGGCCGATGTGACAGGAGACGGAGCTCCGGTGGCGATGCCAGCGATGGGGAGCGGCCGTAGATACTGGCAAAGCTTCCCTGCTCACTGCAGTGGAGCCCGAACCCTAATAGGCCATAGACTGGTACTGGTCTGCAGTCCAGGGACTGGGGACCATAGAAGTAGAGAATAACTTTGACAGAGGAAAGAATGTGGGCACAACATTCAGCCAGTTTGATTCTATGTCCACATAATGGAGAGAAGGGTGTCCCCATCAACGTATCAGATAGGACATATGATATATGCACGTATGTATTTATGGAATTTAGTGCAGTTAAACATTTTTATGAGCAATGCTAACTTTATATACTATGCTACTACTGATACTGTTATTAATGTTAATTCACAGCGCTATGTTATCAATTCAAAGTAACAACATATTTATTAAATTGCTAAGTGATTTTTATGCGTATTTTGGATTTATTCTCACTAATAAGTCTTTGTATACATAGAAGAAATCTTATAATACCATAATTTAATTCTCTAACACATGTGGTAAAAGAAGTATGACTTCACCTATATCCACAAGTTAGTTTTTTCTGAAACATAAAATAAATATTTACCTTCCTACTTCATCATTGGAGAAAACCAGAAAAAAACTCATGCTTTTCAATGTTTGTGTTAAACCTCACCATATGTGCTTGGCTATTCCCTGCACAAACACGAAAATTTTATACACTGCTTGAAATATGTTTAAAATTTGCCAGTGAAAATGGCTGCCAGTCTCTGCCAGAAACAAATGATTACTTCTTAATCACAGACTTTGTGGTTCTGGATTTATGAAGATATAATTGTTTATAAGTTGTATCTTTTATGAAGATATAAATTGCTCTATGAAGATAATAATTGCTGAGAGGTATTTTTCATAATAATTATAATTTGTTATTTGCTCAAAAAACTTTATTAATTTTTGCCTCTTTTTTTCTATCAGGATGACTATCAGTAGAAACATTATTCATGGTTTTAATAAGGCCTGATACTATCCAAAATGATACTTATATGTATCTAAATAAATGTAAATTTTTTAAATGATTTTAACAATGTTATTATTATTAAGGAAGACCAGAGAACTCTCTGGATGATTAATTTTAACAGTTTTTCTATCTTTTTTTTTTTTTTTCTTTTTCTTACTTTAAGGTACTGTGATGCTTACTGGATAGACAATAGTCAAGATTTGATGAATCATGATTTAAAAAATCATAATCACGATTTTTAAAAAATTGGTGGAATATTGCTTTCTAAAACTGTGGACTATTCTATTATAAGGTTCCTGGTCCTACAAAAATAAAACAGGCATAGAACCAATTATATTATTTTCTCTGTTGAGAAATCCTACTCATATTTGCATGTGGGAAAAAGAGATTTGATTAACAGTACACAACAGAGAGATGTTTATAACTAAATCTTTCACTGTCAATTTCATAAAGGAATTAATATTTCACAGTCAAGTAGTGTCCACTGACTGTGACCATTTGAGAAAGTCCTAAAAATCCCAGGTCTCTGCTGGTTTCACAGAAGACAGAAAATGTCCTTGTTTGTGTTCCCAGCCAAGAGCTGGTTGGAGCGACCTGTTCACAAGGCACTTGCGTTAGACACTACATTTGTCTCCTGCATGGCGAAGAAGTATTTAATAATTGATTTTCCTCTTGGATGGTTGACAAACTGTCATTATGGGCGTGAAGAACTGTTTGCACTGATGGCAGTAAGCTGTTGAGGGGAGCTGCAGGCTCACCTCGGCACCCCACGCCTCTGCCCGCTGTTGGGAGCAGCTGGCCCGCGTCCCTGCGGGGTGTCCTAGGTGCGTCTGACTGTCTACAGGAGAACCGGGAGACGACCAAAGACCATAGTGTTTTCAAGAACTGGTCTGAAACGTGTGTTCTTCAGGAATTCTCCTGATTTTAAAGTGCCCTCTAGTCCTGTCAGAGCAATCTGTGGTCTTCAAGCCGGAGAGGAGTGAGGAAAGCAACGCCCGCAGGTGCCGGACAGAGTTCCCCTTCACGAACCCAGCGTTTGGCTCCTGGATCTGTATATATTTACAAATCTATACAAAAGAGATTAGTAGCTTTCTGGTTTAAATTCCCACCATAATACTCTTTTTGCCTTTTATTGAGTGGTTTGGCAGGATATAGAACAGATTGTTAAGATAATCGCACAGAGGCATAAAGGGAGTCCCATGAATTAACCCGGGGTGCTCCAGCACACTGAGAACCCCAGCGGGTCGCGGTCAGTCCTGGTGCTGTCCCAGGAGACAAATCCCCTGCAAAGGTGCGTAGTAAGGTGTGGGGCGCCCCGCCCGGACAGGGAGGCGCCCACGGAGAGGGGGGCGAGCGATGTGTTACCCCTCTTACAACGCGACTCCCCCTGCATCTCAACACCTGGGCTCAGGGGCTCAAAGTGTCCCCCAGTGGGATCTTCCGAACATGTTTTCCTTATCATAAAATTACGTCTACTTTCAGTCAATAGAGAAATCCAACAAGGAGACAAAAGAATCATTTCTCCTACAATTTAAAATCATGATTTTTATACTCATGTTTTAAAAATCAAAGTGAAAAACTGGACTCCCTGGGTGAACTACTTGTGCTCATTTTGCCTGTTGTTGGGTGTTTGGGGTTTCCCTGAACCTGCGTTTCTTGGCGGTGTAGCACCAAAGAGGAAAATTTGGTAAGTACAGTTGCTGTGAATGATGAGGAATTTAGTGATGTTTAGGGCACATCAAATTTTCTATTTAATTATCTAAATATTTAGTGATATCTTAAACCCCAGAAGTAGAAAATGTAACTTTTTGAAAGACACACTATGCTTGGGACAAAAAAATTTATGCGGAATATATCCCTAACTCAACCTACCTACAAGCATCAAAACGATGTGTTCTTGAACGCCCAAACTTGAAATGTAGTTAATAAAATTTTGATATACACCTTTAGTCATATTGGAAAATAAGGATAGGCTCGTCTTTGGAGAGCAAAGAGGAAACGTTAAATATGACCTTTAAATACAAAGTAATCTTAATAATAAGAAAAACTGTGATTATCTCATGAATTAATGATAAAATTTATCTTATTTGCACCTGTAAAAGTTTAAGGAAAGAAACAAAAATAGAAAGTCCAATGTTTAGTACAAGAAACCCAAGAAGCACTGTAACAAACATTAAGAATGGAAGAGTTCTCCTTTGTAAAAAATGCATCCTGTGTAGTTTAAACACATTCCCCTCCCACGTAACAGGGTGTGGAGCTGGTGTCTTTGCTGTGCCTTGGCGAATCATCATAATCCTTTCAAATGTAGATCTACTTCCAACATTTTATCCTTTGCACTTCCAATATCCTGAAGTTTTTCCAAGAATTCCTTTCAGGTTCATGCGTTTGCCAGGGTCACACCTGCACACCTTCCTTCTCTTTTGTTACAACTGTTTTCCCCACCACTTTCACTACATTCCTCTGGCTGCAAATCTCAGGTCTTCATTGGCAGCAGGGTTATTCCCCTAGTTAGCTATTTCTTCTTCAACTCCACTTGTTTTCTACGTGAATACGACTTCCAGCATTGTCACTTTTTGTTTCTTTGCTGCAATTTCATGTTTGCTGGCTAACCCCCTCCTTCAGTTCCCAATTTTTAAAGACTGGCACCTGGATAGATCACTTTAGAAGACAGCAGCTAACACAACCCTGTGTTTTGATCTCTGGGCATGAACTGGATAATGGGTGCAGTGACCAGTCCCCAGTGGACTGCTGGTGTGATTGGTCATTGATCAGGACACACACCTGTTAGTCACAAAGTCATTTGTGGACGAAGAGCAGCAGTGAAATTTATATTTCATGCACTTAGAGTTAATGTACTGCAGTAAGTGAATTTTAATTTTTTCATTCATCTTACGATTTACTTTTTAATTTGCATACAATGATTACACGATACAACATACAGTGATAGGTCAATGTAATTAACATTTATCATTCACTTCCCGTTGGATGCATTCAGTTCCTCCTCCTAGTTATTTGAAACTATATCATACATGATTTTTATCTGTAGTTACCCCACAATGGTACTGAACAGTAGAATTTACTCTTCCTATCTCGCTGTAGTTTTGTTTCTTTAACAAACCTCTTCCTATCCTTCTCAGCCTCTAGTATCCTCTGTTCTGCTTTTTACTTCTATAAGAAGTAAAAAGGTTTTTGAGCTGTCATGTATTGAAATGGGATGGTAATGCGAGAGAAGGATGGACCCCTCTTCAGATGTAAATAAGTAATAGAAATTTATTGATAATTTGATACACCTGCAGGCAGGCTGATAGACCATAAAGGCGAGCAGCCTTGAGTGGCAGGTGAGGGGCTCTTTTATACCATTATTCCTTATAGTCATGCATGCTCAGCAAGCTAGCACAATACAGAAGCCAATCACAGCAGTTAAAGCAGGGGGTCACAAGGTAGGGGGTACATATGGGCTCATAAATCACAAGATATATCACAAGTACATTACTTCATGATCATAAGATGAGGTATGTCATAGGTGTTTACACAATCAGGGTGGAAGTGCATGTTTACTTAGGGTACATTAATTCACAGTTCAGGGGTGCAAATTGGGTAACACTGGGGCTTTATTTGAAATCCAAACCCTCCCTTCCTTCCTTTCTTCTCTTCAAGTTTCTTCCCGGAATTTAACTTCCCCTCCCTTGTGGGGGACTGAAGCTAAGAGTAATTCTTTTTACAAGTATAAGAAGTTTGTTGCCTTTCTTACTAGTCCTGGGGGTTAGGGGCTGGGGGCTCGGTTATTACAGTATGAGTAAGAAATGGGATGTTAAACTTTTTATCCCTGGCTTGTTCCACTTAACAAAATGTCCTCCAGTTCCAATTATGTTGCTGTGAAAGATAGGATTTTATTCTTTGTGATGCATAAATAGTATTTTATTATTATACACACACAAATATATATACACACACCTGGATTAAATCCATATCTTGGCTACTGTGAATAGTGCTACAATAAGCATGAGGAGGCAGGTGGATCTTTGATACACTGGCTTCCTATCCTTTGGGTAAATGCCCAGTGATGGATATTATGGTAGTTCTACTTGTAGTTTTTGAGAAACTTCATGCTGTTCTCCATAGTGGCAATACTAGTTTAAATTCTCATCAACAGTGTATAAGAGATTCTTTTTCTCTACATCCTTACAGCATTTTTTTTTTTTTGTCTTTTGATAATAACCATCTTATCCCAACTGGGGTGAGATGATACCTGTTGGTGGTTTTTATTTGCATTTTCCTGATTATTAGTGATGTTGAGCATTTTTTTATGCTTATTGGTCATTCGTATATCTTGTTTTCAGAAATTTCTGTTCAGATCATTCGCCCATTTAATTGGATTCTTTGCTTTTTGCTATTGAAATTTGCTGTTATGGTGTTTCTTGCATAGTCTAGGTATTAATCTCCTGTCTGGTAGTTTGCAAATGCATTCTCCCCTTCCACAGGTTGTCTTTCCATTCTGTCAATTGTTTCCTTTGTAGACTGAATTAGTCCCACTTGTTTATTTTGGCTTTTGTTGTATGTACTTTTGAGGTCGTTTTATTATTATTTCAGAATATTACAGGGATACAAATGTGTTGGTACATGGATTATTTTGTACAGTTTGAGTCAAAGTTATAAGTGCCTGTTATATTGTACCCATTAGATATAATTTTTCCCTCCCTCACTAATTTATTTATCAATGTTAGTTAATTTTTAAGAACAATGCTCTGTATACAATAGTTCTTTAAACTCTACGCATTTAGTTATTTTGTTTGTGTTATATCTTTGAATGAAATTATTGCTCCATTTTTAGCACTTGGTTGTTTTCTTTTACCTGTATGTGCCTTAGGAATATCCATTAAGAACATGTTGACTCTGTGATTTGCAAGCCTGTATCTACCCTGTTCCCTGAGCCTTTCTTCCTCTTTTGGAGTCTCTTCACAATGTTTCATGGATCTTTCTCCACATTACAGGGAAAGGGCTTCTAAATTTAATTGTGATCTGTGGTCTTTCCAATGTCATCTCCATCGTGTATTTGCCTTTTAAAATTCTTTCCTTACTTCTGCCACCTTCAACTTCATCTGAATCCTTTATATTTCTTATGGGATCATTTAATAATACCATTTTTGTTTAATTTTTTTAAGTTATGAGCTTTTTTCCTAATTTTTCCTTATGATATATGTATATTTGTGTGTGTGTATTATATATACATATATATGTATTATATATACACACATACAGACATATAATACACACACACACACACAGATGATATGGTTTTAAGTAAACTATATCATTTCTCTATTTCTTTCATTATAGGTTGATTTTCTTCGTATCATTGAGGAAAGGTCACATAAAGCCCACAGAGTACATTTTTTCCTGACTACTCATGTCTGGGTGATCTTTTCTCAGGATTTAATTGCTGTTTTCTTCCCTCTCTATTTGACTCTCTAAGCATCACTAAAATCCTTGCCACACAGAAATTAAACTGGGAGTGAAGAAATGGGTGAATGTGGGGGAAGGCTCATTCCTACGGCTTTTGACGAAGCTTAGGATGAGACTGGAGAGGACAAGTAGGCAATGTAGAAAATAGCTGAGGAATCCGACCCCCACAGGAAGGGCGTTTGTCTCCTAGTAAGTTAGAGGCAACTTGTCTACCAACGCCTAGTTTCAGTCTGTGATTCTCATTTGAGATATTCCACAAACTTTCATTGGAAGTGGATCTTTCCCCTAAGTCTGATTCAAGAGGACCAAGCATACCTTTCATTCCTCTTGGTCACATTTTCTATTATTAGCACAAATTCATAAAAATGACTCCCCAGAGATTGTTCTCCATCACACCTACCCTCTCCTCCAGTGACTAGCTGGTCTTCTCCCACCTCATGTCAGAGCAAAATCTTGCCATCCGTGTCACTCTGCCAGTCCTACTTCTGCTTCTACAGCTTGGCAAGAGAATAAGGGTCCCCACTGCAGCCACCAGTGGCATGGCACCAAACGATTGTCCTGGCCCCTGCGGTCACCAGTCAACACAGAGCCCTTTAAGTTTCCTACAATGCCTTTTACTCATAATTTAAGAAATTTCACCACACTTCCAGGAAGGGAAATTTTATGACAACTGCCTGTGTTATTTTGAATATCATCTTAATTCATAAGGTTTTTAGGAAATAGTTTTTAAAGTTTGTGATATGAATTTGAAATTATTCTATAAGCTGAACTTTCTTATTCACCATTTTTTTCATTTACTTCAATGGATAAATCTATTGGTAGGCAACTGATTCCAAGTTAACCAATAACAAATATGGCAGAAGCCAAAGCTAATCCTATTCCTATCCCATACCTGATCATCTTCTGTTCTTTAAAAGACGATCATTCCCCACCATACAAAGGCTAAGCTGTCTCCAGTCTCATCTCTTACTCTTAACTCCTGGAACTTAGCACCGCAGCTATGGGGGCATAGTTGCCGCTTCTTGGTGCACCAAAATTTCTTTCACCTCTCCACCTTTGGAACTTCACCACCTTCTTCCTTCCTTTGCCTTATTCCTAAACACTTGTTAATGTCCAATTTAGTTGCTATACCTTCATGGTAGTTTCAATATCCTCCTCCTCACACAACAAACACACACACACATGCACACACATGGACACCATCCTAGCACTCTTGCACATCTGCCATTATGTCTATAACCCTAGATTGGCATTATCTGCCTAATTTCTTGTTTCTGCTAATAAACTGTACACTAATTGGCCTATCACCTGACTCCTAATTGAATACATGGTTTTTCTAAATTAATAACTTAAGTCTTTACATATATGTTTTCCAGAAACTTTCCTATTGTTTTTTATATTTTTAGCCTTTTTCAGTATTAAAACTACCTTAGTTACTACCTGTGATATAAAGTATTTTATATAATTTTTACTTGATGTGAAACAGCTCTCAGCACGTTGCAGCTCTTTGTATTTTCAGCTCTCCAGAATCTAGGGAACGGTGATATGTTCCCTTTATTTCCTTTGGAAATTTATAATACTTAATTATGTTATCTCTTTAAACAGAAATGTTCTAATCAGCTGAGACTGTTTAGAGTTTGCTCTGTAGAGCATTTCTCAGAAACCACACTATTTCTCTGCTTTCTCCAGCCAGATCCTCAATAGCTTATTATCAAGTTTGTGGACTGGCTATAACTCATCAGATTTTTATATGAAAATATCCTGGCTTCTTATAAGAAAATAACTATATCTTATTTTCCTTAAATTTCACTTATCTGCATTATCATCTTGATCTCTCTACAATAGTATAATGAATTAGTATTTTCCAAAAGTAATCTGCAATGATTTCCAAATCTGTTTTTCCTAAATTATAACTAAAAGTTCAAGGCCTATGTTCTTATAAATTTAATTTAGGCTATTCTTTCAAAAGTTTCTTATCTACATTGAAGTTCATCTACTAGTTTCCAGACTATAAGCAGTATCAAAATATTTTCTTGCAGTTTATCATTATCAGCTTGACATTTCACTACCAAGGACATATTGTACCTTTAAACTTCACTGTTTCACTATTTACTCCATGTAATTAAATTAAAATGTTTAACAAAATGTAGATTGAATCAGCCATCAATTTATGTAGACTAAAAGAATTTATGGAATACGCTGCCAAATGTAGGCATAAGGAGTGCAAGGCATTTTTAATAGGTGACTGTGGTTATCTTATTAGCAATCAGGAGCTAAAAGTATTTTGATTTAGAATTTTAATGAATAGTTGTATTTTACCTTGTAAACTAGCTTATGTGTACAGTTATGGATACAAGGATTTTACTACTAGACTTTTTTCAAATAAATGAGAATGCTGTTATTGGACCAACAGAATTTCTATTTCATGAAACATATCCAATGAGAAGTATATTTAATTCTGAATCCTAATTATGGCTTTAATTTTAGAATTGTCTTTAAAAACACATTCTCACACACTGTTGTTAGTGAAATCCAAAGTTTTTCTTAGTATCTAGCCAGAGAAAAGTACAGAAAGATATGGAATTGAGAGTCATACATTTATAATTCTAGGGATATTGGATTTTCTTATAATCACAGTTCATTTTCAGCTCAAAACTTTCCTTTTGAAAATCACCCTCAATGACACAGCAAGTTATTTATGATTCAGGTGGTAAATGAGATGTGCTATCAGAAAATAGACTTGCCACAAAAATAATGCTTCAGACCATTCACAATCTATGAATTTCCCTAGAATCCATATACTCATGTCTACCTAAAATCTTTGTATTTTTTTTCAACTCTGTCATTCTATTGAACTCAAGGAATTTATGAAATGAGGAATTAGGTTAATATTCAAATTCCATACACTCAATCCACATTCACAGTTTGGGTTTAATATCTGCACTTTCTTTAGAATATTTGTAATAGTCTTGCTATATTTTATGTTCAGAATTTCCAAATCATTAAAGAGTAAAATTGTGTTGAGTCACTAAGGTTCTGAGACATGGAGATTTTTACAAATCTTTAATTATAAGATGTGAACTGAGGAATCAGCTCTATAAGTCTCTGTAAAATATTTTCAATGATCTTCCCTTAGAACTGCCTCAGGAGTAACCAAATCCTGGCGCTCCATGTGTTAGGCCCCTTTGTCCCACTTTTCATCCTCATGCATACTAATGCTTCAGACACTGCTGCAGGAAACCAGTTCAAGCACGTATAATCTGACCTCACTTCATCTCGACAAAAGAGACATTTTTGTCTGTTAACTTCACTGCCATCTCTCCATCCAGCTCCGGAGCCTAGAAAAGTGGCTGGGCATAGAATATGTCAAGAAGTACTTGTAAATTAATCAGTAAATAGTAAAATGGATTTAAATAATGTTTGAACTTCTCTTTCTTCCATTTTTATCAAACATAACCTGTCTGTGGCAAATGAATTGAGCTTTTGTTTTAGAATAATTTTATATTTGCTTGACACTATGGACTTCGGTATTTTTTATATCTGTGTATAAAGACGTATATATTTAAAATAATAAATAGCAAAGATTAGCTGAACCCCATGCCATACACACACACAGAGAATTTTTATTATCATTTAGTACTAACTTATCCCCTAATTTACAATGTAATATTTTATTTGGTTCATTCTGTATTTAAAAGCATGCTACTGAATTTTCAAACACTTGTGAATTTTCTAGTTATCATTTTGTTGTTATTGTCTAGCTTATTCTAGTAGTAGTTAGTGACCATATTCTGTGTGGCTTAAAATTTTTGAGATTTGGCATATGGTCATCTGAGAAAAATAGTCCATGAGATCTTCACAAGTTCTGTTCTGTACTTTGGGGGTGCAGTGTTCTCTATATGTTAATAAGATCAAGTCTGGTAATCCTGATGTTCAAATCTTCTGTATGAAATTATGTTATCAGGGACATTCAAATTTAGAATTATTATACCATTTTGGTGAATTTCATATTTTATGCTTGTTGAATATTTATCTTCTAATCTAGCAATTATTTTCACCATCAAAACTGTTGTCTTTCATTAGTTTAGGTATATTAGCTTTATTTTGGTTTCTGTTTACGAATAGTATTTGTTTCTTTCCTTTTATTTTGAGCTATCCTATAATTGAAGGGCTATTTCTTTTAAGTAGCATGTGGTATTTTTATAAATCTATTTTGGCAATTTGTGTTATTAATCTGTGTTTGCATTTAACATCATTACTGATATATACTGTGCTTCTTATTATTCTGTACTATTTAGTTAACCTGGATTTACCTGTATATATTTATCTTTCCCAATGCTCTTAATTTTTCTCATTAATCTGTATTTCTATCAATTATCATTTTTCACTGCTGAAAAGTCACATTAGCAAATAGTGCAAATATGCTCAGTAATTTATTTTATACCTAAAAATTTTTATTTCATCCATAATCTTGAAGGATATTTTCACATGCTGTGTATTGCTTTTTTTTTTTTTTCATCCAATTTGAAGATTGCAACTTTGGTTGCATTTATGATTTTTTATGATTAGAAGTTGTATTATATTGTGCCTAGGTATTGTTTATACTTACATTTATTTCTCTTAGCTTTTAATATTACTTTTAATATCTTTTCTAGGGTCTATAGGCAACTTTGGAAATTTCTATCACATTATCCCTTTAAGTAATGGTACTGTTTCATTCTATCTTCTTTTCTTTTGAGAATCCGGCCAGACACAGGTAACGCCTTTCCATAATGTTCAGTGTACGTTTTCCCTGTACTCCCTGTCGTGCTCCTCCATGCTTCATTCTGGATATTTTCTTCTAAACTATTTTTGACTTTATAAATTTTCTATTTATTCGTGCTTATTGTGCTGCTAAAACTATTCATTGAGTTTTTACTTTCAGTTAAGATCACGAAACTCTCCATCTTGAATATGTAAATTATAGTTACACTACAACCTGCAACTAATAGCCCCATATTACGTGTCACTTCTTATTCTAACCATTTTCTGTCTCTCTCTTGATTTTCTGTCAAAATTTGACTCTTGTATGTCTAGTTATGTTTGATTCAGTGCCAGATATCTTATATATCAAATGATATTTTAATATCATATTACTTCAGGGAGAGTTTACACTTGTTTCTTTTGGGCAGTATGGCTTGTGTCTCTGACCAGCCAATCCCACCTGCTCTAATCCGGGGCTGAAATGCCACCTCCTGGGATTTGTGATAGCTGGTCACTGACTTAAAGTAGACACATTTGGGATCTCAGATAAGTGTCTGGGATACAAACCCAACTCATCTCTTTGGCAGTTCCTAAAATCCGTGGCATAGTCTTATCTCTCTGAAAGTTCCGCTCAGCTGTTGGACTCTCAGAAGAACTTTTGAGATTACCTTTCAGAACAAAATGCAAAAGGTTATCGGCTGATATCTGTAGGCTTCACTTTTCTCTAAAACCCTTGTGCTATAAACCTTCTCATCTTTGGCAACAATTCGATATCTTGCCAGATGTTTTTAGTGGAAAATTTAAGCCAAAGCATTGTAATTCATTAACAATGGAAGCAGAAATTTCAATTTATAATTTTATGAGTTCTAATGAATTTGTTATTTTTTATTACAAATTGTCTCTATATAACCATTGTTATTGTTATGCTTTTACAGTAGCTATAAGCTGGCATCAAATATTAGGCAATTTATACATGTTAGAAAGCTTTGATCTGAGGTACTTATAAGGTACTTAAATTATTTTTTTAATCTGACAATTATATATGCATATGTGTGTGTGTAAAATCTTCTCCTTTTTCCACTCTGAATACAGGAAACTTATATGTTTAAATAAAGCGTTTACTTAGCATCACCAAGGAAAAACTACATTTCTTTAGTTCCATTATATGGATTTTTTTTCTCAAATTCAAATAAGTTATGCCTTAGTTTCTACCCTTCTATTCATGTAAAAATTTCCCATAGTCTCCAAGTTAAAAGGGATTTATGTCACCTATAACTGCTTAAACTTCATAAATTCACTGTATGAAATTCTGCATTATAATATTTAACTCTCTTACTAAATTCCCCACAGTAAGAGATGAACTGCTTTCTATACAATAGACATTCAAGACAATTATTTTGAGTGAATTGCTGAATTTACCGTTCAGGTAAAATCTAGTAAATCATTGAAAATTAACTTTGGAGAAAATGCAGCAGCTTATGTTTGTTAAATATTTCCAGGCTGTCTCCCCTGCACCCTGAGGTATTTTGAGTAACTTGAAATTAATAACCTGGCCTTTGTTATAGGACTTGTTTCTAAACAATTGTCTTCCCAATTTCTTGTGATTTTTATTAATATTTTGCTACAACCAACTAAACATCATAGCTTATTGTGAATGCCCAGGGAATAAGTGACTGAGTTTGGGGCAAAATACTCATGAATGAGACAATGATGGGCAGAAAATAATGTACAGTGACACCCAGTCTTCAAAGAGACTCAGAATCTCTTATTTCCATTTTGAAATCCAAAAACTTTGAAAATCAACTGAGTCTGGATTGATTTATTGGCACAACTTGACTTAAATTGAGTTGCAAGTACTTAACACTCTTGGTTTACTCTACTTACACGTCTCACTTTTCTCTGTATTTAATTATAAATACTCCACAGGAGAGCGCGGTCAACAGGCTCTGTGTCATATGTACCTCACCTTTCCAAAATCTGAAACAAGTAGAATTCTAAAAATACATTTGATTACATTCATTTTTGGTAAAGAGAATTTTAGAAAATAGAAATTATAGTATCTGACTGAATAATTTAGACCCAAGAGGTGCACATACAGGAAATCACAAGAGAAAGATTTTGAAGCACAAAGTAAAACAGGGGCAATATCAAAATCTGGGACTCCAGAGGGACAGAAGTTAAACAGGCGAGATCCTTGGATTAGAGAAGGTAAAGGGACCCAGTCAGCTACCAATACACTAAAGGTAGTTTGTTCAGGAGGTTATGGGACAGTTGAAGGAGAGGCTGGATGCCTCCCAGGGCAGCAGTGACATTGTGCTAGACCATGAAACAGTGATGCTCTTAGTGTGTCTTCAAACAAGTCTATTTCTCTAGTGGTTCTCTCAACTTGAGTAATTTAATATCATAATATCTGTTCTCAAAAGTCTTATATACAACATGAATTAATTACCCCTGGGTTTGTTTGAAAGGGTAAATATGACATTTAACAAATTATATTGTATTAAGTCTAGACTCAAAGAACTGAGTGAACATTAACCTTCTGTTTCACAACTATGCTCCAAACAACATTTTTTTTTTTTTTTTTGAGATAGGGTCTCATTTGTCACCCTTGGTAGAGTGCTGTGGCATCACAGCTCACAGCAACCTCAAACTCTTGGGCTCAAGCAATTCTCTTGTCTCAGCCTCCCAAGTAGCTGGAGCTACAGGCACCTGCCACAGTGCCTGGCTATTTTTAGAGACGAGGTCTTCCTCTGGCTCAGGCTAATTTCCAACCTGTGAGCTCAGACAATCCACCCATCTTGGCCTCCCAGAGTGCTAGAATTCAGGCGTGAACCACCGCACCCGGCCTCCAAACAACCTTTTGACACTCCATGCCTTGGTTATCTGGAATCATTTTGACTGATTATTAAAAATATTCTCTTTCTTTTCTCTTTGCTTTTATTTTCTGTTCAGTTAGAGTCACATTGAAAAACAAAACTCAAAACAGATTTTTTCAGCAACTGTATTTTTCTTTTATTACCAGAGTTTAGCCATAAATAAAATCATCTTTAGTAATATTTTAGGAAGGCTGCAGCGTAACCTAGGTGACTTTTCCTCTGATTCTGGCAACTTATAGCTTTCAAATTTGCAGTAATAGCAATGTTTAAGGGGCTATCTAATTACTCTTATGGAATGAATCCTACATTTGATTTACCTTGAATCTTCTGAAATGCAAGGTGCTATATAAAATAAATATTGATTTTACATGAGCCTAGTAAATTGAAAAGCAGACCATAGGTGCACAGTACATAAAACAGAACTGAAAAAGGCCTAGAAAAGACAGAGCATAGGAAAGAGCAGTAAAAGGCCCAGGCTCATCTCAGAGAAGCAGTCCGGTTGCCCTTGAGTGTGCTGTTAGCTTCTCCTTCTGCAAGATGAGGATATTAATGTGTAACTCTTCTTCTCCACTAAGATTTATAGATTTGAAAAAAAAATCACTCTGATTTCCTTGAAAAAAGTAATAGTTACTTATAAATATTATTTATCAACCTCATTTAGGAAAAGATACATATAACCATCATTTCATAAGTGGCTGAAATCACTTTTATGTCTCTTCCTATCTTTATGTAAACTAGAAAAAAAGTTTATTAAGTTCCTAGCAGGGCTCTCCTACCATGGAGAGCAGGGACGCGCTGATGTTACGTAAAAGAAGGACGAGAAGAGATTCTGGGTTTGCCTTTCACAAGTTCTATGACTTTGGATACATGCCGTTATCACTTTGAGACTCAGTTTCCCTTAAGAGTGAAAATAAGAATAAAACTCTGGTTACTACACAGGGTTTTAAAAATTAATGAGATAATATGTGCAAAAAGCCCTTTGAAAGATATTGTAAAGTTTTAGATATCAAAATATTGACTCCAGTAAAAAAAAAAAAGTCTAGTGTAGAAATGTCTAGGAGAGTTTTTATTTGTTTATTACTTTTAATTTTTAAATTTTTTAGCTAGTAATTCTGAACTTATGGAATGACCCTTTGATTTTATAATTATTTGAGAAAAATCTATAAGACAGTGATAGTTCTAATAATTTTTCACTCTTTATTAAAGAATTATTTTCTAAAAGCTGAAATGTGGTTAGAAGTTCGTGTCCATGTTGGTATTTTGTTATAGGCGTTCTCCTTCTTGTACTATCAAAATATAGCTTTACTTTACCACAAATATGTATAAAAATATGCACAAAGATGGACCAAAATCATGTTTCCTTACCCCTTAGACAGAAGTGGAATAAGATGCTGTGTAAATAGTTGCTGAGTGAATAAATAATGAGGTGAGAAGTTAAGAGACTTAAATATTTGATATGTCATCATCAAAAGAAAACACGCAGAGCACCCCCATCCCAGCTTCTCCCTCCTGGGACGCAGGTGAAGAGGTTTGCAATGGGGGCACTGCTGTGGTCAGAGCAACGGGCATTCCTCTCCAGGTCCACCCTGGCCAGGAAGGGCCTCAGCGTTTCAGTGACAGCCTGGAGTGCCAACTGGACAGTGCCCTGCACACTCCTGTTCCCCAGTTGGCTTTTAATGGGTGCTCAGGTAAGTGTTTGTTGCTTGTTGTTTTTACAGTTAATACATTAAAATATTTACTATCAGTGCCTGTTATAATAGTTTAATTTTAAAATATTTTTTCTTTCTTAGTGACTTTATAATAATGTACCAATGACACCTTAGATTTTAAATAAGGCTTTATATCTTTATTTTACATTTTTTTTTTTTTGATACTAGAGATGTAAGAAAATATTGTGAGTTAAGATTTCAAGGTCAGTAGCAATGTGTTCCCTGCCAATGCAGATGACACCTGCTAGACCTGGGGAGGCAGAGAGTCGCTTGACCATCCAGAATACAAAGCCTTTATGACTGTTTGCCATTTCTTAAAATGAGACTTAGAATTTTGATCAAACTTCAGTCTCCAGAACTACACAGTTCCAGTGTTCCTATTTGAATTTACTCTTGATTATATTTGAGTCAAATAAATACTCCAGGTCCGTGAAACTAGAACACACTTGTTTGCACTTCTAATTCACAGGGTATATTGTCCTGCCACAGAGTTAACTGGAATAGCAGTGCACTAGCAAGTGTCTGTGGGTCTGTCACACTGAACGGCTGATGCAGATGCTTCCATAATAACTACTGAGTCAACCAAAGGAAACAACAAATAACGTCAGGGAGCCTGCAGATTCCATTAAATGGAGAAATACTTTTGCATGTTTGGACTCTTCAGTGTCCTCTCCATGCACACCCTTTCTGAAAAGGAAAAAGTGTTCTTAGTTAAATTTAAAAACAAGACATTTCAAGGTAGGATAAAGTTGAAGCTATTTGATGCAAAATTATCTAATTTTGCATCCAATCGAAAATTGTTATACTATTGCTTTCTGTAGATGGTGCAGGGTTTTAAAATTTTGATTATTTTAAAATTTTTGATAACTAGAAATCTAGTATTACCATAAAAGAAAATAAGTGCCCATTAAAGGTTTGCTTGGAATAAATAAACTTTGTTTTGTTTTAAATGACAATAAGGTAAAAATCATGGCTCTAGCTTAAAAACTTTCTTTTTTCTATTAAATCATAAAGAGGTAGATCATGTATACATTAGTGCATTTAGGGGGTACAATGTGTTGATTTCATAGACAATTTGGAATGCTTACATCATACTGGCTAATAATCCCTCACCTCCTTTACTTAATTATTGTGTTGAGACATTTATACTCTAACTTAATAGATCTGACATGAACCCTTGCAATATGCACCCTAGGTGTGATCCCACCATTCACCCTCCCTCCATCTGACTTCCCTCTCCCCTCCCAACCCCCCCTCCTTCCTTCATCCTGGGCCATACTTGTGATTTATTCTTCATATAGAAGTGTGAGTGATTGTAAATTGGTTTCATAATAGTACTGAATACATTGAATACTTTTCTTCCATTCTTGAGATACTATACTAAGTAGAATGTGTTCCAGCTCCATCCATATAAGCATAAAAGAGGTAAATTCTCCATCTTTTTTAAGGCTGCATAATATTCCATGGTATACATATACCACAATTTATTAATCCATTCATGGGTCACTGGGCACTTGGGCTTCTCCCATGACTTGGCTATTATGAATTGAGCTGCAATGAACAATCTGGTGCAAATATCTCTGTTATAAAGTGATTTTTGGCCTTTTGGATATACACCTAGTAGAGGAATTGCAGGATCAAATGACAGGTCTACCTTTAGATCCCTGAGTATTCTTCATACTTTCCAAAAGGGACGTATTAGCTTGCATTCCCACCAGCAGTGCAGCAGTGTTCCCTTTTCTCCACAATCATGCCAACATCTGTATGTTGGCGATTTTGTGATGTGAGCTACTCTTACTGGAGTTAGATGATATCTCAAAGTGGTTTTTGATTTGCATTTCTCTGATGATTAAAGATGATGAGCATTTTTTCATGTGTCTGTAGGCCATGAGCCTATCTTCTGTTCAAGTCCCTTGCCCACTTGTTCTTTTCTTATTAATAAGTTTGAGTTCTCTGTGGATTCTGGTTATCAAACCTTTGTAAGAAACATAACCTGCAAATATCTTCTCCCATTCTGAGGGCTGTTTGCTTTACTTACTGTGTTCTTGGCTGTGCAGAAGCTTCTTAGTTTGATCAGATTTCAGTAATGGATTTTTGGTATTGCTTCAATTGCGCGGGGGCGGGGGGGGGGTCATCCTCATAAACTATTCTCCCAGGACAATTTCTTCAAGTGTTTCCCCTGCACGCTCTCCAAAAATGTTTATAGTTTCATGTCTTAAGTTTAAATCTTTTATCCAGTGAGAGTCAATTTTTGTTTCTTAAGATGAACTGTGTGGCAGTGATTGTGTGGTCTGCTTGTGGATAATGTATGGTAGCTATTAATATTTTAAAATAGATTGATAAATTGGCTATGTTGTTCCAGTCAATCTACAGCACTTCCATTAACTTTGAAAGCAACACAGCCTTAAACTCAAAGTTTTTGCTTTATGATATGAGAATGCTCTGTCATCAATGGAGTGTGCTCTTGTTATAAAATTGTTTATATCATTCTCAATTCTATAGCTTTTCTGTCCTATGTATGAATGCCAAGTTTTTTTCATCATTTTTTCTTTTTAGATTTTGTACATTCCATCTTTGTGGGTCTGTTTCATATCTTTTGTGTACAGATCACTAAGTCTTGAACTCTCTGACATAGATACTGATCAATTCTCATCATTTGTTCTTTTATGAGTCAAAATGTTGACTGCCTATTTAAAAAAAAGAATGAATACTGTGCACCAGAGTGTTTGTACATTTATAGCTACATATGCACCACAGTATTTTTGGAAGCTTTAGTCCACAATAAAAGTTTCAATGTTTTGAAACACAGGAGAAATGAGATTCATGTGTATCTTTACCATGCACAAATTCTCAAATCATTATAATAAGGCTTGTTTCCTCTGTTAAAAAGAATACAAAGGAGTGAAAGATGACTACAATGAAAATTTCAAAACATTGATGAAAAGTTGAAGAAAACACAGAAAATGAAAAAATATTCCATGCTAATGAATTGGAAGAATCAGTATTGCTAAAATGTCCATATGTACACTATCCAAATAATTTTACAGATTCAGTGCAATCCTCATCAAAATGCCAATGGCATTCTTCACAGAAATATAAAAAATAATTCTAAAATTTATATAGACATGGAAAATATCCAGAATGACCAAAGCCAAACTCAGTAAAAATACCAAAACTGGGGGAATCTCATTATCTGTCTTCAATGACTTCAAATTATACTATAGCACCATGGTACTGACATAAAAACAAAAACGGAGACCAATGGAACAGAACAGACAATCCAGAAATAAATTCATACATCTATAGGGAACTTATCTGGACAAAGGTGCCAAGAACTTACACTGGGGGAGGACAGTAATTTCAATGAACAGTGTTGTGAATGCTGCATGTAAATATGAACCATGAAACTGAACTCTTATCTCTCAACACATGCAAAAAATCAAATCAAAATGGATAGAAGTCTTAAATCTAAGACTCCAAACTATGAAACTTCTAAAAGAAAGCACTGGGGACATTTGACAACGTCTTCAGGACATTGGTTTGGTCAAGAAATTCTTGAGTAATACCCTCAAACACAGCCAACTGAAGCAAATTTGCACAAATGGAATTCGTAAAGCTAAACAGCTTCTGAATGGCAAAGTAAACAATCAGTGAAATGAAAAGACAGCAGACAGAATGGGAAGAAAATGTTTGTATATGACCCATCTTGCAAGGAATAAGTAACTGTGATGTGCAAGAAGGTCCAACAACCTAAGGAAAAAGTCATATAATCCAATTATAAAATGGACAAAAGTCCTAAATGACATTTGTCAAAAGAAGATACATCAACGGCCAACAAGCACATGAAAGAATGCTCACCATCATTACTCATCAGAGAAATGCAAATGAAAACCATAACATAGTTAAGTGTCATCTCACCCAAGCTATATGGCTTTTATAAAAAAGACAGACAATACGAAAAGTTGTCAGGGATGTGCAGAAAGGGAAACCTGTGTATATTGCTGGTGGGATAGAAATTAGGGCAGACACTATGGATACCAGTATGGAGGTTTCCCACAAAACCACGAATAGAATTATATAACACAGCAACCCCAATTCTAGGCATGTATTCAAAATGAAGATAATTAGTATACCAAAAAGATATTTACACCCCTGTGTTTATTGCAGCACTAGATTTGGTATTAACATTAAGGCTCTATCAACAGATGAATGGATAAAGAAATGTGGTACATATACATGGTGGAATTTTATTTACCTACAGAAAAGCAATAAAATTCTGTTATTTGCAACAACATGAATGGAACTGGAGAAGTTCCAAGGATAGAAAGACAAATCCTGCATGTTGTCACTCATATGCGAGAGCTGAATATTAAAACAGTTGATCTCATGGAGACAGTGGAACAATGGTTGTGGGAGGCTGGGAAGGGCATCAGAGAAAGGGGGATTAGGTAGGAGTGGTTAATATGTGCAAAAATATAATTAGATAGAACCATCTTGGGTAGCACAGCAAAGAGACAGTAGCCAACACAAAGTTATAGTACATTTTAAGATATCTAAGAGAGTGGCATTGGAATGGGTCTAATATAAAGAAATAATAGATGCCTGAGGTGAAGGAAACCCCCATTACTCTGATTTGACACAGGTTGTATGCCTGTACCAAAACCTCACATGTAGCCTGTAAATTTATACAACTGTTATGTACCCATAGTAATTAAAAATTTTAAATGAAAACAAAACAAAAAGTGGAAATTTGAAAGACCAATAGGGAATTGGTTAAACAAACATATGACCATAGAATGGATTTTTATGGGAGTAATTCAAAGGCTATAACTCAAAACAAAATAATGTTAAAAATTAAAACTCACAAGTATAAAATACCTGACTTCAAACATTAAATGAAAGGTGTGGGCCTGCAGGTGCACACTCTCTGAGAGCCCCTCATTTCATCACAGACTCTATGAATAAAGTTAGAGCATAAGCAAAATTTGCCATGGTATTTGCACCTTTGAGCCTCACATTTACACACATTTTTCCTCACAATCCTAGGCAAACAAGCATATTTCCAAAAGAGAGCTAAACTGCTGTTTTAAGGTTAAATGAAAGAATTCTTACATAAAACTAGATTAGGAGAAACACAAAGCTAGCAGTAGCAGAGAGCCCCTTCAAGTAGCAAGAGTGTGGAATAGAAAAGGTACAGCTTGTGTCCAAGCTTCTGGCACAAAGTGATTCTAACAGAAAGAGCTTCGAGCAATCCACGTATAGCAGACAGTAACGCAGGTCACAAATAAAGAGTTGAGTATTTCATGGGAGAGACTATTCTGGCCCCTTCTGGGTTGCACCTCAGAGAGGAAGGTCTCCAACTTCAAGCATGAGTAGAGGCAACCTAAATTTCCAAAGTGCATCTACACTGGGGGCTAAGTATAATGGCTGTGGAAAATTACTATTTGGTGACCTGTTTCCCAGGGATAACTATCACACCACAGAGATGTGTGTATCAGGGAGTCTGAGATGTAGAGGATGTTCATGGGAATGGTTGATGATTGACCTTCAGAGAAATAACACAGCATATTTCCTTTCTTTTATCCCTGAATGGAATTGGAATAAAATAAACAAAAAGGAAGCTCAAGAGTAAAATAATGAGTAATAGAAATCATGCCACTGATAGCTGTGTCACAGGATGAAAAAGGAAAAAAATGGCGATAAGAGTCTGAGTCTGTGAAATCATGAATCACTTGTGAACACAACTAGTGAGCTGAGTCCTTCTTTGGTCAGACACTACTGCTCCCACAACAGGGCATTGCTGAAAACAGAAATGAATAAAACACTGGGACTAATTCCAGCTGCAACTACCTGGCTGTACTTTAAAATTCACAAAATAGAACAATTAATTACAACAACAGATTGAAAATTGTGTAGATCTTTGCCAGTATTAGGTACTTGTCTACATAGTTTTCAGTAATAGAAAAATATGGTGTTCCCCCACCCCCATTATAGCTCATTCTGAAAAAATGCTTTTGTAAATTACAATTATCTGTCATGGACATGTTTCCCTTTATTCCATGGACTGTAGTCCTCACCTGTAGCATGCAGAGACTTCTATCTTGTCATTATCTACATTGCCATATCTCAACTCCACACATTCCACACAGAGCAGGACAACACCCTGTGTCTGGACCCTACTAATGGTGCCATCAATATGTCCGTGGAATAGTGACCCAACTTGTCAGCTGCAGAACTCACTGGTGCTGGGACACACAGGGCTTCAGGTAAGCATTCTGAGAATCCTGCTACTTGCCAGCTGCCTCTGTGACCTAAGTACTATTATTAAGTCAAGGAACACCACTACAACTTCTCAAAATCAAATGAAATCTGCCTTTTATACATGAAAGACCTCACATTCACACTCTTATGCATGAAAAAAGTGATGTTGGGAACTCTTTTTGTATTTGAATACATAAACATTTTTTCCTAATGGACATCTTTTAAGAATCTTAAAGCAATGGCTGACAGCCATTGTTTCTAAATGTTTCCATACAGCAGTGAAAAATGTTTTCTCCAGAAATGAAGTGGAGATTTTTAACCAACACATTTATCTAAATCCAAGATATAATTAGCATTCTGAAAAGTATGATGATGGCGAAGCTCTTTATTATACTACATGGTGGTTAAACCTGAGATATTTTTAACTATTCCCCCGTAGCATATTAGTATTTCGATTCTCACATTTTATTAGATTTTAATTATATACAATATAGTGCTGTAAAAATAGCAAAGTTTATGCAAACTGCAACAGTTTTAAATTGTATTTATTTTACTTTCATATGTATTTACTGGCTTTCTTCACTAATTTATTCATGGTTTTAGATGCTGAGGTCTGACAACTAAATTCACAAACTCATCCTAGAAAACGTGCTACTTACCCCATTGCTGAATAACAGTTACTAGAGTCACCTTCCTAGTACTCCCCATGGGAACGTAGGCACCATGTCACTCCCTAATCCACTCTTTAAAGCAATTTTGGGATTCATTTTCTGGAATAGCCATCAGAGCTCTTATCATATTACTCTTAATGTTCCAAATATCATTTAAATGTCCTCCTTATAATATTTTCTTTACCACTGGATAAAGAAAATGTCCTTTGGGGGCAGGTCAGGTGAGTAGGGAGGGTGTTAAAATACAGATTTTTTTTTTTACTAGCTAAAAACTTCCTCATCAACAATGCCATGTGAGCTGGTGCATTGTTGTGATGCAAGAGCCATGAATTGTTCGTGAAAAGTAGGGGTCATTCTTGTCTAACTTTTTCAGGGAACCTTTTCAGCACTTCCAAATAGTAAACTTGGTTAGCTTTCGGTCTGGGTGGTAAAAATTCATAATGAATAATCACTCTATATAAAAAATGTTTAGCAACATTGTTTTGACTCCATTTAGGCTGACGGAACTTTTTTGGTCACGGAGAATTGGCTGACTTCCCTTGTACTTTGAGGGAAGTACTTTGTTTCAGGGTTGTGTTGGTACGCTCATGTTCTATCACCTGTACCCGTAATAGTATGGCCCTAAGGTCTTGGCAAACTTCAGCTCTCCCTTGCTTTTGTTGCTTGGTAAGCTCCTGTGGGAACATTTTTGCACACATCTTTCACATGCCAAGATTTTCATCTATGACTTCCATAATTGCTTCCCTATCAATGTTTACTTAGTCTGCTTTGCTACCCACAGCCAGCTGACAATATTGACACACAAATAAATGAATTTTTGCAATGTTTTCATCAGTTCTGCTCATTACTGGCCAACCTGACCTCTCTTCATCAGTAAAACTTTTTCTCACCTCAGAAAAACATTTAATCCATTTGTACACTGCCATTTTCTTTATGGCATTATCCCCATAAACTTTTACTAACATGTCCCTGATTTCATTTCTACTCTTGCCAAGTGTAACAAGAAATTTGATGTTTATTCATTACTCTAATCCAAGCTTGGACATTCTTGTGACAGCACACAAAAACACAACAATGATAATGAACGCCACTCAGCAGGATGCATTACGCGTTGACACGAACACGGCTGAGAGACACTGCTATTCCAAGGTTATGAGACCTCACTGAGCTGTGTGCATAGTGCTGCCAATGAAAGTGCATGGTGGCAAGTTGATAAAGTTAATTGTCAGACCTTGTATGAGGATGAAAAGAACAGACTAGTTCCCTTCCCTGGAGGACAGAGAAAATAAAGCAACTGTAGAGTATTGATAAAATTACCAGGTGATAATTATATGCAGGGCAATAATATTGTGTGTTGTTCTTGAGAATGAGTTAGTGGCTACTTTGGATTCAGAGATCAGAAAAGAAATCCTCTTGCTTTAGGAGGTAGCATTTGGGTTGAGTTCTGAATGTAAGATGGGCTGTGTGCACCAAAATAAAGAGACAAAACATTCCAGGAAGAGAAAGTACTTGGGCAAAGGCTTTAAAGAAGAAGCAAACAAGGTGCATTCAAAGGACAGCAAGAAAACCAAACCAGCAGCATAGAACTGATAAACAGGAGAGATGTACAGGACGAGATCACCCAGGCTAATGTGGAGCAGATCACTCAGGGCATTATAATCTTAGGGAAGGTAATTGCATTTGAATCTACGTGTGATAAAAACTAGAAAACCAAACCAAAACCAAAACCCTGAAGACTTTGATAAAGTGACATTTGAGCTACTCTACAGAGTATAGACATATACAGAATAGATGATAAAGACAAGGAAAACAATTGCAAAGCTACTGTGACTAAGACTAAAGCTACTAAGACTAAATCTTACTAGGGTGCAGTAAAAGTAATGGAAAGAGGGGGCAGATTCTTGATACACTGAGGATATACAGTCCTTGGGGTCTGCTAGTGGATTTGGTATGAGAAGTAACAGAAAGAATCAAGTCAAGAATAAATTAAAATATTGTAGGATAAGCAACTTTATGTGCAAGGCAATTTTGTGACATATGGAAATGATTCAAACATGATCTTCAAAACCTTGCCATGGCATCCTAACATTCTGATTCAACACTCAAAATTTTTACTTTGAGACCCAAACTTTGATTCAGTATGCACTGCTAATGAGATCTTATTTTATCATGAAGATTCCTTTTGAGAAGAAGTTAATCAGGTTAGTAAAAGTTAATCATATAGTGTCCTAATGAGACCTACTCAACTTATAAGACTGAATAACTGATAAAATATTATAACAAATAATTTAAAGTTTAGTTGCTCAGAGAAGCAGCCTCCACAATTTGTCAGTCATTCATGCATTCCTCCCTCCTTCCATCCCTACTTTCTTCTCTTTCTTCTTTCCCTTCCCTTCTCCTGTTTGCTATCTTGTTGATATATATTAGATGCATATATTTTTAAGGTACATGCCAATTTTATATAGTTATATAATTAAAATGGGGTAATTATAATATCTATCCCCTTAAATATTTATATTTATACTAGGAAGATTTGAATTATTTTCTTCTGGCTATTTTGAAATGTATAATCATTTAATGGTAACTATTATTAACATTATCTATTGAGCATGAGGTCTTATTTTTTCTGTTTGAGTGTATATTTGTACCTAATAATAAAAGTCTTTCTATCCCTTTCCACCTTCTGGTAGCCACCAATCTACTCTCTATCTTCATGAGACCCATTTTTTTACCTCCTACCTACGAGTGAGAATATGCGTCATTTGTCTTTCTATATTCAGCTTGTTTCACTTAACATGATATTCTCCAGTTCCATCCATGATGCTGAAAAATCACAGGATTTCATGTTTCTTCTGACTACTATTCCACTGTGTAGATATTCCATGTTGTCTTTATCCATTCATCACCTGTTAGACACTTAGATTGACTCCATTGTTCTGACTACTGTGAATAATGCTGTGATAAACATGGGCGCCTAGATATCTCTTCAGCATATTGATTTCCTTTCTTTTGGATATACAGCCGGTAGTGGAATTGTTGGATCATGAAGTAGTTCTATTGTTAGGTTTTGAGGACCCCGCATCCTGTTTTCCATAGTGGCTGTACTTGTTTATGTTCACTGCCCACCAACGGTAGAAGAAGGCTCTCCTTTCTCCACATCCCCACCAGCATCTGTTATCGCCTCTTTTTCATGAAAGCCATTCTAATTAGGGTGAGACAATGTCTCATAGGAGTAATGATTTGCATTTCTATGATGATTATTGACATTGAGCATTTTGTGATATCTCTGTACCAGTTGGCTGTTATTGTATCTTCTTTTGAGAAGTGTCTGTTCAGATTTTGCCATTTTCTCATCAGATTATATATATTTTTTCCTTTAGAGTTGTTTGAGTTTCCTAGACATTCTGGTTATTAATCTCATCTTAGAAGGACAGTTTGAAAATATTGTTTTCTAATTCTGTGGTTGTCTCTTCACTTAGTTGATCGTTCCTTCATTTTGCAAGAGCTCTTTACCCAGCTGGATCAAATCTAACTTGTCGATTTTGTTTTGTTTCTTCTACTTTTGAGATCTTACACAAAAATCTTTGCCCTAACCAGTGTTCAAGAGTACTTCTCTGACATTTTCGTTTCATAGTTTAAATACTATACTGAAAATCCTGGCCGGAGCAATTAAGCAAGAGAAAGAAAGAAAAGACATCAAAATTGGAAAGGTAGAAGTCAAGATAGAAATAATCTTATATTTAGAAAAATTTAAAACTCCTCCAAAAAACTATTATAAATGATAAACAATTTGAGTAATGTAGCAGGATATAAAATCAACATACAAAAATTAGTGACATTTATATATGTTAACAACAAAAAAAATCTGAAAAAGAAATTAAGAAAATAATTCTCTTTACAATAACTAAAAGGAGTGTAAAGTACCTAAGATTCAATTTAATCAAAAATTTGAAAGATCTATACAATAAAGACTGTAAAACACTCATGACAGAAATTGAGGAAAACACAACAAAATTTAAAAGATATTTCATAATTTGGGGGGCCTTATTCAAGAATATGTACATTTCTACCAAATTTTAATATACTACAATGTACCTTTGAAATGTTGAAAAAGGTATCAACTTGTTGCTTATTTGGACAAAACATACCACACAATTTTTAAAAGCAAAAATAAATTTACCACTATGTAATAAGTCAAACAGTATATCATATTTAAAGACAAAAGACAAGGAAGGGTCACTTTGAAACAACATAAAATATTATCAAGATTATTATGTTTGTGTTTCCTTTACTAATATATGTATTTTCTAAGTTGTTATAAAAAAGAAGTATAGTAGACCATAATTATAAAATAATAAAGTAAAAATGTTTTAAATATATATTTCTATAATAGCTAAAAACTGTAATGGCCTTTAACAAATAGAACATCATTTGATAAAATTAGCACTTGAATTATGCTCAATAAAAAACCAGAAAGCTTAATGATCACATAAGAAAAATTTGGATACAAAAGATACATAACTTAACTTAGCTGTTGACATTAAACCTAAAGTGGAAATTCTTTGACTTTTGTTTGTAAATGCATGCCCTTATAAAGTCATTTTCTCTAACTCCAACATGGCTGCTCTAACCTTGCCAAGAAATCACAGCATTAATATATATACTGTGTGTATATACCAATTCTTGGGCTGGGTTCCCCACAAAAGCAGACCATTTATAAGGATTTGCTTTCTAGAAATTTATTTGGGAGGTGAAATAGAGAAGTTAATCAACTCTAGCTGTCTTGCTGGAAAACATGGGAGATTGTGTCATACTAGCCTTAGAATTCTGCTGAGCAGAACAAGAAAGCTGGATGGGTGACCATAAAGTTCCTGTGCCTTGCATGTGTGTGAGTGTGTGTGTGTGTGTGTGTGTGTGTTACTCCCACTTGAAATTAGCTGACAGTTACAGCATTTCTTGCCTGCCTCTGCTGTGGACCAACAGCAAGCCCTTGGATTAAGAATCACAAATGTCTCAGGGAGAAATGATGACCTTTAATAAAAAGAGATACAGCCATTTCTTTGATTGTATAAAAATCAAAATTTACTACAAAACTATCAATCAGAAAATAACAGCATAGATTTTAAGGTCTGAAATATACAGTATACATCAGCTGACAGCGTCTTTAGGTTCTGGTGTCCATGTGGAAAGGATCCCTGTATATCACAAGCTTAGATTATTTAGTGTATCTGGGAAGACAATGGTTAGTGTACACAGTTGAATAGTGTGATGACAGCCTGCTGAGACATTAAATAAGAAACAAAGATAGTCTGTACCCTGAAGCATTCCTTCACTTACCTATGTATTGTGTTACAAAATTGGATTATTTAGTGAATTACTTTCCCAATGACTCAATGTCATCAAACTAAAGATTTGTTGAATGAAGAAATGGTTGCTAATTTTTTTTACACCAAAAGCAATTTATTTAATCACTATAGGTATCATTTATTGAATGCCTTCACCATGAAAACCATTGAAAAATATTTTCTTTATATTATACAGCCTGAAAGTGAATATTAGCTCCATTTACATGAGGCAAGTAAAAAAATTAGAGGCATTTAAATTTCTTATCATTAGTCTTCAAGTCTTCAAATTACAGCATAGAATATGGTTATTTGTTTGACAAAATTGTTATATTAGTTAACATTTTCAAAGTAAATTCATCACATATAGTTTTTTTCGGGGGGGGCTATTTATTTCTTTAACAACACAGAGTAATATCTTTTGAAATTATGGAAGCCAAATGAACTAAAAATCAAGGTATCTGGAAAATAAGGGGAAACAAGTGAGAATTAAGAAAAAAATTAGAGCACATCAGTTTTTATTTACTTAACACTAGAAAAATATAAAATGATGAGACAGGATACTCAAGTTTATATAGACTTATCATTTGTGTATTTATTCTACAAACCATATGGAATGTCTACTATGTAAAAATAAATTGAAAGCTCGATTTGTCTTTAAGAATGGTAAAAAAATTTTTCATAATTTTATTTACTAAACTTGTGAGTCTGTTAGATTTTTCCTAAGAAATTCAGAGGGAACTGCTGAACTCAGGGTCCAGAGAGAAAGTGAAGACTTATGCCATAGATAGAAAAGCTTGAAATAGACTTAAATTAAAAAATAAGAATGTGTACTTTATGGAATTCAGAAACAGATGGAAATGTGTCTGATAATCTGCCACAGAGTCAACAGAGTAAGAGCACAGTGAGGGATATTGAGTTAATATTAATGTGAGGTGTTTATGGAAACACGCAGAGAATCCAAGCTGGGAATATTGGCGGGTTCACAAAAAACTGTATATGACAGTGTGAAAAAGGCTGTTCAGGAACCTCATTACAAATCGTCTGTTAGGCTCGGCACGCGTAGTACAGTGGTTACAGTGCTGGCCACACATACCTGGGCTGGCAGGTTCAAACCCAGCCTGGACCAGCTAAAACAACAACGACAACTGCAACAAAAAATAGCTGGGCATTGTGTCAGGCACCTGTAGTCCCAGCTACTTGGGAGGCTGAGGCAAGAGAATTGCTTGAGTCCAAGGGTTTGAGGTTGCTGTGAGCTGTGACACTACAGCACTCTACCAAGGGCAACATAATGAGAATTTGTTTCAAAAAAAAAAAAAAAGAAAAGAAAAGAAAGAAAACCTGTTAATCTGAAGCATACAAAGCACCTCATAGGTGCCCTTTCAAATGTACTGAGGGTAAGGAATAAGTTTATTTATATCTGAGATTGGATCATTATAGGAAAAATTAAGTTCCCTATCAAGTACAGTATCCTAAATTTTCTCATGTATGAGAATTGATTATAACAAGGTGTACATGATGGGATTTGATTTCACCTTAACTTCTGGAATAGGGCTACAGAAATGTAAAAGGTGGGAGAATGTGGCAAGCTGTGATAGCTTCATTTATTTTTTTTTCCAGTGCTGAGATTTTCTGTGGTGACTCCATTTTCACAACGAAAACAGTCTGTGTGGAAGATTAGACAATGGACTGGAACAGTTTTCTGCAGCAACACCTCCCTGCTAGCACTGATGGCCTCAAGTTCATGCAAAAGCCAGGCCTGCGGTTATGTGATAGGAGGCTGTTTCTCACGCAGACTATAAATTCAACTGCAACCCATATTCAGATGTCTTCCTTTCTAACCCTTTTTCAGCAGTCCTCTAGACTTTGCCAAGAGGACGGACATGAAATAAAGATATTATCACTGCAATTGAAGGATCACACAACCTATTTTTAGACAACACATCAAAACTTCTTCAGAATGTTTCCATGTAATCAACTAAATAAACATTAACAAAGGCAGTCAGCTACAAACTACTTGATATTTATTTGCAATTATATCTTGTTAAATGAATGAATAAATGATTCCTGTTAGTAATACATGCAGTTAAGGCCATGGCATTGACACCGACAGCAGGTCCATCAGCAGATTGACTAGTCCCAGGTTTGTGGGACAGAGTCCCAGGTTTGTGTTTTTTTTAACGGAGGCAAGGAAATGGTACGTGTGTGTATCGGGGTTGGTTAGGTGTGGGAGGGAGTCTGAGAGAGCGTAAAGCATGGCAATATCTCTACAGCTTGTAAAGATAAGGAAAGCTGCTATTGGGGTAGAGTAAAAGAATATATGTAGGATAAAGAAATTTTATAGAAATAAAAGAGAGAAAAATTTTTTAAATACTTTTAGAGACCATTTGGAGAGAACAAGAACAAAGAGGCCTAAAAATATTTCAAGGCATGAAATGATATAAAGAATCTGTTAACTTAGAATAATGCAAGCCAAACTCTCAAGAAGTTTTATTTTTCCCTTAAGAAAGATGTAAAATAGCAAGTGATTCTGACAGGGCCATCACTGCTGTCAGTGGGATTTGGGAGGCTGTGATCCCACATTGCAGTCTGACAGTGTTCACTGTTCTATCCTGGAGTTGCCCTTCCTTACAGATTAGTCACTTTTCTTTTCTTTCTTTTCTTTTTTTTTACTTGAGAAGTAGGCCTGAATACCACATTCATTAGCACTAATGCAAAATGACTTAATTGCTGCCTGATTTGCATTTAATGACATAAATGTCTTTAGCTCATCTAATAATTTGAGATTGTCATATTTAGGAGATAAAAGCTTGTTGTTTTGAAGAATTGAATAGTAATTATTTATTATTTTTAGGATTTTGTGTCTACAATAAAAAGAATAAAAAGAAAAGTATTTCTCCAGTAATGAGCACAGTTAGCCTTTAGAGAAGTTAATCTTGAGAATACACTTACATATATTTCAAACATTTATTTCCCCCAAACATGTGTTAGGTGGATCTTGCTACCCAATCAGACATCTTTAGAAACCAGAAAAGTCTAACTTGAATATTTTATGAATTAATCATCTTTTTTAAGTTACAGAAAACTCAACTGCAATTGAACTGAATAAACAAAAATACAAATGTATGAATACTGGATATCAATGAAACCATATCTGCCTATTATAATAGAACAGCTCAGCAGAAGGCCTGAGGTTGAGTTCAGTTCTGTCAAGAGACTCATGATACCTGCTCTAGGTTCTGACCTTCTTTTCATTCCAAGTGTGGCTCCCGTCCCAGCAGCAGTAGCATGAGTCCCCCTGCATTTGTTTTAGGAAAGAGAGCACCTGCTATACAAAGGTCACCAGCCAGAGGTGGGTCACATTTTTATCAATTATTTGAGTCAGGGGTGAGGGTGAGAGGTGGAGTGAATATGGTGACTGACTAAATATGGTGACCCTGTCCCAGGGCTAACTAGGAGTCCACCCTGAAGTTGGAGAACATTCTCCTTGGTAAAGAATCACAAGAATGGAAAAGCAAGAATCCCACATACCGATGTGAAACCAGTAGATGAACAACTACACACCCACCTGAGAGAAAAACATCATTTAATTCAAGTGGAAAGGAAGAGGGAGGGCTGACTAGGGAGGGGATTGGTGAGCTCCCACCAAATGGGCACAGCGTCAGGGAACATGGCAACCTCCTGGGTGAGGGGCACAACTACAACTTGGACTCTACCTAACAAATGCAAACAATGTAACCTAATTGTCTGGACCCTCCTATTAATCTGAAATTTAAAAAAAAAAAAATAGAGTCCATTATACACTAAACACTTGGGTGGCAATGGAAGGGAGAATGCCCCCCCAAACGTGGAATCAATATTAATAGTAGAAGGGGAAAGTGGTGGATGCAAAGGAGACAAATGAATGTCCATAGAAAAATTACATAAAGAAATTATAACCTGTCCCAACCACACTCCATCTCATTCGATGGCGGAGGGGCAGCAAGGGCAAGGAGGGCCCCTGCCCCAAAATAGAGAAAGAAATTTTAAGGTAAACTTAATGGTCATACCTAACTAGCTTTCACAACCATGGTAAAGCATAGCCTGTCATACAAGTTTTGTACCTAAGTGTATTTTCTGTTGTATCTGTAGGAAATACTGTTATTTTAATAACATTGTTCAGCCCAGGAGGCCCTAACAGAGAACTTTTACAGATTCTTTTATAGACTAAGGAGAAATTTGGAAATGAAATTCAAGCTGTGAAAGGTCATTATAGGAAAAGCTGGTGGCCCGCTGTTCTTGTTCTCTGCAAAGTGTGCAGCTGGGGCCATGTGTTAGGTTGGAACTTGAAGAACTTACTCAGAATCTACGTAGCATTTCCCTGTGAGCTGGTTGCTAAATCCTGGGATGTGCTGTCAAGAGACGCTCTGGAATTTTCTCTGGGGGCCTCTAAAACAGAATTTTTAAAAACATACATGATTCAGAAAAATTCTTTGGAAAGATAAACTGAATTACTTTTTAATAAATATTTAATAAACACGATTTGGGGTTCTTTTAGGTTGATATGTTAAAATAGACAACATCAGTCATGATTAGACAAAAACAAGAAAAATTCTTTCCCAATTCTTCATTTGGAATACTGAATCAGAAAAATGTGACTGATTATATTTTATAAATACTGCGTACAGCAAGTGTGTCTAAAGAGATTAGCTTAAATCTTGTATTTCAATAGTTACCTCTTAAACAAAATCTATTCAGCACATAAACACCTTAGTACAGGATTTTTAGAACATGAGAAAAATTCATTCTATGAAATTAAGGCCAATAGTTTTCTGGCAGTGTAAAATTAACCATGTTTCAGTTCTTGGCAATTTAAATCACATTAGCATACGCTAGTCATATTAGAAACTAAAATTCAATTCTGTTAGTCAGGGGCCTTGTGTCAAGTAATTATGGGCTATAACATTACTATTATTTCTCACAGCTATGTGTGTATCCTGGTGAGAAAGTAGTACTTATTTCAGAAAGAAAATGTAAAACAAGAATATTGCAACCAGCAATCAGAAGTCCATTAGAATCAATATAGATTTTTCTTTAGCTTGGTAATGGTTCTGCATTTCATTCTTTGCATTCTGATTATGCCTAAATGACACCCTACAACAAACATTCTTATTTTTCCTTTGTCATAGCAAACGCCTATAGTGGCCATAAAGTAAATTAAAAATTAGGGAATTTAGGATTAAAATCCCTGAATTTATACAATTAATCCATGTAAAGTAATATTAGAAATATAATTCTCAAATGTGACAGTTTGGAAACAGGCTTTTAGATTTCCATAGTTACTAAGAAATGTTGCTCTTCTTAAATGGACAATAAATTCAGTAAAATTAATCTCTGTGATGAAATCAATCTTAGTTTAAACAAACACCAAATGCCTGGTTTAGGATCATGAGTCTTCTAACTACTGAAAGGTTTTTGTTTGAGTGGGGTGTTGTTATCAACAAGTTGAATGAAAAGAAAGTGATAGATTATCTTTCTAAAAGGTGCTTGGCAAGAAAGAATTTCAATGCAAATAAATGGAAGGGCATAAAAATGTGTTTACTATGATTAATTCAGGTAACCACTGTCATATTTGCTTTCATTTCAATGTATAATAAAGCTACTTACCACTTCAAAAGTCTGTTGGGATGCAGAGTATTCTGACCAAGGACAGCAGTTATTTCTACTCAAAGAAGATGGGATCATTTGGGTGATAGCCGATTACTAAATTATCCTCATCTATGGAATTTTAAGACTTTGATGAAAATTATCTCAACATTAGAAACAGCAACTCATTCTCTCTTTGAATAACTTTTAAAATCAATTTCATGTAAATAAATTCTATATCCTTTGTTTTCTACTGCCAGATCTGCTTAAGTCTCATATAGTTAATGATTTAGTCACATCATAAATATATATTTACAAAGACATTCATGAGCATTTTTTGGCTCTTATGAATATGCCATTTGAATTTTAGCATTTGGTGGAGGAAAATTTCTGGCATACCATTGCCAAATCATTGAAGTCATCTAAAAACACACTAGACATTTTTACCTTTCAATGTTAGTATCATGTACCTCAAGGGAAAATATTTGCTTTCAAAGCATTGTACTGCATCCGTGTGTGTGTGTGTGTGTGTGTGTGTGTGTGTGTGTGTGTGAATGTCCATGCTCTCAGGGAAGCCAGTTTGCTGGTGCTGAGCCATGTCAGCCGTAAGCATCAGGGTGACTCAGGCCATCCTCCAACTCAGGCATTTCCACCTATGCCTTAGAGTGACTCTACGTGGCAATCATTTTCTTGGTTGTCCCCCTTCATAAATGTCAGGCTACAACAACTCAGAAGAGCAGGGTGGTTCACTGTGAGAAAGCCTACAGATAGATACACAGGGTTTATTTCCTGTCCTGGCCTGTGGAGAAGATTCTAGATGTGGCAGTAGGAGTATGAATCCCTGCTTTGAGAAATGACCTAACGGCAAGATAAGGATACACTCTTTGTCCCCTTTAGGCCACTCTTTGGGCAGTATTGTATGTAAATGAAAAACAAACGTGAATATGGGGAGCAAAGAGAGAGAAACTGTTATCTGCACAGTGTCTGCCATACTGCCTCTATTTTTTCTTAAGTGTTACTTACATTTAACTCCTGAATGTGCTCTCCTCTATCCAGTTATCTTAATTACTCAAATAAATGTATTTCAAATTATTATTGTCAACTCATGTTTGTGAAAACTTGCATTAAGAAAAGTTAAAATGGCTGGTTAGAACTCAAACAGGAGATGATATTTGCAGGAACAAAGGCTGAAGGATGGTTTTCTAAGAAGAAATCAGAGGATCCATTTATTACCACATTTATTTGCAGATGTAAATAATACATCTTATACCATTACTTTAAAAATACAATTTTGAAATAAGTTGAGTCTTCTATGCTATTAAATATTCCAAAAGTGCCCCCCAGAAAACCACTCGCTGATAACTGAGGAAATACCAGAGCTCTGAGACGCTGTAGATTGGGTAGGAGGGTCACACACATCATGAGACGACCATGGAAAGGAAGGGAGGGAAGGGCACAGAAGTCTCCTGTTCCATGTGGGGATCTTAACACTTAATGGAGAAGAAAATGGTATAACCTGAAGGATAAGAAAAAGGTAAAGAGGAGAGTGACACAATCACATCTGCATTTAACATAAATTAGTCTTTGCTCTTGGGAGAAAGGGATTTATTAGGATAAACCTGGAGGTAGAGAAGCTAGTTAAAAATTAATTATAGTGATCAAAGCAGAGCTAAATGATGACTTTGATATAATAGGGAAAACACCAATCCCAACCTTAACTTAGTAAAAACAAAGCAAATAGGGCAGCACCTATGGCTCAGTGAGTAGGGCTCAGGTTCCATATACCAAAGGGTGGTGGGTTCAAACCCTGCCCAGGCCAAACTGCAACAAAAAAATAACTGGGTGTTGCAGCAGGTGTCTGTAGTCCCAGCTACTCAAGAGGCTGAGGCAAAAGAATCACCTAAGCCCAGGAGTTGGAGGCTGCTGTGAGCTGTGATGCCGCAGACCTCTACCAAGGGCAACAAAGTGAGACTCTGTCTCTACAAAAAAACCAAAAAAATGCCACCTAAAATTATCAAATTTCTATTTTTCTTCTTATTCTTTTTTTAAATTTATTTTTCTTACTTATACATGTGTATATTAGATTTCCACCTTTTCCTTCACAGAATTAAAAAGGCTAAATTTAATGACAATAACAATGTTTAACATAAGGACTGAGAACAAAAACCTCATAAAGAACGAATTAAGATAAATACATTCAGAAAAGAAATCAGATGATTGCTGCAACAAAATATTAAGCAATAATAATAGTAATAATACAAAGAAAGTAACATTCATATTGTCAGATAGGAGTGTATCTATTATAGAATGCTTTGATCAGTTAACTCCTTATTTTGTTTTTTCCAAAGTCTCAAAAAAATAGACAACTAATATTTATAAATAAAAGTAAAGGATAATTTCAAAAAAACAAATCATGCCAAATCTTATAGACAATAGAAAAAGAAATGCTTTAAAATCATTCTACTTAATCTAGATACACCTGATATTAAAATTGGAGAAAATATATTATTATAAAGGAGAAATTACAAACATATTTCACTTATAAATGATGATGCAATCTTTTCTAAAGATGATAGATGAATGGCTACTAAGCATATCAAAAAACACTCATCATCTCTAATTATTAGAGAAATACAAATTAAAACCACCCTGAGATATCATCTAACCCCAGTGAGAATGGCCTATATCACAAAATCTCAAAACTGCAGATGCTGTTGCGGATGTGGAGAGAAAGAAACTCTTTTGCACTGCTGGTGGGACTGCAAACTAATACAATCTTTTTGGAAGGAAGTATGGAGAAACCTTAAAGAACCCAACCTAGATCTCCCATTTGCTCCTGCAATCCCATTACTGGGCAACAATCCAGAAGGAATAAAAACCTTTTATTATAAAGACACTTGTACTAGGCTGTTTATTGTAGCCCAATTTACAATCAGTAAAATGTGGAAACAGCCTAAATGTCCTTCAACCCAGGAATGGATTGGTAAGCTGAGGTATATGTATACCATGGAATATTATTCAGCCATCAAAAATCATGGAGATGTTATAGCATTTGTACTGACCTGGATGGAGGTGAAACACATTATTCTTAGTGAAGAATCACAGGAATAGAGAAGAATCCTATGTATTCAACTTTGATATGAAGATAATTAATGACAATTATAATGACACGGTGGGGCATGAGGGAAGGGGAGACCAGACAGAGAAGGAGGGAGGGAGTGTGGACAATGAAAAAAAAAAGAAAATAGTGACTAATCCTCATATAAATCATACTTAATTTTGACTAAAGTATATTACTTTAACATTAATTTTTAATCCAACATGTTAATATGTTATTTATCATTTTTCTTTTTATTCTTTTTCTTTGTCTTTTTTTTTTTTTTTTTGAGATGGAGCCTCAAGCTATTCCCCTGGGCAGAGTGCCGTGGCATCACAACTCACAGCAACCTCCAACTCCTGGGTGCAAGCAAGTCTCCTGCCGCTGCCTCCCAAGTAACTGGGACCACAGGTGCCTGCCACAATGCCTGACTATTTTTTGGTTGCAGCCATCATTATTGTTTTTGGCAGTGGGCCCAGGCTGAATTTGAACCCACCACCTTAGATGTATTTGTCTGGCACCTTAGCCACTTGAGCCACAGGTGCCAAGCCTCTTTTTCTTTTTAATACACTAATATTTCCATTGTGCCTTTACACTTCTGATTGAACCATAAATTTGTCTATCTCAACTTTTTCTCTAGAATTCTTTTTTCTCTAAGATGTAATTAAAACTTGGGTACCAAGATTGCTTCTTTTACAGGTATCTCCAAAGGACTTGGACCTCCTCTCATACCTTAGAACCCAAGATATCCATGCTATGGCAGCTGTCACAGAGAGAATAAAAACAGCGGGGACCTGGATTAAAGGTACATGCCTGCAAGAGGTGGGCATCCCATCTGTTCTCCTAGAGCCCTAAGAAGCCTCTCTCTCGGCCTTTTATTGAAGCCTGAAACCACAGAAATGGGGGCCCATGTGCTAGGATCACATGTTTAATTGTTGCTAAGTGCTCTTTCCCACCGGGCTCAACTCCCATCCTGTGGCCCTATGAATGTTACCAAGTCTAACACTTGCCTGCTAACAAGCTACCAATCTTATCTCATTAACTCATACAGTTTCTTGAGGGCTTGTCTCTGGGCTGCAAAACATCTCCATGGTGGCTAGATTGTCTTGCTCCTTGTGCCTTCTTCAAGAGCCAGCAGCTGCTGCTATAACCCTGGTGCTCAGTCTCCTCCACACAGAAGCATGGTGCAGCATGTTTTGCTCCACCAAAGAAAGGGAAGGGAAGAGGGAGGAAGGAAGTCAGTCTTCCCTCCAAATTGTTTCTCCTCCTCCCTTTATCGTGATGCTCATTCATCTGGCATTTCCATCCTCAGTGGCTCCTCATTTTTACTGTTTGTCAGAGTAGTTGTCAAAATATGGCCCCCAAAGTGCTGGTCGTCTCTGACATCCCAGCAAGTCGTGTGTAAGTTCAAGAACAAGATGCCACCACTTTTAAAGCTGGTGAGACAACTAAATTATAGTGAAAAATGACTTCATTACTCACAGTTTGATTCTTTCAACAATTGATGTGCTATTTTTGGAGGAAGAGGTAGATTGCATATTACAGGAGATTTAAAATCACATGCAAGCTGAAAAAAAGAGAGAGAAATACCGTGAAGATGTAAGGAAAGGATTTAATAGACTGAGGATTCATTTCCAGTTTTCTGCAAGGTAATAACATTTTGCTGTCTTCTGTGCTGAATGAAGTGTACTTCTAAAATCCCCTTGTTGAAATCCTGCCCCACAGTGTGTACCAGGAGGTGGAGCCCTGGGAGGTAACTCAGGCAGGTGGAGCCCCTGAATAGGCTTAGTGCCCTGTAAGAAAGACCAAAGAGAAGTTGGTCACTTTTTTTCTGGCAAGTGAGGACACACAAAGTCATTGCCTACAACCCAGAAGAGGGCTGTCCCCAGGTCCCCTCATGCTGATCTCAGGATTAGAACCTCCTGGCCTGTGACAGGCCCTTGCATGGTTTATAAGCCATGTGGCCTTTGGCAACTTGTTACAATGACCTGACCTAAGATACCATCCACCCTCACAGGTGACATGATTGACAGTATAGCCTCTGTCAGGGCCTGGGCATTCAGTGACTTCCAGAGGAAATTTTCCATATTTCCATATCTATGCCAAATATGAAGGGAAAAAGTATTCAGCATAAGTTGACTGAGATTCTATGAGAGAAAAACCATGAAGTAATTTGAACATAGAGAATATAATAGAAAGAATTATTAACCACTAACTGTAACTTAAGAGATCTGAGTAATAAGGGGTTAATCTAGTAATAATTAAGAAATAAAAAAATAGCTGGAAAAATGCTGAATATAAAGAGCAGCCAGGCTGACTCAGTGGCTCTCTCCTCTTATCCCAGTGACCCAAGAGGCTGAGGTGAGAGGATCACTTGAGCTTAGGACTTCAAGTCAAGATGGGCAACATAATGAGACCATCTCTCTCTAAAAAAAAAAAATTTAATTATCCAGGTGTGGTGGCAGGCACCTGTAGACCAGCCATAAAAGGTTGAACCAGGTGGATCACTTGAGCCCAGAAGTTCTAGGCTACAGTAAGTTATGCTGCAGCCACTGCCCTCCAGCCTGGCTGACAGAGTAAGACAGTTGTTTCTGAAGGAAGGAAAAGGGAGGGGAGGGAAGAGAGGAGAAAGAGGATGGGAGGGGAGAGGAGGGAGAGAAAAAGGGGATGGGGAGTGAGGGAGAGAGAGAAGAAAGAAAAGAAAGGAAGGAAGGAAGGAAGGAAGGAAGGAAGGAAGGAAGGAAGGAAGGAAAGAAAGAGAGAGAAAAGAAAGAAGAGAAAAGAAAGAGAAAGAAAAGAAAGAGGAAGGAAGGAAGGAAGGAAGGAAAGAAAGAAAGAAGAGAAAAGAAAGAGAAAGAAAAGAAAGAGGAAGGAAGGGAGGAAGGAAGGAAGGAAGGAAGGAAGGAAGGAAGGAAGGAAGGAAGGAAGGAAGGAAGGAAGGAAAGAAAGAAAGATTGATTCCGGATGAGAGGAAGCATGAAGGAAACCTTCACTTCCCAAGGGTTGAGAGCATATTTTGGGTGAGGAGACAGCTGTGGCAGAGAAGGCTGTGGTCCTCTGTGGGTGGAAATGAGCTGAAATCTTCCCTGGAGGGTGCCTCGGAAAGGGTGTCACTGGAAACACTGTGCTGCAAGCTCCATAAGAGGCTGCCAAGAGGCTTGGTCCTGAGGGCAGCGGGAGAATTGGTTCCCCACCTCGGTTCTAGCCACTGGTTGACCCTTGCCGGATAGCAATGTAACTCTAGTCCTCACACAATGCTCTCCCCATACATGGCAGCTTCCAAATGTTTCCCTTTTATGAGGACACTAGTGTTAATTAGGTTAGTACCCACTTAATAATCTCATTTTAACATGATTAACTCTCTAAAGATCCTATTTATACATTAGCACATATTCTGAGGTACTGGGAATTAGAACTTCATATATGAATTTTGGAGAACAGAATTCAACCTACAAACCAAAAACCTTATATATTTCTTTTCAATCTTTTAAAATTCTAAACAGGTGATAATATATATATATATACACATATATATATGCATGTAAATGTATATCATCTTATAATTCTTTTTTTACTTGAAAATAACTTTAAACATTGATCCTGGTTTTATTTACACTTCTAAAACATGGTTTTAATTTCCCTGTGGTAAGTTTTTGTCAACATGAAACAAAACTGTTATTGAACCACTCTATTCCTTTTAAACATGTAGGTTGTTTCCAATTTGGAGCCATTAAAAACAGCACTGTCATGGGAAACCATCCCTGCTCAGCTGTCTGGCTACGTAGCCACCTGCCCATCTACATCTTCTACATCAGTGGTTCTCAACCTTCCTAATGCCGCCTAATGCTGCGACCCTTTAATACAGTTCCTCATGTTGTGGTGACCCCCAACCATAAAATTATTTTTGTTGCTACTTCTTAACTGTAATTTTGCTGCTGTTATGAATTGTAATGTAAATATCTGATATGCAGGATGTATTTTCATTGTTAGAAAGGGGTCATGACCCACAGGTTGAGAAGCTACTCTACACGGATCCATATGTTGACGTATTTTTGGCACAGTACTGACAGGGCCTGAGACTTAAAATAAGTTCATATATGTAGAAGCTGAAAGTCAAAAAGTATTAACATAAAGAATAGAGAGAGATGTGAAGAGATAAGTCCTGTCAATATTTAACTGTGTAGATTTCCCCCCCCAAAAAAGCTTATAATGTTAATTGTTTTATTAAAATCTCAACATGTTGTGGCATATGAGATTTAACCAGCTCACTAAATTTACTTGGTATGGAAAGAACAGTAGTG
This sequence comes from Otolemur garnettii, assembly GCF_000181295.1. NCBI lineage: Eukaryota > Metazoa > Chordata > Mammalia > Primates > Galagidae > Otolemur > Otolemur garnettii. Next base: position 2,730,119 of record NW_003852572.1, on the reverse strand, counting down.
AAAAGTTAGGACATTTGCAAAGTAGAAAGATTAAAGAGATGTGGCTTCTCAAATATCAAGACGTTTATAAAGCTATTGTATTTAATACAAGTGGTACTTGTGTATAACACACAAGCGAAACAGAGGAACAAAGTGTGGGGGGAAAACACAGGGCCAGAGGATAAAAAGCAAAGATGACGCTTTACAACCACGTACCGCAGAAGAATGTGGAAAGTATGGATGATTCAGTAAGTTTTACTGGAATAGTTTGTTAGTGAAATGAAATAAAAATAAATCAGCTTTTCAATTCATATTGCATGCAAAATCAATTCCAGAGAGAATTTTAACTTAAATAAGAAAAGAAAAATTATTTAAGTTTTAGAAAATAAATGGAAGAATGTCTTTATGATCTTGTGGTATACGTAATTTCTTACCCTCAAAACACTCAACCACAAAGTCAAAGACCAATAAATGTCACTTCATTAAATGTAAGAAGTTATGGCCAGAAAACATGTCTCGAAGTAAATGAATAAAACCACCACATCTGGGGGAACGGTTTGTCACACATCAACTTATTGATGTCTAGAATAAGCAAGAGGCAACGTATGAAGACCTCAGTGTATCACATCCTTGCCAACATTTGGTGGCACAAAATGACACTAGGTGTCATTCTGGCCAGTGAAACATGGTTATTATGGTTTCAGTGTGCATTTTCCTGGTGGCCGGTGAGGTAGAGCAAATTTTATATGTGTTTCTTGGCTATTTGCATACACTATTTTAAACAAGGCCCAAATCTTTTGACCATGTTTATTGAGTTTTTGTGTTGTTTTTACTTACGTGTGTGAGATCTTATATAATCTAGATAATAAACTTTTGCCAGATAGACAAATGATGAATATTTTCCTATATTCTTTGGCTAGCCTTTTCATTTTTAAATGATATATGTTTTATAAGCCAAAATGTGTATTTTTGATAAGATCCAATTTGCCAGTATTTTGTCTCTTATAGTCAGCTGTTTTTGTGTCATTGCTAAGAAATTATTGTCTGTGCCCATACATAATTATATTCCTTTATGTTTGTGTATAAAAATGTTATAGTATTTGTTTTGTTTGTTTGTTTGTTTTTGCAGTTTTTGGCCAGGGCTGGGTTTGAACCCACCACCTCTGGCATACGGGGCCAGTGCTCTACTCCTTTGAGCCACAGGTGCCACCCTATAGTATTATTTTTGCATTTAGAATTATTACCTAACTCAAAAACAAATGTTGACATACAGTGTGATATAGGAGTGTGCGTTTGTTGTTTTTGTTTTTTTACTTTCAGTTCAAGAAGTGTTTGTTGAAAAGGCTTTAATTCCCCTTTGAATTGCCTTGGCAGCTTTGTTGAAATTCAAATGACCATAGAAGTTTGGGTTTATTTATTAACTACTATGCTATATTGATCTGTTTATCTGACTTTTTTCTAATGCTACATTGTCTTTGATCTGTAGATTGACAGCCTTGAAAACAGGCAGTGAATGTCTTCTGATATCGTTATTCCTACTAAAGATTGTACAGTTATTCTAGGTCCTTTGCATTTCTGCATCAATTTTTTCGGAAGTCTGTCACGTTCTATGAGACAGTTCTTCTGAGATTTTGATTAGAATTGCATTAAGTTTGTAACTGCCCCAAATTGACAATTAGCAATATTTAGCCTTCTAGTTCGTAACCATTACTTACCTCCATTCACTCAGGTTTGAGCGAAGTTTACTTCTGTCTACAGCGTGTGGTAGTTTCCCATCTGAGCCCTTACGCGTCTTTTGTTACATGTATCGGTAAGTATTTAATGGTTTTTGAATCCATAATAAATGGGACTGTTAAATTTTATTTTACTGCTTTTCTTGACATTAGAGTGATAGTTCCCTCTTTAATACTGACGTTATAGTCTACACCCTTTCTAAAATAACATACTAGCTCCAAAAGATGTTTCTAGATTCTTTGCAGTTTTCTTTATAAACAAGTTTGTTGTCTTTAAAGACAAAGAATTTTACTGCTTCCTTTCCATGCTTTAAGATTTTAATTTATTTCCAAAAGCAATTGCAAGGGAGGTTTCTGAGTGCCCAGGCTGGACGCGGTGTATGTCTTCTACTCACGTTCCTCCATCATCATGTTCCTGCCCCTGCTGGGCTCTGTCTCTTTGGTAATGAGCTGAGGCCCCATCTGTAAAGAAAATGCCCATCTTGTGCCCAGGGAGCCCACCCTGTACCCGAGGAGCCCATCTTATACCTGGGGAGCCCATCCTGGGCCTGATCTTCCCTTTCTGACCATGTGAGTTTAGTCACTCCCAACAATGTAAGTCACAGTCTAGTAATAAAACAATACATAATCTCTTAAGAAACTATCACCTCCTGGTTTTGCTTCTGTTGCATATTTCTACCTGCCACATGTATCTTGCATATATTTAATAAATTATTTTTAATTTATAAATTAAACCAGTCTAGTGCATTGCCACTGTTTGCAGTAACTCTCTAGGTACGATTCAGATATAGACTTAAGAATTATCAGCTCAGCACCTGTAGCTCAGGCAGTTAGGGCACCAGCCACATACACCAGAGCTGGCGGGGTCGAATCCAGCCCAGGCCTGCCAAACAACAATGGCAACTATAGCCAAAAAATAGCCAGGTGTTGTGGCCGGCACCTGTAGTCTCAGCTACTTGGGAGGCTGAGGCAAGAGAATCGCATAAGCCAAAGAGTTTGAAGTTGCTGTGAGCTATGACACCATGGGACTCTACCCAGGGTGACAGCTTGAGAGTCTATCTCAAAAAAAAAAAAAAGATATCAGCTTACTGCCTGCTACCTAGAATTCTTATCAAAATGTCTGAGCAGACTCTTGATTTAAAAAAAAAAAACTATCAAATTCATGGTGACATATACAGTGGTCCATGTTAAGAGTTTTGTTTGTTCATTTATTTTTGTTTTTTAAATAATACTGACACATTCAGGTCTACAAATATGTCAATCCCATGTATGCTAGAATTTAGATATTATGAGGACTGTCCAGAAAGTGTCCATCATGTCACATGAAAACAGGATTAACAATGATGAGATACTTTCCAGACAGCCCTCCTCAAATGTTAATATGTGTTCTGCAATTTATGAAAAGTATTTCCAGAAATTCCCAAATTTAAAATTATTGAAGTGTACATATACCTATCAGTAACATTTTCAGGAATTTTACACTGACTTTTGCTTTATTAAGCCTGTTCTTAGTCTTTTTAAAAATATTTATTTATTTATTTCTCTTTTCTTATTTCAGATTAATATGAGGGTACAAACCAGTGGGTTACAATGTTTGCGTCTGTTAGGTGTAGCCCGCATTGTAGAGTGTCCTGCACCCAGGAGGTGGGACATAGAGTGTCCTGCACCCAGGAGGTGGGACATAGAGTGTCCCGCACCCAGGAGGTGGGACATGTGCCCTTATGTTGTGCCCGTTACTCCTTCTCTCCTGCGTCTCTCCCTCCCTCCTACCCCTCCCTGCAACTTGAATTGAATTGAGTTTTTCTCTTGGATGCCATTTTTGTTTCTTTCTACGCACAATACTTTTTCTCTCTCTCACTGTCATCTTACTATTTTTCGTTTTTTCCCCTGTGTTATTCTGAGATATCTGACCTTACCAACCTCAGTCTCTGAGATTTCTGTCCAACTTTATGGTGTGTTTTGTTGCTTCTGCAGTAAAAATGATCATGCAGTCTGAAGCTTAACCATTCAATTCCATTCATTCAAACATTCCAAGAAACAGCCCGATTAGTCAACACCTAGAGTGGGTAGGCAAAGTTATGAAAGGAACTGCTAATGCTCATTGCCCTCTACTTGGCAGCTTTATATTTTATTTATATATATATGTGTATGTGTGAGGGTAGACAGATAGGTAGTTGTAATTGAAAGTGAAGTATAAAAATACACAATAGGAAAAGAAGGTGGCAAAGAAGCCTGGAAACTCACTCACAATGAAGCCTTTTAACTAAACATTTCTTCCAGAAAATAATTTTTATGATTCTCTCTGCTTCTTCCAGATGAGAATTTCAACAAAAGATTATCCTTTTATAGGCTTCCTGACTTTACATATACCACTTTAATTTTAATATAAGCTATGGAAACATTATTATGTTCATTTTGGACACTTAGCTTTTCTGTGGGAAGGAATCATATAATTAGGATATTTTTATATCATGAGTGGTCTGAAATAATGGTAAAATATGATTACGAATTTTCAGAAATGGTTAAAGAGAAAGTACATTTTTTTATGGGCCCAGCATGCTTCCACTGTGCCAGTGTACATTTTTTAAATGAAAGGTTAAGTAAAATATAGATCACAGCTCTCCTTAAAAGTGTTCCCTCTTTTGTAGATTTTATTCAAAGTTTAATGTGGTAACAAATTAATTCTTAAACTTCTTTTGATTAGCTCCCAATCAAATCCATCCTATCCTGACCAATGGCTAAGTGCCTCAGGCAATTCCTCTGTCTCAGCCAGCTGTGTTTCCACCCGTTAATAAGGCAGTGGGGCTAGGTTAGTGATCTTAAACTGTTTCCCAAAAATCCTGGAATCAGACAGATATGCATTAAGTGCTTCACAAACGTGTTACTTTGCATTTCAGATAGAATTGAGCTGCAACAAGAAATACTTAGGTTAATTCACCAACTGGAGAATGACTGCCCCACACCCACAGACCCTCCTAGGTGACTTCAGAGGAAAGGCCCCCAGCGCACATGCACATCTTACAAATGTGTCTTTGATTTTGGAGGGAGAGATTTGGAATTTTTCTTTCTAAAAGTTCAGACCTGTAAATATGCTTAGTGAAAGCTATACACACAAGTACGGTGTTGTGAATAAACATCCAGCACTCTTTATACAGAAACAAAAATACGCAGCTGCAAAATAACATACTATCTGATGATAGTATCATATAGGAATTTTAATATGAAATGATAACCATTCTTCTCTGCCTCAGTCTCCATTGATGAAAAAGTAAAGGGCAACCGTTATTTGAGACATAGGAATTGTATTATTTTTTTAAAGAGAACATTTACTCTTGGCTTGGCACCTGTGGCTCAAGTGGCTAAGGCGCCAGCCACGTACACCCAAGGTGGTGGGTTCAAATCCATCCCGGGCTGCCAGACAACAATGACGGCTGCAACCAAAAAAAAAAAAAAATACCTGGGCGTTGTGGTGGGTGCCTGTGGTCCCAGCTACTGGGGAGGCTGAGACAGGAGATTCGCTTGAGCCCAGGAGTTGGAGATTGCTGTGAGCTGTGATGCCATAGCACTCTACCCAGGGGGACAGCCTGAGGCTCCTGTCTCAAAAAAAAAAAAAAAAAGAAAGAAAGAAAAGAAAAAAAGAAAATTACTCTGTTCCAGCAAACTTTTAAATTAATTATACTGAAGTGTATTGAGATAAAGAGATGCTAACATTATTTGTAACTCTTTATGCATATGAATAAGTATTTTCTCAGCTCTGTGCAATTAACAAAATGCAAAAGTAAGTTCTTGAGGCTAACATTCTTTCTGAAAGGAAAAAAAAACTAAATTATAAGCCACTTCAGAGTGGCTTTGTATTTGTACCTGTGGAAACTCTGAGGCAGTCTGTAAATGGACCAGTCAGCATGGAAAGGGACAGAGAGCCTGTCCCAGTCACTCAGGGAACAACCCTCATATGGTCTCGCCCACAAGTTTATAACATTGAAGTCTGACGTCAAATAAAATTGAGGGGACAGATTCTGGCTTCTGAGATCAGTGTCCATGGCTACCAGAGAAACAGTATCCAATCAATATTGCAGATTCTGATAAATTAGATTTGCAGCTTCTCTTCCCTGACCGGGACAGGTAGAGACAGGAGGGAACCATGAGACAGCAGAAGTGGGGAGGAGAAACGGTCTCTTTCCCTCTCAGACGTGACTATAACTTCAAATTTTTGAGTGTATCAAAAAAGCCTCATTTTTTAAACTGATTTTTTAATTTAGTTTTTATTAAAACTATATATTTACAGTTTTAAACCTAGATAGTATTGGAATGCTAATGAAAACAAAAACAGCCTTTGCTTATTCACTGCTCCCAGAGATCCCTTCTGTGATCTGACTCCAGACTGGTTCCCTGGAGCCGGCTTCTGGAATTGGCCTGCTAACTTGGCCTCCAAAGACTTGAATGCATACTAACAGTTTCTAGGAGCTCAAAACACATCACTAATATAATACAGTTTTCTTTAAAGTGCCTGCCTGAGAAAAATTTTAAGGCTGCCTAAAGAATTTACTGCTTGTTCCAACTATCCCCTGAAGATAGGGCCATGTCACCAGCCTCTAAGGAGGGTCGGAGCCTGAAACCCCTAAGCTCAAGTGAGCAAATCCAGCCACGCTCAACGTACGTGAAGCACCCCTTTCTGTTATGTGAAATATTTCCCCTCTTTTCCCCGTTTCCCTGAAAAATCCCTGGTTGCTTCTGTACACAGCGAAGTGGAATTCTGTGCATGCTGAACTCTTGTCGCATTGCCATAGTACGTGTGTCCTTACAAAAGCTGTGAAATACCTAAGAATGAAGAAATATGAAATCTGGGCAGACAGAAACAAATGAACCCCTTCTGGCAACACTGATAACAAGTAAGTTGAAACTTGCCCAGGTGAGTCAGAAAGGATGCTGGCCTCTGGGTTTCTTGGGAGTGAGATAATGGACTGTGACTGTCCGTCTGCAGACTTCCTGAGGGACCCACACACATTACAGATTAAAGTCCACCCGATCACGTACTTCACCTAGTGTCTGGCCGTCTTTGATACGTCTCCTCACAACAAATTCTACTCTGCAGAGAAAATGATTTTAATTTCCCTTTCCTGCTTATCATAACATCCATTTTTCTAAAAACCTGTTTATACTAATATTCCCCAATGTGTAAGTTTTAGATGTTATGTTTTGAGTCTTTGCTGGAACAATGAGAGTTTAACCCACTTACATCACAGCCCCCACGTCACATGCACACAGTAACATACATGATTCTTCTTCACAATTCTCAAAAATACACAACTAACGCAATTGGGGGCAAATCCATATTCTGTGTTTACATCCTCATATCTCTTTGAATATTGCTTTCAGCTGAGCCACAATGATGCCTTTACATAACTGAATTTCCTTCCTACAACATATTTTTTCCCTGTGGTTAATATTTGTCTTTAAAAATTACCGGCTTATTTTTATATATTTCTCACTAATTTGCTCCCAAACTCTTAGGCCACAAATCTCCTTTAAATGTGAAACTCAATTCTGCTTTTGTTCTAGGAATTGCCACATGTCCTAGGAATGCTCTATCCTGAACTCTTCTGTTCCAACTTCCTCTTGGCTGTCCTGGGCATTTCCTTTTTTCTCTCCTTTATCAGATCTTCTGTTAACTGAGCACCTGTCTCCCACATCCTTGGCTTATTACTTACTCCAATTGCTTCTTAAGAATAGGTGCCGGGGAGGTAAGCCTTGTTAAGTCCAAAGTAGAGTAAAACTGCCTGATCAGTTTTAACAAGAATTTTCTTCAATCATAGTTTGCTTCTAGGTTGAAAATCATTTATTCTCAGAATTTTTAAGGCACTTATCTTTTTCCAGTGTTGCTTAGTGAGAACTGTGCAGAAAATTCAGAGCTTTGAAACTCCTCTCCTGTCTGTGGTTCTAGAGGTTTCTGACTTGCATCTGACCCATCACTTGGTCATTGGCAAACCTATCAGTATTTTTTCTGAATTCTCGCTTCCTGTTTGTATAGCGGTGAAGTTGCCCTGTCCCTGCCAGGAGTAAGCCAGCATTCAAGCTGAGGCTCTCCTTGGAGGGACCTATCATCTATCATCCCTTTGCTCTGTTTGGTTGTCTGGCTTTCTGATGAGTTCACAAAAGATACAATTTTGAGAATTATCCTTTTCATATCGTTTGGACGAGAAGCAGAACTAAGAACTACTAAAATGAATTTTTGCTGATAAAAGATAAACTCTTGATCCAACTTGTAGGCTCTGCTGGTGAAGATGATTTATTTTAAATATACAAGTGGATTAAGTGATTACTATTAGAAGAACAGATATTCAGAATATTATGTGACAAATGAGTGTTAAACAAAGGCACATTAAATATCTCTCAAGACTTAGAAGGATTAATGTCATAAGTATTGTAGTGCTAATCAAACTTGAGCTATGAAAAATCAGATTCAGTATCTATGAATCTCTCATTTTCTGGGTATTTTATTTTTCTTATAGCATTGTCACCCTAGAAAATTTCTAGAGGTCTACCTGTTTAAGGAAACCATCCCCAGGTATGTGTTTGTCAAAGAGCTGCAAGATTCCTCCACCGAGGGATTTGGCTTAATCTTGATGCAACTCTGATCTGGCAATGGGCGGAGCTTTGAAAGATGAGTGACAGCTCATAGCTCTCCACTGTAGTAACAGAGCCCATCCGAATGGCACTCTCTCCTAATATACAGGGCAAGTAACATTTTAGTAGTTGGCTCACAAATTTTAATACAATGAGCAGTTAAACATTATCACAGATTTCTGCAAACCAAAAACAATTTTTTTTGCTACTTTTTTCTGCTACCCATTTATAGAGGGTGTCCCAAAAGTCTCAATATATGAGAAAATGGGAAATTGTGCCTTAATGTACCTTTATTTATAAAATGTCTATTACAAAACTCTACAGAATATACTGCTATGAATGGTGCCTTATGGGATGGCCTGTAGTATGACTTTCACATAACTAAAATATAATGTATATTTATAAATATTAACATTTCTAAAATACAAATACATATGACGTGCCAGATCTTTTAAGGTGGGACAAAGCATATTTGGGGGCTGGATTGGGAGCCCTTAGGTCTTGATAAACCAGGAATGTCTCATTGTGTTAGGTCACATATTCACGAACAGTTATGTGTTGCTGTGCCAAAACATGAAGTGATGATTTCAAAAGTGTCCTTTTTTATAGTAGATTCTGATTTAAGAAACAATTGTAAAAATACATTATGTAAAGAATTAATATAAAACATTTTTTGTTAGCAAAATACAAATAATGATTTCTTTTACCATTTTTTCTTAAATTCTATTTCCAAAAAAAATTATTTTCCTTTCCCCCGGCCTCTGAAACATATTTTTCCTTATACATAGATTTTCTTATCAGCCAAAAAAAAAAAAAAA
>NW_003852572.1:2707994-2720945 GCF_000181295.1 Otolemur garnettii | reverse complement strand
AAAAAAAAGCCAGGGTAAAAAAAAAATTAACTAATTTTAAAAGGAAATGATGGCCAAGTTACTAAAAACATGGAAATAAAATGTGCTTGTAATTATGTAAGCTTTGTACAAATAGATAACTTGTTATTGTTTTTCTAGCTTTTAGTACCTAATTTCCATGGCAATGCCTCCATGGTGTTAACTTAATGATTCTTTAGAGATTTAAAAAATATCCTGTAGAAAACTGAAAACTCTCTTAATGTTTTAAATTCCCAAGAAGTAAAAACATGTTGCAGCAAACTATCACAGTTTAGAATTATGTTTAGCTTAATGATTATAAATATTTAGTATCTATTGAAAATAAATTATTCTCACAAAAAATAAGCAGACTTTCATAAATAATAGTTCCTTTTTTCTTAACATATTTCATGATGATAAATTTAATATAAAATATTGCCAATCATGTAGTTATTAATATAATAAGTAAGTAGTTGCCTTTTTCCAATATTCTTTTTTGTCTGAAAGTAAAGTGGTAAAATACTAGCTGAGATCCAAGCTAGCTATATATTCTTTTCCAGTCTTGGTTTATTTTGCTGTGAAATGAGAAGGAGTTCTAGCAATTTATCTTTAATTTATTTTACCACTCACCTATCCTATGCATCAAGATAAATCATTAAATTCCTCCAAGTTGGCTACATCATATATAAAAGGAAGGATGTGGACAAATATGTGGGCAAATATTCCTGTACATTTTACAATTTCAGTTATTTAATTCAAGAGTGTAGGGAGTATTTCCCTTGCCTACATGACTGTCAATAATGACCTCTCTACAAAACCAAAAACAGCAAAATGAAATAAGATTCTAGTATTAAATAAATCCAAATAAACAAACATCTTTATTTACAGCATATGTTGAAAATATTTTTGAGCTTATAGTTTGGTCTTTTCATCACTTTAATTCACTAAGCATGTCATTCAGTGACCATGCCCAGACTCTAAAATAAGACTTAATTACAGCATTTACAGAAATGCTAAGGTCATAGTAAAGAATATTTTATAAATTAAAAATAGTGGGGAAGAAAAATTATTTTTAAGGTTATATAGACTAAAAAACTACCTAGCATACATCACTGAGTGAATGACTGTAATATTAGTGTATGCTATATGATGAAACATCAGCTCCCTGGAGTGATATCAGGGAATATAGTAGAACAGGGAGTGCTAGGAATCTATCTTCCCACCCAGGCAACAATTAGAAGGAACTACCTTGAGACTCTGGACTCTGTTTCTGTCTTTATTTATCTCAAGTGCACACAGCGCATTCCGTACACTGGACCATGTGTTAGACAATGAGCATGTCTGAATAGATGCATGAAGATAAATTCCATGCAATGGATCTTCTCCAGCCAAAAAGTGATGATGTTCAAAATCAGTAACTGAAGGAAAATTGAAAAATTCTAAAATATGTGAGCATTAAACAACGTGCCATTCCACAATCAATGGTCAATGGAGAAATCATGCTGGAAAATATAATATATTGAGAGATGAATAAAATAAAAATGCAATGATCTTAAACGCTTTGGATGCAGTACGAGCTACGGAGAGAGACATAGATAGCTATAAATGTGTGTATTACAAAGAAGGAAAGGCCAGTGCCATAGTTCATGCCTGTAATCCCAAGCACTTAGGAAGCCCAGAAGTTCAAGACCAGCCTGGGAGACATAGTGAGATTCTCTCTCTACAAAAATAAATAAATAGATGAATTAAAAACCAGACATGCTGTGGCACATGCTGTGGTTCCAGCTACTGGGGGAGCTGAGGTGGCAGGATCCCTGGAGCACCTGGGTCCAGGGTTACTGAGAGCTGTGATCATGCTCTTGCATGCCTGCATGGGAGCCATAGAGAGACCCTGTGTCTATTTAAAAAGAAAGAAAGATCTCAAATCAATAAACTAATTTTACACCTTCAAAAACTGGGGGAAAAGTACAACAAAGCCAAAGTTAGAAAAAGGAAGGAAATTAAAAGTGATTTTAGTAGAGATGCAATAGGGAATGGAGAAACAGAGAGAATCAATGAAACCAATAGTAAGTGCTTTGAAAATACCAACAAAATTGACAACCTTTTAATTAGTCTGCCAATGTAGAAATGAAAAGGATGCAAATAACTAAAATAATACATAAAACAGGGACATTATCACTAACTTTATAGACATAAAAAAGAATCATAAGAGAACACTGTAAAGGTCAAGAGGTTATTTAGCCTAGACGAAGTGGAAAAATTCTTTGAAATATACAAATTACTTAAACTAACTCAAGGAGGAAAAAATCTTAACAGAGTAAATAAGTAACAAAAAATCTCTTTACAAAAAGTATCAGAGATCTAGATCAGTAAATTCTGCCAAATATTTAAAGAAGAATTAACCCCCATCTTTCTCAAATTCTTTTAGGAAATTGAAGGGAAAGGACACTCCCAAACTCAGTCTATGGGGCCAGAATTATTCTGATAAAAGATATAAAAATATCACAAGAAAAAAATTACAGACAAATATTTGTGAACTCTGTGTGGTAGAATTTATTTAAAGGTTTTATTTAACTTCTTTGTGAATCACAAAAACAAAATACTTAAAGAAGCTTGCTGAAAACATCTTGGAGATGTAAGAGATTGGAGTACGCACACTGTAGTTAACTTTGACAGTAAGCCAGGACTCATTTAAAGTTCTTTGAATTTTTGTTCTTCTGAGTAATGGGATTGCAGGGTCAAATGGAAGGTCTACATTTAGATCTTTGAGGATTATACCTCTCTCCAAAAAGGCTGTAGTTTGTAGTCCCACTAGCAGTGTAGAAGTGTTCCCCTCGCTCCACATCCACGCCAGCACCTGATGTTTTGTGACTTTGTGATGTGGGCTAATCTTGCTAGGGTTAGGTGATGTCTTAGAGTGGTTTAGATTGGCATTTCTCTGATGATTAAAGGTGATGAGCATTTTTTCATGTGTTTCTTGGCCATTCATTCTGTCATCCTTGGAGTTTTTGTTCTAATCAATTGCTCACTTCTACAGAGGGTTGTTTGTACCTTTCCTATTGTTTATCTGAATTCTCTATACATTCTAGTTATCAGGCCTTTGTCAGATTCATAACATGTAAAAATCTTCTCCCATTCTGAGGACTGTCTATTTGCTTTGTTTGTGGTACTCATAGCAGTGCCAAAGCTTTTTAGCTTGATCAAGTCCCAGTTATTTATTTTTGATGTTGCTGCAATTGCTAAGGGGGGTCTTCCTCATAAAGTTTTTTCCTAGGCCAATATCTTCAAGTGCTTTCCCCACACTCTTTTCTAGAATTTTATTGTTCTATGTCTTAAATTAAATCTTTTATTCAACAAGAATCACTTTTTGTCAATGGAGAGAAGTGTGGATCTAATTTCAGTCTTCTGCATGTGGATAACCAGTTGCCCCAGCACCATTTGTTAAATAAAGATTCTTTCCTCATTACATGTTTTTGTTAGGCTTATCAAAGACCAAATGATGACATGTGGCTGGGTTCATCTCTGGATTCTATATCCTAATTCCACAGATCTGCTCTCTATTTTTGCACCAGTGCCATGCTGCTTTGATCATTATAGCCTTATAATGTAACCTAAAGTCTGGCAATGTGATGTCTCCAGATTTGTTTTTATTTCTAAGAACTTTATTTGCTATTTGTATTTTTTTTCTCATTTCATATGAATCAAAGTACTATTTTTTCAAGTTGTTTAGAGTATGACATTGGTGCTTTGATGGGGATTGCATTAAGTCTGTAGATTGCTTTGGGTAGCATGGACGTGTTAATAATGTTGATTCTTTCCAACCATGAGCATGGTATGTTCTTCCATTTGTTGAACTCTTCTGCTATTTCCTTTATCAAAGTTTCATAATTCTCTTTATATGATCTTATATGTCTTTTGTTAGATACATTCCCAGGTATTTCATAGTCTTTGGTGTTAAGCTAGGTAATTATCAAGTTTAAGACTATATAAATTACAAGCAATGATCATAACATTACCTTTTAAAAGCTACTAACAATTGGGAGGATTTCAAGAGAAGCAATGCAACTTGAACTTTCAATACTGTAAATTTATAAGCTATTCATCTTTTTGTCAGGTTTTATAATAAAAGAAAGTTCAAGGCACACATCTAAATTATTGTCCCACATCCTACAAAATTATAATTTTTATGGAGAAATATAACATCATGTTTACTATAAATAATTTAGAATAGGCAAAACCAAATATAAACAATAAAATAACAAAGAAAAAGACAAAAATTTCCCATTCAAAATATTAGAAAATGACAAGTAAATTACAGATTGTACCAGTGATAGCAGTTGTAAAAATTGTGATTAGGTTAGTATTAATCATTGAGTACTTAGACATAGCTCATCAATGAAATAAATAAAACCATATATAGTGACATTTGATCATGACTAGGAATAGCTATGCCAAATTTAAAAATCCAGCTATAAATTATACACCACAGAGATACTTAAAATATGTTTTTGCTGAAATGGATAAATGCAACCAAAAAAAAAAATCTGAGTTTTTAAAGAATCATATAATGTAGAAATGAATCCTAAAAAAGAGTGAAAATGATAGACCATTATTTTCAATGAAAAGATATCTATTAAAATCACTCTGTTTTGAATTACTGTGCATTAAAATGGTTATTTCCATTGTTGATTATGGAAATCTAATGATATTAGTGATACATTAAGTGAAAGAAAGCTTATTGTAAAATAGTGCGATTTTTAATAGGAATTTTGCATACAGAAAAATTATTATAGCCAAATAGTAAACAATCTTTGATGAGATTGAGATGAATTTTTATAAATTTGTGACACTACATATTTTTATAACTTTCATTCATGTTGATGTATTAAATCATATCTAATGTTATTAAATTAATTTATATTATTTGGGTAAGCAAATGTTATTTGGAAAGTCATTCCTCATATTTTAACTACATTCGTGGAGGTTTGAATATAGATAATAGTACTGGAGGAAAATGTGAATGAGCCAGTGTGGTAGTATTATCCTTTGCCTAATACAAACTTCCAAGTCTTCATTTACCATGACTTAATGTTCTTTTAAACAGATGCATCCGGCGTTGATGGGGAAATAAATTTATGTTTATGTGAATTGATTGCATTCTATAGCTAACAGTGGGAAGTCTGCTTCAGAGGAATTAAAAACTTGGTAAAAAGAGTAGGAGAGATATAGTGGTATGTGCAATTATCCTTGATTTAAAAAATAAACAGATATTCACTTTCCCTTATTAACTCCTAAGTGTATAAATTGTGTCTTGTTGAGAAATGTAGCAAGGAAAATTGTGGACATTTCCACTGTGAGCCTCTTAGTTGGGAAGATTATATATATAGGATGGACATAAAGTTTGTGTGCAATTTAAATACTTTAACACATAGTATATTGCACATGAACTTTACGTTCACTATGTACACACATACACAAACACATTATATATACAAATGTATGTATATACCACAAATACAAATATTTTGCTGAATTTTCTAGCTAGCTAGAGCTAACAGATTGAAAATAAATAGCAAAACTACAGATGGCAAGGCTTCCCAGCAACTAAACTAGTATGCAATTGAGATTGGTGATTGGAAACATTTTGATTAGGTTCAGAATGCTATTTTATTTTGAACTACATCTCAAGGTAAAAATAGGGACTTAGGTTTGAGATGTCAACAAATGAATGGCAGCACCAAGTTAAGTGTTCAACTTATGTAAACACTTTTACACATTTTTTTCCCACCATCTAAGTGGCAACTGTCAGGAAGCTAGAGAGGGCTGGGAGTTTTTGTTCTGAAGAGGTTTCTCAGCTCCCCTTGGTGAGAGATTGCAGAAATTTCCTCAGGAACTAACCAGGGGAGATACAGCACCTTGGGCCAAATCGATGGGTTTGCCCCAAATGTATGAGCAAGGAGGAAAAGAAAACTCACAAGGAATTTCTGTAATAATGGGCAGTTTCCAAGACTGGCATAGTGGGAAAGCTAAGGATACAGACTGATAAGTTAGAAAAAGACTAAATTAAATGTATTACAAATACAAGTGTGGACTTCAGTTAATATGCACAGTAGGTCATTACATAATTGCTTGCAGAGTTAGAAGATAGGGTATATGGTAAGATGCTATGTGTCTGCATTCTGTTCCTGTCCCCAAGGCCCAGTGTGTGGTCATGGCATCCTACATCTATACCTGAAGTCGCTTTCCATGAGAGGTGACATGTGTTGTCCTAATTTCTTGTTCTCTAACTTCTTTTCTGCTAGATTATAGCAGCCCATAACCAAAACTTAATCTTATCTAGATGTCATTTATTGCAACAAGTAAAATTCTGTGAGGGTGGTGTGACCTTATTCAGGATATTTAAGTGTTTTATTTTTAAACCTACTTCCCATTTTTTATGTCTCTGAGTATACGTGTGTGTCTTTTCACTCTTTAGACTTACCTGTATCTGAAATTTTTCTGAGAGTCTCACAGATCCTTTCATATTCAAATTTCAAACACTGTGAACCTAGTGATCTCCTGATCTGGAAACTATTTAGTTTAATAATAGCATGGTCTTTTGAACAGTTTTCATTCAAATTAGGGACAAATTTATTTCACTATGCTGGCCTAAAGTTATAGAGTTGGCTCTCATATAAAGCATGTTATCTTTTAGCTCATAAATAAATACAAAAATCTCTGAGTTATCATTATCATGGTATTGAATCAAGGATGCAACACCATTTATAATAGCTACAAAGAAAATAAAACACCTAGGAATAATACTCAGCCAAGGAGTTGAAGATCTCTACAAAGAGAACTAGAAACATTGATGAATAAATCACAGATGACACAAACAAGTGGAAGAACATCCTATGCTCATGGATTTGAAAAACCGATATTGTTAAAATGGTCATGCTGCTCAAAGTGATTTATAAATTCAATGCAATTCCCACCTAAATACCACCTTCATATTTCACAGATCTAGAAAAAATAATTCTTAACTTCATTTGGAACCAAAAATAGCCCAAATAGCCAAAGCAATCTTAAGCAAAAAAAATAAATCTGAAGGTATCACATTACCTGAATTTAAATTATACTATCATACAAGCATATAGTAATCAAAACATTGTAAAACTGGTCTAAAAGTAGAGACATATACTAAAGGAACAGAATGAGAAATAAGTGACCAACTGATCTCTGACAAAGCAAATAACAATATACATTGGAGAAAGGAAGGCGTATTCAATAAATGGTCCTGGGAAAACTGAACAGTCATATGCAGAAGAATGAATCAGTACTATTATCTTTTGCCATATATACAAATTAATCCAAGATGAATAAAAGACAGAAACATAAGACATGAAACCATAATAATTCTAGAGGAAAATGTAGGAAAAACTCTTCCAGACATGAGCCTGGTCAGAGAACTTATGACTCCGAACTAAAGGTACATACAGCAGCAACAAAAACAAACAAATGTCAATTATATTTAAAAATTTTCTGTACAGCAAAGGAAATAGGTCCACAGAGTAAACAGACAACCTACAGAATGTGAGAAAATATTTGCAAGGTGTACATCCAACAAAGGGCTAAAATTCAGAATCTACAAAGAACTCAGACAAATTAGAAAGAAAAAAAAACAAATAGCTCTATTAAAAAGTGGACAAAAAGTGGATATGAACAGAAGATTTGCAGAAGAAGATAGATGAATGGCAACTAAACACTTGAAACAACTCTCAACATCACTAAACACTGGGGAAATGCAAATAAATATCACAAAGAGATACCACCTTACTCCTGTCAGAACGGCCGTTATCCAAACAGAAAGAAACAACGGATGCTGGCGTGATGAGAGAGGGGCATGCTCAAACGCCAATAGTAGGAGTGCAAAGAAGTAAGTTCAACCTCTATGGAAAACATTATTCCTCCAGAAATAAATGTAGGCCTACCCTACTATTTGATCCAGCAATCCCACTGGTGGAAATCTATCTACAAGAAGAGAGGCTATTTTATCAAAAGACACCTGTAGTTGGATGCATATTGCCACCCAATTCACAATTGCAAAGATGAGTCATCAATTTAAGTGCTCATCTGGCTTGGCACCAGTAACACAGTGGTTACAGTGCCAGCCACATGCACTGAGCCTGGAGAGTTTGAGCCCAGCCTGGGTCTGCTAAACAACAGCAACGACTGCAACAAAAAATAGCCAGGCAGGCAGTACCCGTAGCTTAGTGGGTAGGGTGCCAGCCATAAACATCAGGGCTAGCAGATTTGAACCTAGCCAGGGCCTGCTAAAACAACAGGGACAACTGTAACAAAAAGAACAAAACAATAGCCAGGCATTGTGGTGGTGCCTGTAGTCCCAGCCACTTGGGAGGCTGAGACAAGAGAGTCACTAAAGCCCAAGAGTTGGAGGTTGCTGTGAGCTGTGACGTCATGGCACTCTACCCAGGGCAACAAAGTGAAACTCGGTATTAAAAAAAAACTTACATGCACATCAGCTCATGAGTGGATTGAGAAAATGTGGTATCTCCATATGATCTTGTATCTAGAACACCCTTAAAATTATGGTACTTAGCCATAAAAATGGAATAAAATAATGTCATTTGCAGGACGTTGAATGGAACTGGAGACCATTATCCTAAGTGAATCATCTCAGGATTGGAAACCCAGGTGTTCTTACTAATCACGGGGAGCTTAACTATGAGCATATCTGCCACAAAGAGACATAAAGTACATTGGAGAGTAAGAAGGGGCTGGGGTGGGAAGGGGACAAGGGATAAACTCACCTGCTAGGTACAATGAACACTGGGTGACAGCGACATGATGCGAGGTATCCAGGCAACAAAATCATTTATACCCCTTAATATGTGGAAAATTTAAAAAGGAAAAGAGAAGACTTTCCCACTTTCTAACACACCACTTAGCAGGAAGGAGGGTGACAGGATCACAGCCTGGGTAGCATCTACCAGGTATCTACGATTTAAAATGATTTCTCTTCTTTCTTACTCTGTTCTTTGAAGAGAAATCAGTAAGTCAGACATCATTTGACACCTGGAGAATTAAGCACCATATTTTTGAGTGGAGATTATGTAACTAAATTATTTGGAATTCTTTTGTCTTTTCTCCCATTTGTATATTAATTCAATCATTGTTTAAGTTAGTATGTACTCATAATTTGGATTGTACTCCCAATGTAAACATTTAGCTCAAATTGTTCCCCTTTGGGGCTCTTTCAGCTGGCTGCTGTTCTCACATCTCGTGAGCACTTTCTCAAACTTGGACACTGTGTGTAGGTTCTAAGAATGTGGCAACTGGAATTACTGTCTCCACCCTCTGCCCAAAACCTCTTCAAACCCCAGAGATAGGACTTCCATAGAAGAAGAAACAATTGAGGGTTTTTACGTTCTATATCACTGTCAGAAGCAAAGAGAGCAATAATCTCTCTAGATTCCCAGAGGGACCCAAACCCTAAGAAACCTGTGAATTCTTTCCATAAAGGGAAACACTCATTTCCAGGAAGTTCTGAGCTCAGAGGAGTGACAGGAGACTAACCACAGGTGTGTTCACACTGTCTCCAGCCCCAGAGGCTACAACAGTGCTACCATCTGTGAACAGGAGGCTTGGGAAAACAAAGATCTACCACAAATGGACCCAGAGTTTTTCAGCCTACTCATCTCCACCCCAAGGGAGGGATTTGACTCCATAAGCTTTGGTATCTCAGGGCTTAAAGGAGCCTAACCTATTTTCCTAAGCATGTTTCAGGAAGAAACACAGAAAGAAGCATAGCTGTGTAATGAATGAATCTGATATGTGAGTGTTTTCCATGTCAGAAGACAAAATGGAACAAAACTTGGTTTTTGGAGGTACTAGTCACGAATAAACTGGTAGTGAGTAAAAAACACAAAGGAAAAAGCCAAGGTTTAATTTTGGATCCTAGGGCTTGGGGAACATCACGGGAGCCACACACGATAGAGATATATGTTCATGGGTCAGTGGGGGCTTAAAACATAAGTTTTCAATTTGCCACAGAGAAAGAAGTGACACTTTCTTAACTAACTTCTAATCGGGAGCTATGAATCTACTGGGAAAAATACGAACTGCCTGGAAGACCGAGTGAGAAAAAATATATGACAATAACAAAACAGAACTACAGAGTTTTGATGGTCATTCCAGAAAAAGCACTCCAAAAATGCATTGAAGGGTGGGCCAGGTGCTGGTGTCAGTGCCCGGCTTCCCAAGGGGAGCACCCGAAGGTGACCCAGTGACACTGAGTAGTGAGGGCTGCAGCACTTTCTCTAGGGTTAGATCCTGAACTTAATTGTCTGACCTCATGTATGTGTATACATATGTATTTATACACCCACATACACATTCATGCTCACACATATGTGCATATATGTGTCAAAATTAATTGAAGTCATCATTTGAAGGGGCAAAAACCATAACGGCTGTTTTCCGTTTCTTCCATCACAAACATGTTTCAAACATGTTTAATTAGATGTCCATTCCTTGCTTCCTGAGATTTTAGAAGGATGGTAGTCTTTTAGTCACTTGGGTTAGAGGAAGATGACAACTTCAGATATCAAAATCCAGCCCAAGTTAAAACTTTCACCTGTCCCCAGATTACTCTTGACCTTCTGTTCTGGGGCCTGCAGAGAGGAAAGAAGGCATTGTCTATTCCCTTATCTTTCCTCTCTCCTCTCTCTCTTGTTCCCCTCACCTAGAAAAGATAGAGAAAAGGAATGTTAGAAAAAGTAGGGAGTTTTATATTACTGGTGCTTTGAGATTCAGCCTCCAGTATCATTTGTGTGGCAGGTACTGAAATGCTCACCATCTATGGGTCCTCCTGGGGACCCCTGGTATTTGCACACACAGTTTGCAAGCAATGCTTTCATTGCACAGAGACTTGCCGTGAGGTTTGTACTCTGATGCTTACCACTACCGGGAAACTTTATTGCAGGAGGTTAATTTTGAAAGGGCATGACTCATTTGGCCCCTCTGTGTGTGTGTGTGTGTGTGTGTGTGTGTGTGTGTGTGTGTGTAATTCCCTTGGGAATCTCACATATTCCTGACTTGCCAAAGTGCACTAATGAAGGGTCCACCATTTCTACCCTTATCACCCTTTGTCTAGATTGTTCCCGCTAACCTTCTACTTTGAAAATTCTCAAGGTGAGCTCAGGCCCAGGAACCATTCTGCAGGGTGTCATATTCCCCCCCAAATTCCAAGAAATTTTTTTTTTTTTAATTTTTGGCTGGAGCTGGGTTTGAACCTGCCACCTCTGGCATATGGGACTGGCACCTTACTTCTTTGAGCCACAGGCGCTGCCCAAGAAATTCTTTTCAAGGTCTTCCCCAATCATTGTCATCAAATTTCATATCACCAGAACCAGGAGAGAGGGTGCAGTTCTGTCAAACATGAAGACTCTGGCTGCCGAGAGGGACTCTGATCATTCCTTTTTATGGGCACCACTGAGGTAAGGAGTTCCTCTCATCTGACTTAGTAGGAAAAAGAGCTCCATGAAGGATGAAATGAAAGAGGAAAAACCATAATACTCCTCATGCTACCAAACTCCAAACTTTTTTGTTTTCTCATTATACACATATCAACAATTTTAGGGTACTGGGGTGGATATCACATCATGGAGTTTTTTTATATTTTGAAAATCCTTGGAGGAGGTATCTGGAATTTCTTGCAAACTCTTTGAGGCATATAAATGTACATATCAACTATGGTTTTCAATCCTGGAATCTCAATGAAAAATCATCACAGAAGAAAAAATATCACTCATTTAGTTATATATACACGTATTTTGACTCAATAATTGCATGATAAAAACACTAATTTGTAATGCCAGATATGCAAGAATGGCAATAACAAATAAACTTAAATTGAAAATTACCCAAATTTTTATAATTGGGGCATAATTGATTAAATTGTGATTGGAAGAATAAGATATTATGCTGCCATTAATATAATGTAGTTCAATAGCTGAAGAAAATTTTACAATACGTTTGAAATGATGAAGAAAGATGCCAAGATTTTTGAAGGATGACTCTACTTTTTAAGACAAGAGAGCTCTTTTTATTTTTGTATGCAATTGTTTAAACATGGAGAACAGAATGGAAAAATATATTCCAGATTCTGAACTTATTTTATTGTAGAAAAAGGTTGGAGTGTGGAGTGTACTTTTTAAAAAAGATATAGGAAATAAAATATACATGTTACCAGAAAATAAATACAAGTTTCTATCTATGACAACACTGCAAATATGTAAAACATTGAATCCATGCAAAGACCAGAAGCCACAAACGATAAAGAAAAAGATTAACTTGACTTTGATTCGGGCTTGTGACCAACTTTAACTTGAAGTTTGCTTAATTTCAATACAACTTTTTCAGTAAAGCAATTGGATGAAAAACACTTGGAGTTTGTTTTGTATAAATATGTATTTCTCGGTTTTCCTTTCTGTTGTAATTCACCATAAAAACCTTCCCTTAGCAGTTCAGACTGAGGCACTTTGTTCCTCCTTTAAACTATCATGGTAATTGTGGCATGATAAGCAATGGAATAATTAAAACAATCCTCTGCATCTCATGGCGTGACTTCTTTTTCTTCTTGATGTATATACATTTTTAATTCTCATTGAAATTGAAATATTGACATATTACCCAGTAAGATGTTTAATTCCTTGTGGTTACAGAAACTCTCTAACAAATCTGGGTATTTCTCAAGTCACCCAGGACTCCACTTTGCATATGCAGAAGCTCCCAGTAAAAAGGCATGAGAATCATTTAAGAGTGAGATTTTCGGCTTAAGAAAGGAATTGATTCAGTTGGCCACTCCCTTTCTTCAATCAACAAACATTTTTTTTTTTTTTTTTTTGAGACAGAGCCTCAAGCTGTCCCCCTGGGTAGAGTGCCGTGGCATTA
>NW_003852572.1:2703735-2707809 GCF_000181295.1 Otolemur garnettii | reverse complement strand
GAGCCAACAAACATTTATTGAACACCTACTCTTGTGAGAACTAGGCGTACTACTGGCATTAAATATGAACACATTTAGTAGTAGACGGAATGTCTGTAGTGAAGAACAATAAGGCAGAGTAAGGGGGAGAGAGAATTCCAATTTCTATTATGGCAGAGGTAGGAAAAGATCTTTTGAAGGAGGTGCTATTTGAGCAGAGACCTGAATGACATGAAGAATGAAACCATGTGGATAACAGAGATTATTTCAGACAGAAGGAAGAATGCCAGCTGTGTTCCAAGAAATCAAGGAGGCCCCTGCGGCTGGAACACTTGTGAGCAAGAAGAGCCCTGGGGAAAGAGGCGCAGCAGGCGGCCCCTGGCTGGTCTTGAGCTGCCTCCAGGATTTAGAGGTTTATTCTATGGTTTGGGTGCAGGGGCTCACATCTGTAATCCCATCACTCTGGGAGGCCGAGATGGGTGGACTGCCGGGGTTCACAGGTTCAAGACCAGCCTGAGAAAGAGCGAGACCTTGCCTCTAAAAATAGCTGGGTGTGTAGGATCCCTGTTGTCCCAGCTATTTGGGAGGCTGAGACAAGAGGATCCTTTGAGCCCAGGAGTTTGAGTTTGCTGAGTTTGAGTTAACTCCATGGCATTCTGCTCAAGATGACAAAGTGAGACTCTGTCTCCAAAAGAGAGAGAGAGAGAGATTTATTCCAAATATACTAGGTGGCCTTAGGAATGTTTTGACTGAAGAAGTGACATGATCACACTTAAGTGTATATTTAAAAATCATTTTCTGATTACCATTGATAATATAGGGGCCCAAGAAGTGAAACAGGGAGAAAAGTTAAGTTAGGGTACCATTAATTTAGGGTACCATTACATAAACCAGGCAAGAAGTAATGGTAGAGCCAAGTATGGTGAAAGTCACCAGAAAGAGCCAGAATCGAAATGTTTTTAGAAAAGATTTGTTCATAGACAGCACGTGACATGAATAATAGAATAGAGTAAAAATTTAATTCATATTAAGACTGAAAATGGAAAACTGGATGATGGATGATGGACACCACTTGAGCGGAGCAAAGGTGGCTTCCAGAGATGGAAACTCCTCTTTTCAACATACTGTTTTAGCTGATGCAGAAGGCCAGCGTTGGGGCAGCCGACAACACTGAAGCTTAACCCGAGTAACACTCAGTTCTTGTTCATGCTGTAGTTTAACGTAGTCTGGGGGCAGTGGAGGGGCAACAGGGGCACCCAGAAACTCAGAAGCCTGCTCATCTGCCTTCTCCTTCCAAAATACAGGTATAAAGCCCTCGGTCATCCTGAGCAAATCTGCTCTTCCCCACATGGCGGGGAGCTGCCCATGGATTGCCAGAGGCCTGGCGAAACTGGGAGAGTCTGCTCAGGGGCCGCAGGTGTCAGGGTCGCAGTGAAGAGCTGGGGGACCTCCTGACCCGCACAGTGCAGCAAACCACAGGTGCTGGAGCTCCCGGACAGGGGACAGGGCCAGGCAAGCGCTCCCTGGACTGGGTGTCCCGCACACAGGAGACAGGGAGTCCGCACAGCTGGGGGCAGCTGGGCCAGTGCACCGCGCCCTGACAGCTACAAAAGCGCATGATTCTGGACATAAAAGACAAATACTTTATACACATTAAATGCTCCCCAGATAAATGATCACTCAGGCAAGTATTATCTCCAGCAACTTAGCCTTCACCTGCTTTTGAGATTGCGTTCCAACTTTCAAATAATTCTCTCAGGAATTCGTGGAGGGCTTCCCTGTTGAAAGTACCACAGTAATGATTTGGAGGGCACTGGTTCTCACGCCCCAACGTGTCTGCCCTATAGGGCAGATGTTCACTGGAGACTTTGCAGATCCATTATCACAGACAGGACAGGAGGCCCAGAGCCTGCCAAGTAGAAACAGAGTCGTTTATGTAACGACTGTTAAGGGGCAATCTGATGCTTCTGCTCTTAAAAAGCTCTTCCGCCGCTTTACTCAGAACTTCAGCTCCCCTGCATCGCTTGTCCCTACCTATTTCTTCTCTCCTCCAGCTTCAAATTTCAGTTTGCTGTTAGTTATGCTATTTTTAACACGCAGCAAATTTGGTAGTCTTCCTCCCTTTTAGGCAGTCCCTGGGTTACAAATGAGGGTCTGTAGGTTTGTCTTTAAATTAAATTTGTATGTAAGTTGGAACAGGTACATTACCTATTATCTGTAACAGCCTCAGTTCCTAAGCACCTGGTCCTACAGTCAGCCAGAGATTTTCCACTTGGGCTCTGCCTGTGCTCTGAGTCACTGTCTGGTGCCCGCTATGACCTGAAAAGATAGAGTCAGATGCCCACTTAGATGTAATTAATTGGTAATTTATTTTACCTGCCACAGGGGCTGCTGCACTGGGTGTAACAGCAGCTAAGTAGGGGTGTGGGTTGCCTTTTATGAGTTCTGTGCATCATATTAAAGAAGTGAAACATGGCTGGTTAAGGGGGGTTACAGCTCGGGTAGTCATGGATACAGCAATGGTTACAGTAATGCAGCAATGATTAACACAGCTTTGGTTGACAATGGATACATCTTATATCACAATGGTTATGGTTATACAACAGTAATTAATCAAGTTTTGGTGAGTTTTCCACTGCTGTTCATCTACCGAGAACTTGAGGGTTTTGTGAAACTTCGGACTTTTCTTCCTCATTCTGAAGCTTGTTCTCGGCAACCCTAGGGGGAAGGAGCCTGGGAATGTGGCTGGGAAGCACGTTCTCGGCCAAACTGGGGGGAGGAGGGACTTGCCTTATTCCAGGAGTTGACTCTGGGGGGGGGGAGGAGGAGGAGGGAAATGGGGTGGTGGGAAGCTGGTCACAACAACTGTTCCTCCTAAAGTTATGGTCAAGATATTTAACAAAACTTTCCTTTTTAAGAATAGCTCTGTTTATAGGTGTTTATTACTCTCAGTAGTTTAGTAGACAGGGAGGCAGAGAAAGAGGCATGTGAGTAAGAAACTATGTAACTATTTTTAATGTTTGTCCATTGGTGGGAAGGGAAGAGCATCATTTTCTGAATCAGGAGCTTTGGAGTCATAGTGATACCCGATTTTGATACTAGATTTCCAGGCTCTTGGTCTCAGCGGTTCGAAGAATAAAGCAATGGACCACAGGATCAGCAGTAGGTTAGGTTTTATTCAACAAGTGTTACAGCTCTCACAAAGAGCCAAACCTCTTTGCAGGGCAGGATCAGCACTACAAGTGTTACAGCTCTTGCCCTCCTGCTCTCTCTCTCTCTCTCTCTCTCTGTCTCTCAGGTCTGCAGAGGTCTCTCAGCTCAGGAGCTTATATAGGGGCAATTGTCTAATGATCTTTGGATCCTGAAAACAGATCAATTAAGAGCAGGTTTTGAAAACAGACCAATCAGGGATGCACTGGAGGAATTGCCAGAAGTCCACATGAGGAGATAGCACGGCCCCAGTGTCTTCCCCCGCTTGTGTCTGGTTCTTTTGGCTACTAGAGCCTCCATTGGGGGAGGGAAGCTCCCCTCGTTTGCCTACGCTCCAGCCTGCTGGTTCCTCTGCTGGCTGCCGCCACCACCACCAAGACGGAGGCAGCAGGTCCTCCAGCTCCACTCGGCTGAGCTGGCTGAGGCACCACCTATCCGGTATCAATAGCAACTTCACTTACATGTTGTATATAACACTTAATAGTTTATGATCTCATAAAATTTACTTAAGTTCTGAAAACTTTTCTTATTGGTTAAGTGAAAATATGAAGATTAAGTGAAATTGACATAGATATCACCCAATGTTTCTCTTGCAATAAAAAGGCCATGCTAGTAATCAATGGTAGCCAAGATTTCTGTCTGGATCTGGGCAAAATAATATCCTGAAAATATATCTTTTTACTTTCCTTTTCTTAAGGTCTTTTTTTGTGATATTCTAGTGACCTGCTTTCTCTTCTGATTTTGAAGGCCCACTGTGTCATAAACACCCACCCCACCTTAAAGTCCCACTGTGTCATAGGCATTTCACCGCACCCTGAAGGCCCACTGTGTCATGAGCACCCCCCCCACCCTGAAGGCCCACTGTGTCATGAGCACCCCACCCAC
>NW_003852572.1:2696736-2699627 GCF_000181295.1 Otolemur garnettii | reverse complement strand
GTCATGAGCACCCCACCCACCCTGAAGGCCCAGGCCCACTGAGTCATGAGCAACCCACCCACCCTGAAGGCCCAGGCCCACTGAGTCATGAGCACCCCACCCCACACTGATAAGAGAAAAAAATCCTTAGCCCTCCTTCTAGTGGAATCACTATTGTGGATAAGTTTTGTTTTCTCCTTTATACTCTGAAATTTTTCCACATGTTTACAAGTGTACATTGTCATTATAATTGGAAGAATATTGTTATATAAAAATACATATGTTTTTTCACTTAATTATTAGCAAAAAGCAGATTTTTTAGTCTTTTTAACCAAAATATTAATTAATATATAGAAAAATTAATATAGTATGTCTCATACTATATGTATACAAATATACCTATGTTTTTTACAAATATACCAATTAAAAGTTTCAATTTTATAAGAAATTTATTGTTTGTCTTTAAGATATTGTTGACAAATCCTGACAGTTTTAGGGTATTTTTGAATCAGCCTGGAAGCCACAAAAATGAAATTCACATCTCAGCATAATAAAATGGATATTAAAAGTTTAGCCATAAAATTAATTGTTTGTTCAGAGTTTGAAAGGACTCAAAATGTTCATAAAAGAAACTCACATAAATTGGCTTCTGTTTTATCTATTCCTTTATTTTATTAGAAAAATACATGTTTTTGGAATTTTTTTGTCTGATTTAGTATATCTTCCCTTTTTATTTCAGGAATTTGTTTTTAAGCTTCAGGGATTAAAGAGTAATAATTGAGTAAAATTAAGCAAAAAATTGAGTAATAATTGATCAGAGTTAATAATATACATTATTCAGGAGAAACAAAATTTTCAGTGTTGAAGGTGGCTTACAGTTCTCAAAAATAAAGTTGTAAAGATTGCTAAAATGTGCCTCCTATATTTTATACATAGGAATATACAGGAACAGTTGATCATAATAAAAATATTTTATTTTAATGATTCTTAAAAGTCCCAAATTGGATGATAAATGCCTATGAAGCCAAAATTTCATCTAACTCTGGGATTCTTGAATCTAACTTTCTAATGTGGCCTCTTCAGAAGTAACAAATTAAAATCATTTGCTTTGGCCTGTAATTCTAGCTCTCTGAGAGGCCGAAGCAGTTGAATATCTTGAGCTCATGAATTGAGACCAGCCTGAGCAAAAGCAAGACCCATCTCTACTACAAATAGAAAAACTGAGGCAGGAGGATCGCTTGAGCCCAAGAGTTGGAGGTTGCTGTGAACATGATGCCATGGTCAGGGTGAAAGCTTAAGATTCTGTCTCAAAAATAATAGCAATAATAATAATAATAAAATGAACTGAAATAAAATTAGATTATTTGTTCTAAAAAGAAAAGAGTCAGATTATTGCATACATTTGTTTAGCCATTCAGCTATGTCTGCTGGAATATTTAAGAGGAAGAGCTGGCTTTAGTATGTGTCCCAACTTCCAGCATTGGCATCACTGGGAATGTCCTGCAGCTCCCTTCTTAGTCTGTGGGCATCTTTCCCCAAATGGGGCATCCCCAGCTTGGAAAACAAACTGCGCCTCACAGAACCTTTAATCAGATAGGTATCAGGATGGGACAGAGAAAAGAAAAGGAGGAAGACCGTGAACCAGATCCTGTTTCCCCAAGTTGTTCTGTATTTTCAAAATGTCCTGCTGGAAACACATCTGCTATGGCTGACCTGAAGTGTCCCATCAGGGCTATGCTCCTTTTGGTTAAAAATGCTGAAAAAGGAAAGAGCAACAAATCCCCATCAGCCTTAGCCCTTGGTAACCAGTCTACTCTCTCCTTCCATAAGTTCAACTTGTTTAGATTCCATATATAAGTGAGATCATGAGGTATTTGACTTTGTGTGCTTAGTTTATTTCACTTAGCAAAGAATACACAGTTTCAAATAAACAGGAGGAATCAGCAGGTGACCATTGCAGGAGTGATATACTGTATATTTCAAAAAATAAACAAGAGTGCAAATGTTTCAAGTGTCTTACCATAAAAACTGGCGGGTAAGTAAGATAGATCTGTGGATTATCATGCTCTAATCCTTCCACATTTTATACGATATATGAAAACATTGCATTTTACTTCATAGATGTATACAAGTATGATTTGTCAATTAAAAATAATATCAAAAGTAAGGACAAAGGGAAGCTTTAAGTCTTTAGTCAAAAAAGCAAGGAGCTTAGAAATCACAGCTGCATCCTAACAAGCAATAAAAAGCTAAATGAACAGAAACATCAACAGCTCTACCCTGATCTGTCAGAGAAGTGAGGTCAGAGGGCAAGTTGCTTCTCCAAAATTGGAGAGACAAACAGGAGGATACATGAAATCACAGCCTACCAGTGCAGAGACTGTCGGCCTAACAGTACACAGACTCACCGCCTACCACTGCAGAGACTCACAACCTACCAGTACAGAGACTCACAGCCCACCAGTGCAGAGACTGTCAGCCTACCAGTACAGAGACTCACAGCCTACCAGTGCAGAGACTCACAGGCTATCAGTGCAGAGACTGTCAGCCTACCAGTACAGAGACTGTCAGCCTACCAGTGCAGAGACTGTCAGCCTACCAGTACAGAGACTCTCAGCCTACCAGTACAGAGACTGTCAGCCTACCAGTGCAGAGACTCTCAGCCTACCAGTACAGAGACTGTCAGCCTACCAGTGCAGAGACTCTCAGCCTACCAGTACAGAGACTCTCAGCCTACCAGTACAGAGTCTCACAGCCTACCAGTACAGAGTCTCACAGCCTATCAATGCAGAGACTCAAAGCCTACCAGTGCAGAGACTCACAGCCTACCAGTACAGAGACTCTCAGTCTACCAGTGCAGAGACTCTCAGCCTATCAGTGCAGAGACTCTCAGCCTACCAGTGCAGAGACTG
>NW_003852572.1:2695794-2696591 GCF_000181295.1 Otolemur garnettii | reverse complement strand
CTCTCAGCCTACCAGTGCAGAGACTGTCAGCCTACCAGTACAGAGACTCTCAGCCTACCAGTGCAGACACTCACAGCCTACCAGTGCAGAGACTCACAGCCTACCAGTACAGAGACTGTCAGCCTACCAGGACAGAGACTCACAGCCGACCAGTGCAGAGACTCACAGCCTACCAGTACACAGACTCACAGCCTACGAGTGCAGAGAATGTCAGCCTACCAGTATAGAGTCTCACAGCCTACCAGTGCAGACACTCACAGCCTACCAGTGCAGAGACTCACGGCCTACCAGTACAGAGACTCACAGCCTACCAGTGCAGAGACTCATAGACTACCAGTGCAGAGTCTCACAGACTACCAGTACAGACACTCACAGCCTACCAGTGCAGAGACTCACAGCCTACCAGTGCAGAGACTGTCAGCCTACCAGTACAGAGTCTCACAGCCTACCAGTGCAGAGACTGTCAGCCTACCAGTACAGACACTCAAAGCCTACCAGTACAGACACTCACAGCCTACCAGTACAGAGACTCACAGCCTACCAGTGCAGAGACTGTCAGCCTACCAGTACAGACACTCACAGCCTACCAGTACAGAGACTCACAGCCTACCAGTGCAGAGAATCACAGCCTACCAGTGCAGAGACTCTCAGCCTACCAGTGCAGAGACTGTCAGCCTATCAATGCAGAGACCCACAGCCTACCAGTACAGAGACTCACAGCCTACCAGTGCAGAGACTGTCAGCCTACCAGTACAGAGACTCTCAGCCTACCAGTGCAGAGACTGTCAGCCTACCAG
>NW_003852572.1:2692410-2694026 GCF_000181295.1 Otolemur garnettii | reverse complement strand
CTCACAGCCTACCAGTGCAGAGACTCACAGCCTACCAGTGCAGAGACTCACAGCCTACCAGTACAGAGTCTCACAGCCTACCAGTGCAGACACTCACAGCCTACCAGTGCAGAGACTCTCAGCCTACCAGTGCAGAGACTCACAGCCTCCCAGTGCAGAGACTCTCAGCCTACCAGTGCAGAGACTCACAGCCTCCCAGTGCAGAGAGTCACAGCCTACCAGTACAGAGAGTCACAGCCTATCAATGCAGAGGCCCTCAACCTATCGGTGCAGAGACTTGCAGCCTACCAGCGCAGAGA
This sequence comes from Otolemur garnettii, assembly GCF_000181295.1. NCBI lineage: Eukaryota > Metazoa > Chordata > Mammalia > Primates > Galagidae > Otolemur > Otolemur garnettii. The sequence continues at coordinate 2,693,727 of NW_003852572.1, read as the reverse complement.
CTCACAGCCTACCATTGCAGAATGGGAGCCAGCACCAGATCAGGAAACCTTGAACTGTCATTGCTGGAGGTTCAAAGTAGACAAGTTTAAAACTCCAGGGGGATCCAGGCATAGATATGACCCCACATGTTTGTGAGTTTTACATCCAGAAGCTCTACCAGGTTCTCCAGCAGTATTTGAGAAAAATTATTTTGTGTCTCTGGCAGAAACCATTCTGAAACATGCCAGAGCTTTCTATTCTTAAGAAGACTCTCTTGTGGGTGAAAGTATTGTACCAGAGATCCACCTGCAGGGGAAAGGAAATACTCAAGTCACCATCCTGTTTCAACTAAGGGGATGGAGGAAGGGAGTGGAGGACATTGATTAATTCCTCAGCCCAGGGGCAGAGATTTACAAAACACTGAGGTCAAATCATTGGGTACAGTGTTCCCTGGTCCTCACACCTTGCCACTGCATTTCTAAAGGCATATTCTTGGTGCTTTTGATAAAAGGTTCCCCCATTCAAGGCTGTATAGGGGTCTCCAGTTTCCTAGGCTTGGACAGGTTCATGAAGGGAACACTCTGCCCTTTTGCCCTGAGCTGGAGGGGCTTCTTTTGTCGATAACACTCACTAACGTTGAAAATGTGTTTCCATCTGTCACATCCTGGACAAGTGTAATTTTCAGGACTTAATACCCCTAGATAAAGATCCCACGTGGAGACTCCCAGTTAGTTCTTTCTCGCTGCCAAAAGTTCTGGTGCCTTTTGCTTCTTCTGTATTCCTTTTTAGTAAAGTCCTATTTTACCAGTGATCTGTGGTCTGTGGGTTCATTCCTCGAATCCCCGAGACCAAGGACCTACTCAAGAGCAAAATTCCGGTAACACTTTCTTTTACCTACTACATCATGCCCACCTTTTAGCAAAGAATTACAAGAAAGGAAAAAATACAGCTTGAAGAAACTGAACAAGCCAACTCTCAGAACCAGAGTCAGATAAGACCAGTATGTTGGAGTTAGCAGACCGGGAATTTAAAACAATTATGAATAATATGCTAACGGATTTAACAGATAATGTGACAACATGCAAGAAAAGTTGGATCATGTTAGCAGAGGGATGTAAAGTCTAAGAAAGAATCAAAATAAATGATAGAGACCAAAAACAATACAAAAATAAATACTGTCTTCAGTAGGCTCACTAGTAGGGTGGACAAACTGAAGGAAGAGTTATGAGCTTCAGGTTAGGACAACAGAAACTTCCCAAACTAAAAATCACAGAGGAAAAACATTTAAAAAAAAGAAAAAGAAGAAGAAAGAAAAGAAAACATGCAGGCTCAGTACT
>NW_003852572.1:2670866-2692356 GCF_000181295.1 Otolemur garnettii | reverse complement strand
CTCAGTACTCATAGCACAGTGGTTACAGTGCCAGCCACATGCAGGCTCAGTACTCATAGCACAGTGGTTACAGTGCCAGCCACATACACCAAGGCTGGCGGGTTAGAACCTGGCCCAGACCTGCTAACCAACAATGACAACTGCAACAAAAAAATAGAAAAAACAGCTGGCATTGTGGTGGGCACCTGTAGTTCCAAGTACTTGGGAGATTGAGGCAAAAGAATCGCTTAACCCCAAGAGTTGGAGGTTGCTGTGAGCTGTGACGGCATAGCACTCTACAGAGGGTGACATAGTAAGACTCTGCCTCAAAAAAAAAAACCAGAACATATTATCCATGAATTGTGGAAAACTACAAAGTGTATAGCCTACAAATAATGAGACTGTTGTGTAAATAAAAAAGAGATAAAGGAAGAGAAAAAAAGAATGAGTAATGACTGAGAATTTCCCCAAATTACTGTCAACACCAAACCATGTTGATCCAGGAGCTCGGAGAATACCAAACAGGAGAAGTGGCAGAAAATGAAATAAGAAAAAACAAAACAAAAACAAGGAAAAGAACCCAACTACACTCAAGTATATTAAAACTTTAGAAAATCAACAATAGATTTAAAATTCTTATGGCAGATGAAAGAAACACATTGTATGCAAAGAAGCAAATATAAGAATTATTTCTGACTCTGCAAAAGCTGTACCAGCAAGAAGAGAGTGGAGCTAAATATTTGAAGTGTTAAGATAGAAAAAAACACCAACATAAAATTTTGTACCATGCAAAATTATCCTTCAAAGTAAAGGAAAAAAGATATTTTCTCAGATAAGAAAAAGGAAAAGAGAGATGCCATGCCTTACCAGAAATATTTAAAAAGGCTTTTCAATAATCCTGGAGAGCATTGTGTTAAAAAAAAAAAAATCTCGGTATAGAAAGACAAATGCCATATGATCTCACTCATGTGGAACTAAAAAAGTCAAACTCAAAGAATTTTGAAGTTAGAACTGCAGTTACCAGGGACTGAGGGGAGGAGCTAGGAAATGCAAGGATTTTCTCAAAGGTAAAAGGTTTAGTTAAGTAGAAGAAATTTTTTTTGAGATCTATTGCATAGCGAGATGACTATAATGGTTGTATACTTTAAAATTACTGAGAGTGTATTTCAAATATCTCACCACAAAAAACAATGAATGTGTAAGGTGATGTGCATGCTAATTAGCTAGCTTAATGATTGAATGCTGTTTACATATATCAAAACCGTAACCTTTTAGTAAACATAATCATAATTTGTCAGTTAGACCATATAGCTTTAAGGACAAGAGAAGCGAGAGCTAAGCTCGGAATGAACATTCAGTAATCATAAGAAACACCTTGGTGACAAGGGTAGGGGGCAGGGTTTCAGCTCTGAACAGAGTACATGAGAGCTCACCAGACGACAGCATTAGCGATCGATCGGCAGTCTCCACCTGTGGTGCTAAGAGCCACCAGGTCAGCTCTGTAAGAAGCTACAGGAGAAGTCAGTCGGAAGCCTGCACATTCTTTAAAGGACCACTGACTCTGTGGCTTCTCTTGCCTGCAGGGCGTCTGCCTGATGCCCTTCTAAGAAGGCTGCTGCTATGTCCTTTTCTATCAAGACTGCTTCTCTCCCTCACAGACTGTTTCTCTTTCTCTCCCTTCTGCTAAGGCAAATAGCCCTAAGGTATCTAAGGGTGATTGTTCTCAAGCAAGATGATAACTAAAGCAGTCCACCTCCAGACCATAGATAAGCTAGGGTCAGAGATCTGGCCAGTCCCTGGCCCTGACAAATCATAATATAGAAAAATACGGTTTTTCAGAAAGAATAAAAATGATATAAGTCAGAAATTTGTATCTACATACAGAAAGAACAGCATCCAAGAAAGTAGAAATGAAGGTAAAACAAACTTTTATTTTTCTTAGTCTTTTTTATTTGATTTGACATATAAGTTTTCAAGATAAAAGTAAAATGTACTCTATTATCTATAATTGCATGATATATATTATGTAACGTATAACCCATGTACATATAAATGAAGTAAATGACACTAAACACACAAGGAATGGGATTGAGTAATTAGGAATGTTTTTATTAAGGCTCTTCTACTACCCATAAAGTCATGTAGTGTTATTTGAAAGCAGACTTGGTTTAGTTGCAAAGATTAATATACATGGCAAACTCTAGAAAAACAGAAGTGTAGCTGATATCCTAAGGACAGAAAATGAATCATACACAATTCTCAACTAAAGTCACAAAAACTGTTAAAAATTAGGAACAAAGAGCAAGCACAACAAATAGCAAACATTAACAAAATGGGTTGCTGTGAACACAACTATGTCAATCATTAAACTGGTTAAGGACAGGTAGTCTTGGTATATCAGAAGAGCATGACCAGACCTGCAGAGCTGTCCACAAGAAATCCCCTTTCAATAAAGACACAGGTACATGTTCATTAAAAGGCAGAGGGTGGAGATATACCATGTTGACACAAATCAAAAGAAAGTGGGAAGAGCTGTATTAGTTTCAGACAGAGCAGAATTGCATGAGTTAAATACAACTCACACAGCAGTTGCTGTGTCCAAGCAGGCAACTGTGTTACAAGCAACTTACAAAAACTATTGAGATTAATCAATATTTCCAAAAAGAACATTCCTATCACAGCATTAACATCTCAAATTCTTGCCCTTGGCAGTTCATCAAGAAATGTATCTCAGCAGACTCATAAATGGTAGGACTTGCATTTTCCTGTATTTGTGCTGATGCAAATACCAAAAGTCAGAACATGTCCCTTGTGAATGGTGCAAGGCTGTCTCCTTCCTGAAGCTGCTGGCTGGATCCAAATACATGTTGTGCCCGTAATATAGATTTCAAAGTTACTTTATAAATTACTTTAAAAGTTAATTGACTTCGGAAGCAATTGACTCTGACCTGATGCTTTATTATGCTTGTGAATCAGCTGCAGAGTTTACAAACTGTGGGGTAGCACCAGAGATTCTGAATTTCCAGCAAGCCCCCCAGGGACTAAATAGTTCTTTAGCAATCGATTTCTCCAAATCTTTCAAAGTGTTCTAAGAATAGCCTATGTTAAAATTGTCCATGGTGGCCATTAAAAGTAGTCCCAAGGCCTACTGAATCCTGAAAGAATCTGAATTTTAAATAAATGCCCCTATGATTTTGTGTATATTAATTATTGAGAACGAGATGGTTTCCAAATACCTTGGGTCTGCAGTCCTTTCATAAAACAGTCTCCTCAAATTCCTATGGATTCCATTTTTTAATTTTAAATTGTATATTAAACTGCCACTTTGAAATAACTTTGTAAAAAATCAGCTATTATATAAAATCACTTAAACTTTAAAAGACGCATAAAGTTAGATTGCAGGCTTAAACTATGTTTATATATTACTTGATTTATGATGCTATTTATTTTTCTGTCATTTCATGAATTTTAAATGCAAAGAGGGAATATCTACCGTCTCGCTGCAGGCAGTGTTTTGATTTGTAGGCCTGATAGCTAAACTCTGATGAGAACAGTGTGTGTTTTTATTGTGGCTTGTCTCATATTTTAGGAAATTATTTGAGGAATAAAAATCAAACTTTTTTATGATAGTGTTCCATTTATTAGGAACTATGCCTTATGGAAAACTCTATCTGCAAAACACAGCTAAAATACACAAAAGTCAGCCAGGATAGGCTCTCAGGAAAAAGAACAGCCCAGGCCTGAGCACACACACACGTACACCACACTCACACCTGTAATTGGATGTTTCCTTTGTTCCACTTTTCCTTATTTTATGAATTCTTCCTTTTTTATAATTTTTATTTCAAAATATTGGAAGATGCAAATGTTTTTGTTACATGGATGAATTCCATATGGCAGAACTCAGAGCTTTTAATGTTTCCATTATCAAAATAATGTACATTATAAGAAGTAGCTAAGTTTTTATCCCTCAACCCATCTTACCCCCCATTTAGTTTTCCACGTTCTTTATGCCACTTTATGATCATGTGTACCCATTGTTAGCTCCTATCTATTGATAACATGTGTTATCTGTTTTGTTTTGTTTCCCATTCCTGACATAATTCACTTAGAATAATGGTCTCCAGTTCCATTCAACTTCCTACAAATGATATTATTTCATTCCTTTTTCTGGCTGAGTTGTACACGTTGGTATATAGACATCACATTTTCTTTATCCACTCATGAATTGATGTGCAGATTGATTCCGTATCTTTGCCATTTTGAATTGTGCTGTGATAAACATTTGAGTACAGTGTCATTTTGATGTAATGACTTCCTTTCTTTGGGTAGATACCCACTAGTGGGATTGCAGAGTCAAAGAACAAGTCCAGTTTTCTTTCATTGAGGACACTCCACACTGTTCTTCATAAAGATTGTACTAACGTACAGTCCCATAAACAATGTATAAGCTTCCTCTCTCATTAGCTTCATGCCAACATCTATTGTCTTTTGATGTTTTAATATTAGCCATACTGACAGGGGTAAGGTGGAATCTCACTGCAGTTTTAATTCACATTTCCCTGATGCTTAGTGATGCTGAACATTTTCTCATACATCTGTCAAACATTTGTATAACTTTTTATAAAAACGCTATTCGTATCTTTTGCCCACTTTTAATGAATTATTTATTTTTCTCTTGCTGATTTGTTTGCGTTCTTTGTAGATGTTTAGGTTTCAAATATTTTCTCTCATTCTGTAGGTTGTCTACTTACTCCATTGATTATGTCCTTTGCCGTTTGGAAGCCTTTTAATTTAATTAAGTTCTATTTAATTATTTTTGTTGTTACGTGTGCCTTTGGGGTCTTAGTTGTAAATTCTTTGCCTATGCCAAAGTCTAAAAGAGTTTTTCCTATGTTTTCTTCTAGAATTTTTATGGTTGCATGCCTTACATTTAAAACTTTAATCCATGTTGACTTAATTTTTTTATATGATGAGAGAGAGAGGTTCTGTTTCGCTCTTCTGCATGGGGCTAATTTTCCCCGCACCGTTTATTAAATAGTGTGTCCTTTCCCCGTGTATGTTGTCGTCCATCTGCTTTGTTGAAGACTAGTTGCCTGAAGCTGGTGGAGAGCTCTGGGGGGCTTAGTGTCCCTCCACTTCAGGGTATTTCCTGCTCTGCTGGAGCAGTGAGGCGGGGAGCCCCAGAGGGCCGGCAGGGATGGCCTGCAAACCCCGCGGTCGGCCGCAGGTCTTTGAGGGGAAAGGAAAGCCCCACTCTCTGTGAGAGCCTCAGCATGGAGGGCGCACCAACGAGTGGGGAGCTGCCCCTGAGAGAGCCGGTTCCACTGTCCTGCGGGGCATTCGAGCCAACTCAGGTGAGAACTGCCACGGCGGGGTCAGCAGTGGACAGGGGCGGAGAGGAGGGGGGAAGGGTCTGAGAGGAGAGAAGCTGCCACTGGGGTCCCCTCTGCCCCACCTCCCAGGATCACTGCACTGTCTTCTCCCTTGAAGGGAGACTACCTTGAATAACCAGTCCTGGACACTGGTGTTTGGGAAGTCCCTGAGAAATGGTTTTGTGAGGACAAGCTACAAGAAGGTCTGACGGTCCCTAGGGGCTGCCATGTCAGCTTGGGCCTTTGGAGAAGAGGCTGGCAGCCTGAGGCTATGTTCTCAAGAAGCTGCCAGGTCACTGATGACAGCAGGTGAGCTCCCGACGGTACAGAAGCTCCCGACAGCTCAGGAGCCTGCCACCTGCCAGAGGCGTGAGAAGCCCCTCCAAGTTCTTCCTGGGACTTCAGATTCCCTGAGGGCTGATCCTGCCGAAACCTCGCTCCTGCTGGTTCTGCTCTGCAGTGTTTTCTCGTCGACTCTCTGGTGAATTTTAACACTTTTCCTTCAGAATTATACCTAAGGTTTTTTCTTTTATGAACAACTTTTGCTTCTTTCCGAGATGGTCTAGTAACCAGTGTCTCTCCTTAGCCATCTTTCCTCCCCTTCCAGACCTATATTCTCTTAGCACTGAGGCCAAATTTTCTAACTCAAAGACATCTTCTTAGTTTTTTGCCAAAAGAAGTATAGGAGGCAAAAGATGTACATAAAACCTTAGAGAACACTAAAGATCAGGATAAAAACAAAAGTAGATGTATGATGTGATAACCCAAAGTAAAAGAGAGTAAACATTTTAAGGTTTCTTGGAAGATTTTATTAAAATTAAATTTTATTTCCCAAATTTAAGAATGAAGGAATACTCATATTTGGATCAATTTTTTTAAAAAAATATTTTAATGACACATCTGCTAGTGAGTTATTATTCACTTACTTAAAACTTTTATCCTAATATAAACCCATTTCATTCTGATGATACTAACTAAAGTGATTTTCTCTGCATACTATTGAAAACAATTCCAATTTCCAGTGAGCAGGCCTAAATGTGCTTACTATTTTCCTAATTAATGTATATTTTTCAAATAAAAAATGACTCCTGAAATTTGGTCAGAGGTAGAATTCATTTCATATATTTCCTATTTTATTAAAGGTCCTGGCCCTCTTTAATTCTGGAGCTAGAGAATGAAAGCAGGTTAAATCCAGTGTTTTTGTGATCACAGATACTGCATTTTGCTAAATAAAGTGAAGTGAATATAGCTTGAACATCACACACCCAAGGCTGGATCTAGTTAATCAAGCCTGACAGGTGGGGAAAGAACAAAATCACAGCCCTCAGCTACTGAGACAGACCATTTAAAATGGTAATAGACTCGATTGTCATCTTGTTTCACCCTGACAGTCCCTGGCATTTGCTCATGTCAGTCATTTGGTATGGTTTGTCAGCTGAATATCAAAACAATCATGACAAGCAAATAAATATGAACGTCTGAGAAAATCTACTGCAACAGCGTTGGCTGAGCGTGCATGGTGGGTGCCCACTGGTGCTGGTGATTGAATTCCACCTTAGGACCAGAACACCAAGAACTTGTCCTCCCAACTCTGTGTGGTTAGACGTACAGGGAGTTTGTCATGTTCACGACACACACACCTCATCTAATGAGTTAGAAAACATTTCATGTTACATTAGTTAACTCAGCACGTCTACTTTCTAAACCAGTTTTACAGACAGACATGCCTGGTTTCCTGTTCAGAATGGATTAGGAAAAGTCTGAAACATCAGCCGCTGTAATGTTTCCAAAGAGTAGAACCAACCTGAGCAGCAACCTTTATTATCCACTTATTGTTTAAAGAAGTTGCATCAGCTCTAGAGAAAGGATAATTTCATTCTGTGAAAAGCAGACTTTGCTTGAAAACCAGGGCATATTGTACCAACTGAAGCCATTCCAATGATCAATAAAGTCATGATAATAGACATTAAGCTTTCAAACAAATGGCCATTGAAATATTTTTTGAAAAGCGTTAATCAATTTAAATAGATTATACCTAGACGGGTAACATGTAAGATTTTCCCTCTTATCTTTTAAGACTCTTGATAATTAAAGGCTAATCTCCCTACCTTGCAAAAAGTAAATCCTTGAAATATTGATTGCCCACACATTTACTGTCTACTGTGTACACAATATGTAGTTAATATAGCTTTTTCCTCATGGCTCAATAAAAAATAAACACACAGTCACTAGATGGAAAAAAATAAATGTTTTCTTTTCCCAGTGCTAGAGAATTAAATCTACCACTCCACATGTGCCAAGATGGTCTTCCCTCCTGGGTTCACTGGAGTTCCACAAAGTTGCCTGTGGAGCCATTGAGAATCATCTCAGTTATTCTGATTCTCAGCTACTAGTTTTATGCCCAATTTAAGCAGAAAATAACTCAAAATATTACACAGCAGTAAGTTTCTAAGAGGCTCTGACTGTTCTCAGGAACTCAGACAAACAGCTGGATCAACCACACACACAGGCTCTCTGTACTGCTGGTTGCCACAACGAACTTTTAAAATTCAGGACAACACATTGTCCTTCCTAAATTTTCCTTGGGGGCTAGAAAGTGATAACACATGTTTTGTTCTTTTTTAACCAAGAATAAATTTGCAGAAAGTTTTTTCCGAGAATTTACATGAACATTAAGTCCAATCAATGGGTAAAATAATTAGGCAACTTAGTTTGTAAAGAGAGCTTCTCTTAGTAAAATATACAGTACAGTTTTTATATTTTTAAAGATTATAAAGTCTTTATGACTCCCCTGAAAAACAGAACATAGAATGGTTAGTAGTTCACTTTCAGTTCACTTCTGTTGTCTTTAGCTAAAGAAACAATTTTGTAAAGATAGAATTTCCTATGAGAAAAAGGATTTACAGTTAGTATGAGCAAAATTTAGCAAATATTTCAAATTAAGTAGAATTTATTGTCTCTAAAAACCATTTTTTTAGATTTTAGCTAATATATTTCCTATCATATTTATGTGTGTATTGAGATTTTAGTATTTTTTTTCCACCTTCCATTTACATGGTGCTATAAGTAATTCATCATTGTTAAAATTAGGTGGGATGGAGAAAAATTTATTTATGTTTTATAAGTAGAAAAATATCTCAGAACTTGTTTTGTGTTCTCAAAGATATTTTACTAAGTTCAATTATATGTTTTATAATTTTTTTTTTTTTTTAGTCAGAGACTCACTATGTCACCCTGGGTAGAGTGCTGTGGCATCACAGCTCACAGCAACCTCATACTCTTGGGCTTAAATGATCCTCTTGCCTCAGTCTTCCAAGTAGCCAGGACTACAGTTGCCCTCTACAGTGCCTGGCTATTTTTTGTTGCAGTTGTCACTGTTGTTTAGTTGGCTCTGGCCAGGTTCAATCCTGCCAGCCTCAGTGTATGTGGCTGGTGGCATAACCACTGTGCTATGGGTGCCAAACCTGTTTTATAAATTTTGTGATAGAATATTAAGAGTAAAATGAATACTTAGTTTGTGACAGTCATAAAAATAAAAGTGATTCTCGCCTATTTAAAAAATTTGACACAAAGAATTGATAGGAGGAAATATGTGACTTTGTGACAGAGAAGTCACTTCTTACAATATATAAAGATATATTTATCAGGCAAGGACATTTTTTCTCATAATATTAAGGAGGTTTAATAAACCCATATCATGTAATACATTGCTTCCCATTGTAACTTTCAGAAGAAAAGACTTTTACAGCTTGGTAGATTGCATTGAGTCAAAAGAAAAAAAAGGATTGACAAAAGGCACGACTAAAATAAGTATTTTAGAAATTGCTGTAAGTTGTGTTTCAATAAAAAGAAAAGTTAAAAATCAAATATCTTTTAAAGGGGATTTTTAGAAGTAGGCGCTTTGTGAGATAGGAGAGAAATATACTTTGAGAAGCAGCTACTGCTAAAGACCCAAGCACGGAACTAGGGTGGGATATTCAAGATGTGGGGAAAGGGCCTGGACCACAGAGAGCAGGACCCAAGTTCTTACAGATGAGGCAGGACAATGAGGCAGAAATGACTTATCCAGGGCCTTGCAGAATAGGTAAGGAGTCTCCACATTGTTTTCAAAGCAATGAAAAGCCATTGAGGTGTGGGGAGCGGGCTGTGGGAAATGCCCAGAGTGACTCCCAGCCATTTCGCCTCCTTTAACAAAACTCTTTCCACCTGCCAGAGGTCACGTACCCCATGCATACTTTCCTTGTTATCGGCAAGCACACAGTTTTTCCTCTTTAACGTTGATCTCTACCCTATGTGCTAAGATTTGTGCAACCTTGTTAAGACACTGTATAAATAAAGCTGTGTCCACGGTTCAGGTGCTGGCTGCAGGCATCACCTGTGTCAGTCCCCTGATGCCATCCTATCTGGTGTCTCCTGTCTTCTTTGTCTCTCCCTGTCTTTCTTGGCTTTATTTCTTCATTTCCCACCATTCTCCTCAGGTCAACTCCCCCTTGTTGTGCCGGGTTGTGAGATTGAGGTGTTTGAAATAGGGAGTTAGGTACCTAATTCTAAGCATTTACACCCCCTGCTGCAGGAAGACTGTGTTGTAGAGAGAGTGAGCAGGTACACAGAAAATGGTGTGAGCTCAGGTGGGCAATGATGGTGCATTCAGTGAGGGCTTTATCAGTGGCAAGGGAGGAAACCTCTCGGTTCCAAAAGACATTCTGGAGATGACACAAGAGGAATTGCTGATAAGTTAGATATGAGATGTGAGAGAAAGAAAGGTTCCACAGTGAATCCTGTGTTAATGGCCTAACCAACCTGGTAGTTCATGGTGCCACAATTGAAATTAAGGAAACCAAGGAACAGTAACTGGAGGGTAATAAAGGAAAAAATTAAGCCTTCTTTGAACTTATTAAACTTGAGATGGCATCAAAGTGGAGTTGTCAACTACACAACTGAATAAAAAACTGGAACTCAGGTAAGAGGTCAGAACTGACATAAAGATTTGGGATTCAGCAGTGCAGAGATCTGCCACAGGATAGTATTACTGAGGAAAAGATTTAAAATTGGAAAAATTCAAGAATAAGAGTTCATGCAAAGTGTTCTGACACGTGGCAGCTAGATATTTAACTGATCTCACAGAGACGCTTTCCAGAGACAGGGAAGGGGAGTAAGGAGGGAGGATCAAGTAGGGGCAGTTAATGGGTGAAGAAAGTCTAGTTAGATCGTCAGACAGGAAGAACAGTGTTTGACAGCTACAAAGTTATAATCAACAGAAAGTTAGGGTGTATCTTAAAATAGCCACCATGAAAGAGTGTAACTGGAAAATTCCTAACAAAAAGAAATTATAGCTGCCTGAGGTGATGGATATCCCAATTACTGTGATTTGATTAATTCACATTGTTTCCTGTGTCAAAACATTACATGTACCCTACACATATATACTCCTATTATGCACCCATAACAATTAAATTTAAAAATAAAAAACTTTTAAAAAGAGTTTATGTCAAGAAGAAAGGAACAAACAGTCCACAAAGAGAAGCATTAATGGAGGTGTGTGCTGTTCTGGAAGCACAGACAGAAAAGTAATTCAGAGAGAGTAATTTGTGGCTTACTTGGGCAACCGCTCAGGGAACTGAAGTGGAAAGAGAGAGCTGACCCTTACATTTGGAAAGATTGATGCTGTTATGGACCTTAACAAACATTTCTTTGTAATAATTACATTTCTTCTTAAAATTTCAGAATGTCACTGGGGTACAAATGTTTTGGCTCTTTAGCACTGCTTGGGTCAAAGTAATACCTGTGCCATCACCAAGAGAGTGCACGTGGTCCACATCACGTATGGTTCCACACACCTTCCTCCCCGTTCCCACCTGCTTGATTTCTGCTGAGCTTTACTTACCTCTGTGCACACAAGAGCCGATCAGTTAGTTCCAATTTAATATTGAGTGCATGTGGTGTTTGTTCAATCCTGTGACACTTCACTTAGGAGAGTGTTCTCCAGTTCCATTCAGATTGTTACAAAAGGAATTAATTCATTTTTATCACTGAGTAGTATACAAGATATACATATGCCACATTTTATTAATCCACTCATGAATTGGTGGGCACTTGGATTGAGTCCATCCACATCATTGCAATTGTGAATTGTGCTGCAATAAACATTCAATTGCAAGTATCTTTTTGATTTTTTTTTTCTTTTGGGTAAATATCCAGTAGTAGGATTGCTGGATCAAATAGTAGGTCTACTTTTAGTAATTTGAGGACCCTCCTTACTATTTTCCACAGAGGTTGTACCAGATTATGGTCCACCAACAGCACATAAATAGTCCCTTCTCTCTGCATCCATGCCAGTCTCTAGATGGACTTTTTAATAAAAGCCATTCTCACTGGGTTAAGGTGATAGCTCGTTGTGGTTTTGATGTGTATTTCCCTGATGACTAGAGATGTTGAGCAGCTTTCCATAAGTTTATTGATCATGAGTCTATTTCCTTTTGAAAAGCTCTGTTCTTATCTTTTGCTCACTTTTTAATGAGGGTGTTTGAATTTTTTCTTGCTGATTTGCTTGGCTTCTTTGAGATTCTGGCTGTAAGCCCCTTACTGGACAAATAGCATATGAATATTTTCAATCATTCTGTAAGTTGTCTATTCTCTCTCTTGTGTCTTTACCTGTGGAGAAGCTTTTTAATTTAATCATGTCCCACTCATTTATTGGGACCTGTTGCTGTGATTGCTTTTGAGGTCTTCTTCATAAGTTCTTTCCTTAGGCTGATATCTAGAAGAGTTTTTCCAAGATTTTCTTCTATAATTCTTATGGTATCATGTCTTGAATTTAAATCTATTATCCACCTTGAATTAATTTTTGTGAATGGTGAGACATAGAGGTCCTATTTCTTTTGGGGATTGGGGGGTCCCAGTTTCCCAAACCCAGTTGACCTGGTTCAATTACTCAGCTGAGGTAGAACGTTTAACTTAGAAAGTTTAACCAAGGCACATCAGGAACTGAAAGTTAACGAGACTGGAAACTGAAAATAAAACTGCACAAGCACAGGTGGCGTGAATGGAAAGCAAATGTATTCTGCACAAGTTTCAGCATAAATTTTCTTTAAGAACAAAGAGAAAGCTTAGAGCCCTTCCAAATAAAGTTGAAAGTGGGTCCTGCTCATGAAAGAGAAGAGGTGAGAGAGAGACACACACAGGGTCGGTGAGGAGGTAGAAATACCTCTTCCTCTCATGTTGAAATAGGCCAAAAGTCTTTCATTGTTCTCTGCACCTCCAGGCACGTGGCCCTTTCTATAGGTCACTGATTCCTATCCTCCTCTGCTGTCCTTGCTCACCTAGGCTACCTCATGTCCACACTCTTTTCACCTTTCAGTGCAGAACTGCTGAGTCATACATGATCCTACCAGTCCCCCAGACATCCTGGTTCCACTGACCAGGGGTCCCTCCCAGCCCCAGAACTCCTTTCTCTGTGTCCCTTCTCTGTTTCACTCTTGTGCATATGACTATCCTGTTCTCCCAGCATGGCTAATTGAACAGGGCTTCTTTTCCCCAGTGTATGTTGCCGTCTGCTTGTTCAAAGACCAGACCGTAACATGTGGACGGTTCACATCTGGGTTCTCTGTCCTGTTACACTTGCCTGTGTCTCTTTTTGTTGCCACTACCATGCTGTTTTCTTTACGATAGCCTTGTAGTAGAATAAGGTGATGCCTCCGGATTTGTTCCTTTTGTTTAAGGTTGCTTTGATTTTCCAGGTTCTTTTCTCATTCCCCAAACAAAGCACAGAATTATTTTTTCAAGACCTGTGAAAAATGATAAGTATGTAAATCACTTTTGATGGCACAGAAGTTTTAACAATGTTGATTTTGCTGGTCCAGGAGCATGACATGTTTTTCCATTTGCTTACAACTTCTGTGATTTTCTTCCTTGGTGACTCATAGTTTTCTTCGTAGAAATCTTTCACTTCCTTGTTTAAATATATTTCTAGGTATTTTATTTTCTTTGTAGCAATTGTGAAAGTTATCAGGTCTTTGATAGGAACAGAGAGGAACACGACTGATAAGAGTGGATTGTGGTGATAATTGGAGCTGAGGAAGAAAAGATTAAAATGCAAATAATTCTCTTTAGAAAATTAGCTACGAGGGAGGAATGACGTTAAGTCATCAAGGAAGGAGAGTTGGAAGACATTTTTAGATGAATAATAGTAAGGTAGCTAACTAGTAGCATCATCAAGGAGTTAGACAAAATTTGATGAGGCAAAAATATACATATTAAAAAATGAGAAGAGGACAAGAAATGAAGGAAAAGAAAACAAGAAATGTTGCAAGAGAAATGTCATTGTTTAGGTAACAGGTATGAGATCCAGATAATTGGAGGAGTTACTGACTAGAAGAGGAGAAAAAGCTGTTTATCCATTGAAATAGGAAGGAAGCCAAATTATGAGTTATGGATGTATTTCTGGGTTTATTGTTTATAGGTACAGAGTTACAGTTTTGCAAGATGAAAAGAGTTCTGGAGATAAGTGATGGTGATGGTTGTTATTCTAACTATACACTTAAAACGGCTAGGATGGTAAATTGAATGCATATGTGTATTTTACCACAATTAAACCATTTTGAAAGTATTATAGTTTGCTGGAAATAGCAAGTTTTAAAAGTTGTACTCTCATGTAGTTTAGTTTTTCTGCACATCAAAAAGCAATCATTTGTTATGAATGAGGGCAGGAAGCATTGGTGTTGGAGCTGTGAGAGACAGAGAAGGAATTATTCTTCTTCTGATTTTTACTGATGTTTTTCTGCTAATATATTTGTGATCATTTTCTCTGCAAAACCTGGCTATGAGTTCTTCTGCTGCACAAATGCATATTTTAGCCATAATCTCTCTTTATTTGTATGTGAGAAATAAATTAGGTGAAAAAACAGCGATGTAACAATTATCTCCAGCACTGTACTTCAGCCTAGTAAGAACATTTGCACACTGTTTCAACAGCTTCTTCAGATCAAATTAACTAACTGTTAGCAAGTGCTACCCTGTTACCAGGTGACCCTCAGTCCCAGAGTCTAACAATTATGGAGAGCTAAAAGTCTTTATTAGGAAACCTCTCCTACTAATTCCAAAAATCAAGAGCCTAAAACTTTTATTAGGTCCCAGCTATAGAAAAAATCTGGTTTTATCATCAACTTTAGTGTACAAACTATATCTTGGGTAGTAATCTCAATGCCACTGGGATGTATGGTTAACAAAAGACGTCAACTATGCATTCAAAACTGCCAGAATAAAAGATGAGGATTTTGTGCTAAACCATTTAGGATTTAAACTCCCTAAATTGTACACAGATAGATAACTTTAAATGAGACTGTTTTGTGCTCTTGTAAATCAATTCTATTTAAAATGTAGGCAGTTGCTTTTCCAATAGTTGTCACCAGGTGATTTTTCTTCCCAGACTCAGGTTTCTAAGCGCCTAGTGGTCTGAATGTGTTTTTCACATGCCAGACTTTGTTCACCAACATGCAGTGAACAAAGTGTGTTCTGCCTGTTTCCTCCGTAGGCCAGGTCGACTCACTGTTGGGAGACAGCCCTGGTGCCCTCTGGTAGGAAGACACTTAGCTGAGGCAGTTGAAGGAGGTCTGCACATCAGTGTTTGAGTCAGCTGAGTGTGACCAGGAGAGCTCAGGATTACTGACCAGGTTGGGATCACTCTGTTTCTTTGTCTCACAAGGCGCAGGGATCCTACTGTGAATGTCACTTGCAGATCTCCTATTCTGCTGTCAGATTCCAGGTCCTGCTGCTGGGAAAACTATGTCTTATCATTCCCTCACGCTATTTATAATCATTTATTTTTTTCTACAGTATAGATATTAGGAAATATACTATGAAAAATAATGTATATTCTTAAAAGACAATTAAATGAAATGCCATGATTAACAGTCAGGCATAGGAATGGTTGACCAAACCTAAATAACAATTAATCCAGGACAGATGCTTTCATCAACATCTAAATAGGTATCATGTAAATAATTTTTTTAGTATTTTTACATATGTGCTGTATTTTAGTTAGCTGTTATCTATTTCCAAATATGCTTTATTTTCTGAGATCTAAAACTGTAGGTAAATATATAGAATTTTGTTGGTAGTCGTTGCTATAAAGTACACTCACATGGAATTTACTTTCTTCTCAATTCCAAAATGAACATGTTAAGTATCTGGTACTACAAGTCCGTGCCATATGAATTGCAGTGTTTTCATTAACTTCACTGATAATAGATATTTGACTGTTGGTATTTCCTAGAATCTGAATAGGCAACTGATGATGACTTCTGTTTACTTGCATGAATTCTGCTTCCACAGCAGCAGAGTTTCCCTTGTACTTTGGTAGCTGGCCTTCCTATTTTGTTAGCAGATCTTTTTCTGTTCCTCTGCAACTTATGGTGAGGGGAAACATTTTTCATCATCATTCTAGGAATCATAAAGGAAATGTTCATCATCTGTTTGCCTAATTATTCCCTTGAAAATGCCAGTTTCATCCAAATAATCACACTGTTCTGATCACCCCCTTCCCACTCACAGATTGGGGAATGGAGGATCTCAAACATTCTGCTTTGGAACTTCTAGTAGCTCTCCAGACCTACTTCCCAGGGATTTGCTGAACTAGGGTTTTTATGCCAGGCTCTGCCCATGGTGAGCTTATGAACTCTTGAATTCTCTTCTCTGCCAGCTCAAGTGATGCTGACTCAAACACTGATGTGCAGATCTCCTTCAACCGCCTCAGCTAAGTGTCTTCCTACCAGAGGGCACCAGGGCTGTCTCCCAACAGTGAGTCGACCTGGCCTATGGAGGAAACAGGCAATTACCTCCCTATGGAAACATCCTGCATGAACTTCCTCAGGCAAATTTAATGTGGCTACACAAAAACAGAACATGGCTCTCAGTAGGGAAAAAAATGCAGCAGCATACAGCATTGCAGCTATAAAACCACTATAAAAATAAACCTGTACAAAAAGGTACCAGAGAGTAGACATTAAACAAAGGTAAATATCAAATGAGTGGGATGATCTGGGAAGTCTCAGCTATACATATCTGCTATAATCTTTTAAACTAGAAGAAGGTTTAGAAAAATTTAAAAGAGGCCCATCTTTTTATTAACGTCACCTTAACCAAGAGATCATACTCATATATATTTGTGGGGTACAATGTGATGTTCTGATACACATATAAAATGTGCAGTGATTAAATTGAGCTAATTAACATCTTTTATCATCTTGATTACTTATAGTTTTGACATTTGAAATTTTCTCTAAAGAGAGGCAAATATTATATCTCAATATCTGAATGAGAAAATGGGCAATTAAGCATTTTGCATGGATTATATATATATCACCAATATATGGTGCATAAATTCTCAGAGTACATATTATGTTTCAGGCATTATTACACATGTTGCATAGTGTCTTAATATCTTAATGCATTTAATCTTCACTTAATTCTGGAAAAAACTGAAGCTCAAAAGTGCTAAGGAATTAGCCCAGTTCCAGATAATGATGCAAAAGGAATTTTGAATTCAGATTAAATCCTAAACTTATTCAGTTTCAAATTGTATTTTTCTGTCCTTTCCTTCTTCCCTTCCTTCCTTCCTTCCTTCCTTCTTTTCCCTTCTATAAATAAGTGGGGTTCTTTGATTTTGGAAACAAAATATAATATACCTGGAATTTGTCACTGTTGATGCCCACTCATCTCAAATATATTAACTTCCTTTTTCTCTGTTTTCCAAAATTTTATCTGAGATCGGAAGGAAGGAAGGAAAGAGTTTTAGGCATCAAAGTGAGGAGAAACAGAGATTCATACGGCTGAGTGATGCTAAAACAGGTAAACCTAACAGCTATATGATGAATGTGTCAAAGTAGCCCTTGAAATCCTACCTGAACAGAAAGACACATAATGGAATCTTATGAATTTGGTTACAACTCAAGTCAAGCTATTGGTTTACAAGTGTATCAAATCTAACTAAACTGGCCTCAACTAAGCAATAGTTTTTGGTTGTTTTTTTTTTTTTTTTTAACGGAAACCCGTAGTATCTAAGATAATACAGTGTAGAGATAGTAAATGAAGTCTTAAAAAGACAGAAACCTAGGAAGTCACATCTGTGTGCCTTACTTTCTTTCTTCATCTCTCACTCTCTCTCTCTCTCCACTTATTCCTTTGTTTGATCTTGAACATTATTATAACTTTCAGACCATCACACTCTAAGAGACTAAATTAGCTCACAACCCCTCCTTCCACCAACCACTTTGTAAAAGTAGTGTGGATGCAGCCAGGGGCCTGCAGAGGGGTGGTGTGGGCTGGGCCTGAGGGTGTGGCAGTGTCCTCAACACTGCAGCCCACACAGAACTACACCCTGTGGAAAGGGTAGCACAGCATGGTGTGAAAAGCACATACTCCCCAGGGACTGTGAGCTGCCTGCCTGGGGCTGTGGACAGCAATCTTGCCTGCACTAACAGCTGGTCATTCATGCTGTAGCATGCACCCTGAACATAGGCTCTTCCTACACAGTGCCATAGCTGCTGCTCCTGCTGGGGGAGGGAGGCAAGCAAACACTCCCCAGAGTCTGAAAGGTCCCTGCCTGCCCCACTGAAGCAGAACTTCTGTGAAACTGTAAATATACTGAGGATAGGTTTTCCTACCTGCTACCATAGATTGCCCCACTCGGCCTGCTACATCGTACACCCATGCACACCACCAAAGATCCTGAGGTGATGGGCTCATCATCTCCATACTCAAGCAAGCCATAGGCAGTCAGGAGAACACACTGCCCAGGCCACTGCCACAGGAATCTACCACTCCTCCTGAGGGCCAGAAGATAGGCCTTTCTATCTGCCATCCACAGCACCAGTGACATCATCTCTATCCACCACTAGATGACTGGGTGCTGGCCCTCCTAGCCCACCATAGCCTTTATTAACATTCATCCTGCCTGGGAGCTCACAGTTATGCTATTACCACCGCCTATATTAACATTGCCCGTGCCTTGCACTCCATCCAGAGATCTGAGGACTTGCCTGCCAGTCCAGCCCACCATCACTGCTGATGACATCTAAGTAAGCCACCCAGAGTCCACACATCTGGATCCACTAATTGGATGCCCCCTCTACGCTGCCAGAAGGCCTAAGAACAAGCACATTTGGCCTATTGCTATCATGACCAGAGCCTGTGGACTGGTCCATCTGGCAACCTATTCCCAGGAAAGTCTCACCACAGTCTCCACAACTGTAGCCACAAAATCAAAATCAAAAAACCCACTGATGCTGTTCACAGCTGAAGAAATATGGAAATTTCACAACTACATTCACCTAGGATCAAAACTAAAGTACTCAACCCAAACATCACCATAGATACATATTCAGGAGAAAGCCTTGCTCTGAGGACCAGCAATGGTTACACTCAATCCACAGATATCAATGAAAGGACAACAACCACATGAAAAAGCAAGGATATATGACACCTCAAAAGGATCACAAAAATTCTTAAAACAAAAAAATTCTAATAAAAAAGAAAATTTTGAAATTCCGAAAAAGAATTCAAAATAATAATATCAAAGATTAGTGAGATATGAGAGAATATAGATAAACAATACAAAGAAATCAGAAAAACAACTTATCATATAAGTGACAAGTTCACACACAAAAAAATGATACATATTATTTTAAAAATCCTAGATAGCTTGGAACTGAAGAACTTAAGAAATGAAATATATATATGAATATATATGAATATATATGAAATATATTTGAGAGCTTCAACAAAAGACTAGATCAAGCAGAAGAAAGAATTTCAGAACTCAAAGAGAGGTCTTTTGATATAACCCAGTTATACAAAATAAGGAAAAAAGATGAATGAACAAAGCTTTTGTGACATGTGATACATCACAAAGCAAACAAATAGTCAATTTTTTGGTGTTTCAGAAAATAAGGAGGTCAAAGGCATTAAAAAAAAGAAAACTCATTTAGGGAACAACAGTTGAAAACATCCCAAGTTTAATAAGAAATTTAGCCATCTAAGTATATGAAGCTGAGAGATAACCACATAGGTACAATGCAAAAATATCTTCCTCATGACAAAATTCCTAAAGTAAATGACAAAGAGATTTCTAAAATCAAAAGAAGAGCATCTAGTAAAATATAAGAGAAACACATGAGTAAATTTCTCAGGAGAAGCGTTGTAGGCTAGGAGAGAATGGAATGATATATTTAAAGTGCTGGGAGGCAAAATAAAAAAAATACTGCCAGGCAAGAATGTTATAACCAGAAAAGTTTTACTTCATAAAAAATGGAGAAATTGATTCTTTCTCAGACAGCAAAAACAGGGAATTCATTGGTACTAGACAAGCCCTATAAAAAATGTTTGAGAGAGTCCTAAACCTGGAAGTGAAAAGATAATATCTACCATTATGAAAACACATGAAAGTATAACATTTACTAGTAGAGCTAATATACATATAAAGAAGAAGAAGGACTCTTTTATTACCACTATAGAAAATCACAAAGCCACAATGGTAAACAATAAGAGAGAAAGAAAGAAATAAAGAATATGAAAACCAACCAGAAAATAATTAATAAAACAGAAAAAAAACTTTACTTATCAATAATAACCTTGAATTGTAAATTGATTTAATTTTTTGCTTAAAAGAAATAGATTTCCTGAATGAATAAAGAAATGCAACTATGTGATGCCTGCAAGAAGCTTACTTCACCTATAAAGATACATATAGATTGAAACTAAAGGGATAGAAAAAGATACAGCACACAAGCAGAGTAGTTATAATTAAACAGCCTTCAAATAGAAAACAGTAAAAAGAGACAAAGAAGGGCGTTATAAATAATATTAAATAGAACAATTCAGAATAAAAGGATATGACAATTCTAAATATGTATACTCCCAAGGTAATTATTATTAGTTGTAAAGAGATATAATCCAATACACGCACACTCCCATGCAGCTGCTGCCATTCCACTGTACCCCAGTTGCCCCAGCACCCAAGAACTGGGAGAAGACAGTAGACACACTCTGCCTGTTGCTCTGGGCAACCAGAAGAAGCCACTAACTGAACAGTTCTGATAAGGCCTCCAAAGAAGGTAAACTCAGAATGGGGCAGATTCAGCGGGAAAATCTGGCAACTCGAATAACCAGAGTAGATCAACTCCCCCAAGGAAAACTGGGGCAGACATAATTGAAGACTCTATCCACAAGCAAATGGCTGAGATGTCAGAAATCGAGTTCAGAATGTGGATAGCAAATAAGATTAACAAAATGGAAAAAAGGAAGGAAGTAGAAGTTCAAGAAGTTATTCAAAAGATTTATCAAGATATTATTCAAAACATTTCTCAAGAAATTATTCAAAAGATGTATCAAGAACTCAACAATTTCAAAGATAAAGTGATCAAAGATTTTGAAACACTGAGATAAGAGGTTGCAGCCCTCAAGGAAATGAAAGATATGGTGGAATCCCTCCGTAACAGAGTGGAACAGGCAGAAGAAAGGATCTCTGATACTGAAGACAAAGCTTTTGAAGAAGCCCAGGAACGCAAAGATCAAAAGAAATGGAGAGCAAAAATGGATCTCACGGTCAGAGAGCTCTCGGATAATTCGAAGAAAACTAATATTCGCCTTATAGGAATCCCTGAAGGTGATGAAGTTGCTTCACAAAACGCTGAGGCTCTTCTTCATGAAATTATGAAAGAGAACTTTCCAGATATGCCAAGAGATTCTGAAATTCAGATAGCAGATAGTTTCAGAACCCCAGCACGACTCAACCTGAACAAGACATCCCCCAGACACATCATAATTAACTTCACCAAAGTTAAGATGAAAGGGAAAATTCTGAAAGCAGTAAGACATAAGAAAACCATAACCTACAAGGGGAAGAGTATTAGGATGACTGCAGATCCCTCAGCTGAAACCTTTCAGGCTAGAAGAGGATGGTCATTGACTTTCAATCTCCTAAAACAAAATAACTTTCAACCCAGGATCCTGTATCCAGCAAAACTGAGTTTCATCTATGTTGGAGAAATTAAATACTTTAACGACATTCACATGTTGAAGAAACTTGCCATAACTAAACCAGCTCTCCAGGAAATTCTCAAACCTATCCTCCATAATGACCA
>NW_003852572.1:2657085-2666902 GCF_000181295.1 Otolemur garnettii | reverse complement strand
CATTCAATAAAAAATAAAAAAAATAAAGTTAAAAAAATTAAAAAATAAAATGTACAAAAGCAAATTATGCAACCAAAACATATGTACCTCAGCGATATTCTGAAATGTGAAAAAGAGAAGTTAAAGTGAAGAGATGTTTACAGGGAGGAGAAGTAATTTACATGCATAATATGGAAAGGTGGTCTTAAAATGTGTTAACAGTGTTACAGTAAACCATTTGATTTATGTTTCAAAGTAACTATAATTTAATATTTGGAGTATGGAAATTGTGACAAATAGATTTAATTGCATGTTTAAAAGTCATCCTATATTCACCTGCATCAATCAGAAATATATATATATAATGTATAAATGTCTCCATGATATACTGATTACAAAAGAGAAAAAAGAAAATAAAGGATTAGTTAAACAAAAAGTGTTTTTTTAGAAGATAAAGAAAAACTGATAAGTACTAGCTATACTAACCAAGAAAAAAAGAGAAAAGACTAAAATAAACAAAATCTAAACAAAATCAGAAATGAAAAAGAAGGCATTATAAACCGATAACATAGAAACACAAAAGATCATTAGGGACTATTATGAGCACCTGCATGCTAACACACTGGAAAGCTTACAGGAAACACATAAATTCCCAGACACATGCAACCTACTAAATCTAATAAAAAAAGAAATAGAAACCTGAAGGGACCAATAATGAACAAAAAGATTGAACCTATAATAAAAGCATATCCGAAAAGTAAAGCCCAGGTCTGCATGTCTTCACCTCCAAGTTCTACCAAGTACATAAAGAAGAATTAACACCAACCATTCTCAATCTTTTCTCAAAAATTGAACAGAATTCAAAGAATTCTCCCTTTCTCACTTAATGGTGCCAGCATTACTCTAATATCAAAGCCAGAGAAAGGTACAAAAAAAAAAAAAAAAAAAAGAAAGAAAGAAAACTACAGGTGAATACCCCTGATAAACACAACTACAAAAATTTTCAACAAAATACCAACAAACCAAATTCAGCAGAACACCAAAAAGATAATATGCCACAATCAAGTAGGATTTATCCCAGGTAGACATGGATGATTCAACATACTCAAATCAATAAACATAATATATCACATCAAAAGAATTTAAAAAAATGACAATGTGATAGTTTCAGTAAACACAGAGGAAGCATTTGATAAAATTCAACATTCCTTCATGATAAAAACTCAACAAACCAGACATAGAAGAAACATACCTTGACATAATAAAGGACTTACACAGTAAACCCCATAGTTAACGTTATATTGAATCGGGGAAAACTGAACACATTTCCTTTAGAAACTGGAACAAGATAAGGATGTCCATTATCACCACTGCTATTTAACATACTATTGGAAGTCCTAGCTAGAACAATCATGGAAGAAAAAGAAGTAAAAGTCATCCTTATTAAAAACAGGAAGTCAAATTGTCCCTCTTTGTAGACAACGTGATTTTAGATCTTGAAAAATCTAAAGACTCCACCAAAAACTCTTGTATGTGATCAATAAATTCAGTAAAATGGCAGGATATAGAATAAATAAATGAAAATATGAAGTATTTCTATACACTTACAGTAAAATAGCTGAGAATGAAATCAAGAAGATCCAATTTACAATTGCTAAAATAGAATAAATTAAGTAACTAAGAATACATTTAACCAAGGAGGTACAAATCTCTACAGAGACATTATGATGTCATTGATAAAAGAAATTGAAGAGGGCACAAACAAATGGAAAGACACCCATGCTCATGGATTGGGAGAATTAATGTAACTTATATGGTCATACAATGTATAGATTCAACACAATTCCTGTCAAAACACCAATGAAAAAATTCTAAAATTTGGATAGAACCAGAAAAAGAGCTCACATAGTCAAAGGAATCCTGAGCAAAAACAGTATCTGACATCAAAGTACAACAACCAAAACATCACAGTGTTCACGTAAAACCAGACACATATATATGAATGGAACAAAAGAGAGAACCCAGAAACAAATCCACATGTTTATGGTCAACTGATTTTGACAAAGTGACAAAGAACATGAATTGGGAAAAGGACATTCTCTTCAATAAAAAGTTCTGAGAAAATTGGATATGCATATTTCAGTAATTGAACTAGTACCCTATTTCTCACCATATACAAAAATCAACTGAAGATGAGTTAAAAACTTAAATGTAAGACATGAAACAATAAAAGTATTAGAAGAAAACATAGGAGAAACACTTAAGAATATTGGTTTAGGCCAATGGTTCTCAACCTTCCTAATGCTGAGGCCCTTTAATACAGTTCCTGTGGGTGGTGACCCATGGGTTGATAAATGCTGGTTTAGGCAAAGATTTTATAGCTAGGACCATAAAGGCACAGGCAACAAAAACAAAATCAGCAAATGGAACTACCCCAAAATGTCCTACACAGCAAAGGAAACAGTCAACACAGTTAAGAGACTACCTGTTCAATGGGAGAAGATGTTTCCAACTCTTCATCCAATGAGGGACTAATACACAGTTTATAAAAGCAACTCAAATAAATCAACAGAAAAGTAAATACATAAGCTCATTAAAAAGTGAGCAAAAGACATTAGTAGACTGTTCTCAAAAGAAGAAATATGAATGGATAACAGGTACATGAAAAATGCTGAAAATTACTAACCACCAGAGAAATGTAAATCAAAACCACAATGAGACATCATAGTACTCCAGTTTGAATGGTTATTATTAAAAACAAACAAAAATAATAGATGCTGGGGACAATAAGGAGAGAAGGGAACTCGTACAATGTAGGTCACAAGGCAAATTAGTACAGTCACTGTAGAAAAATAGTATGGAGATTTCTCAAGAAACTAAAATTAGAACTACCATATAATTCAGAATTCCCACTACCCATATTCATCCAAAGAAAAAAAATCAGTATAATACAGGAATATCTGTATCTGTAGGGTTTTTTGCCATGTTATTCAAACAGGAAAGATATCAAATGAATTAAAATATACATCAATGGAAGAGTGGATAAATAAAATATGGTGTATACAGTAGGACATCAAAAAAAATGAAATCACATCATTTTCAGCAATATGAATGAAACTGGAGATTAAGTGAAGTGAGCCAAGCACAGAAATACAAGCATCACACGTCCTCACTCATGTTTGTCTGTGCAGGCAGAATGAGGACCAAAGATCCCATTCTTGGTAAGGGAAAACACCCCCAGAAAAAGGGAAAAATGTAAAAGTAAGCTGAGTGAGGAAGAACAAAGGAAAGTCAGCTAGTTTACCTTTAAATCAGCCACTGCTAAATTTCTTATCTGAGCAAGTTTCCTACTTTTCCTAGGGCTCTGGCCTATTGGGGATACAGCTTACTAACACTCCGGTTGGGTCTGTGAATACTTTGAGGGATAATGGCCACAGAAGATGCTGTGGCAAGGCCTGGAAAGATACATTAACTAGGCCATTACCTGCCCAGTAAACAGACAAAAATACCCATTGTAGAGGTTTGTATTTGGCTGAAACAGAGATCAAGGGAAAAGCTTGAGCCCTGAAATATAGGTAGGAGGACTTATGTCCCTTATCACAGAGGAAGACCCTCTGGTGATGAGGAAAATTCCTCTCTCCACAGATTCTTCAGAGGAGATTGACCCCAGTTGTGTTTTACTCCACAGTGAACTAGCAGAGTTGAACAGCTCCCTAGGAATCTGTGTGTGTGGCCTCAGATTCCTCAAGGCAGCTCAGACCCTTACAGTTAATGATTATAGAAACAATGGGAGCTGTTAAGCTCACTCAGAGAAAAGGCTGCCACCTTTGTTCCCTTCCTCAGCTTAACCTCTATGCTAATGGGCAAATAGCCTTCAGTAAAACCTGAGTGGAACTGACACTTAGGCCACCACTAGAACCCCACAAACAGGTGGTCCCCTGTGTTTCCACCTTTGAAAATTCTATTCTGTGTGTCTTGTCTCATCATTTCTAAGTTTATATTTCTTCAGCCAGTCACCACCAGATCCATAGGTCATAGTGGACCCTGCCCCTGGGGCGTGACCCTAGCAGTCTGCTAAAACAAAGGAACCTTATGAAGACAGAGAACAGAATGATAGACGCCTGAGACTAGGAAGAGCATGTACGTGGGAGGGCGGGTGAAGAGAGGGTGGTTACTTCTCCAAGGCAGGGAAACAGGAGAAGTCTGCTGTTCCATAGCTGAGCAGGGTGAAGGCAGTTAACAGCTAAGCAGTGTGTATCTCAAAATAGTTAGAAGAGAGTACTTGATGTACTCGAGGTAATGAATGATAAAGTCACTTGCAGCTGATAAACACTGGGTGCCCTGCATGAAAACACACAGCAATGCTTCCCACCTAACCCATAAACTGGCTGGACAGGGCTCTGTGGCCACCGCAGTCATTAGTCATTGGAACTTTGTCATGGATTTTTTAGCATGAGTTCCCTGGAAAACAGTGTCTGAAGCAAACGTGCAAGGGGATTTCATGCCTAGAAAAGAGTGAAGGAGATGAGAGAGGGAGGAAAGGAAGAGACACAGTTGGCTTCTCATCACACCACTTTCCTCCAAATTGGTTAGTGAAACATGGGAGCTGGGAATAGACGCTGGAAGTGGGTGGAAATTGATTCACCAGATCCTACCCCTCTCCTTCCATCATGCCATTGGACATGAGCCGTCCTGGCTTTTCTGTGTTTTACAATCTGACCCCTCTTGGAAAAGGTGTTTCCCTTGGAGAGTAGTGGCCTCCCTGCAGTGTCACACACTGACCAGATGCTGTATCTTCCATGACAAGAAGTACCCAGTCTCACGGAGCTGATGAGGTGGCAACACGGGGGAGCTGAGAATCCCTGCAGGGTGTGGAGCCTCAGTCGTGAAAGAGAGGGGCTGTAGGAAATGGTGAACGTGCCGTGCACAGTGAGAGCCAGAGGCCACCACCCAGAACACCGAGGCCCAGCTGCTGCACTAGCCTGAGCTGAATAAGGAATGGAGTGTGGAGGTGCTGGGCTGGGGTCCGTGGTGCCCTGACGGAGGCTGTCCTACAGGACCGTGACCAGCTCAGCAAGCACTGGGGTGGCATCTGCAATGCGCTGTCCTACAGGACCGTGACCAGCTACCTCAGCAGAGGCTGGGGTGGTGTCCACGGTGCCCTGATGGACACTGTCCTACAGGACCATGATCAGCGTAGCAGGTGCTGGGGTGGGGTCCACGGTGCCCTGACGGAGGCTGCCCTGCAGGACCGTGACCAGCTCAGCAGGGCTTCCTGGAATGCTGGTCAGTCGCACTGAACAGAAACCTAAGGCCTAGGCAGCATATGCTCTCAGGAGAGGGTCTGCACATCGCGCTGTGGGAACTACTGCAGCTTAGCTCAGATAGCTGCTGCTTTATTAGTCAGTCCGTGGTGCATAGGGCAGCCAAAATAATGAGCATAACGATGTGAAGGAATAAAGAGCGGGTGGGAAAGAAGTGAGAGAGAGAAAGGGAAGGGGGAACCCAAAGGACACACGTGCGCGCGAGACAGAAAAGGACGGAGAGGAACAGGAGAAAACAGAGTGACGGACAGAAGGAGGCAGAGGTAGGCGGTAAGATGAAAAAGAGCACGTGTGAGAAAGAAAAGGTGAGTTGGAATTCTGATTACTCTATGTTCCCATAGTAGATTTTTGAAAATGAAAATATTCTTGCATTACCAGAAAATAAGCAGAGAATTAATGATGTGGCTAATCCTGTGAATTGAACAGGCTGCCAGTCTTAGGAGTGCTATGCCCCGTATTTTCCTTTTTACTTGATGTAATAAACAGAGCCTTTTAACCCATATTCATATGATCACAAAAATCAAGTTTTTTTTAATTTGAATAAAGCATTAAATGTATTTGGACAATCAGATAAAGCAATCAACTGAACACTTGAGGAGATGGCAAGAGCTGCACCAATTATCCACATGTTTTAACTCTCCATCCACGTGGAATTTTTATTTATTTTAATTGAAAAACATAAAATTAAGCTGTGAAATACGTCTGTATATTCATGTCTATGTAATGTTCACAGACAGACTGTGTCTTATGCCCACGTGTATATACATTGCATATGCCTGTGTAACACGTCCTGTCAATTTTACTTCAAAAGCGTTTCTGCTACGTAGTCCAGTATCTCCTTGCAGTCACACCTCTGCTGGGTCAGGAAGACCCTGTCTGTGTACTCACTGTGTGGTTTTTCTGATACAGAATGTGGTGAGCTCCACCTGTCTGGTTCACTGCTGTGCAACCACCCAGAACAGGCTCAGCACCTAGAACAGAATAATTGTTTAATGTCAAAACACAAAACAGCTTTCATTCACCGATCCTCTCTGAAGATCTTCTCTTCAGTTCACTGTTATCTATCCATAGTTACTATTTTACACTTTAGTAAATGAAATTGTATTAGTATAACTGCGGGTTCTTTTACATGAAGTATAGATTTTCTTTTTGTTGTTTGTGCTACATCTCTACAGACACATTTGTCAATAAAAGCGAAGTTATACTCTAGAGTCATTTCTCTGTTTCCAAGCATTGTCTTGAACATAAATCATTATTAAACAGTAGCTTTTAAATCCTTCCCATTCAATAATAATTGAGGTTCCAAACACTGACCTTCAGTGCAAATTAAGTTGTCTGCTATATTTTGTGTTGATTTTTTTTTCAGTTTTGTTTTCCTAATTGTTTTAAGGCCAATTACTTATCCTACCGCTCTCAATAGACCATTGGTTAAATGGATATTTGATGAGAACATTAAAGCCCCTGGTACGATCATAAAGCGGAGAGTGAGTTTCGCTCCACATTCACACAGCAGGACGCACCACCCATGTTCAGCTCCTGCCACCCTGAACACAGCGGCGTCCACCCGCCCACAGCCTGATGAGGGAACCTGCAGTTGCTGGATTTACTTTTTTTATGGGACACCTCACTGCTTAATCATTAAATACTATTAATTTAGAAAACAATTTTTTTCTTACAGTGTTAGAATCGTGGTGAAGTTAGCAAAGAGATAAACATGAACATGGCTTACTGTTCCTGGTTCTCATATCATGGACTTCATTTGGCTCCTCAGGGCACATCAGATATTTCATCCTGAACTGTCAGTTAATGATAAACTGGCATAACTAATGATATATTAAATATATAATAGTATAATAAAAAATAATAAATAATGCAGGAGCTGGATATTGGTTGTACAAGTTATTTCAACTAGAGGAACTAGAACAAGGCTCTGAGACCTCTGGTTTTTGTCTTTCAAATGTCAAATTCACTGACTATCAGATTCTGGTCAATCTTGGACATGAAAGAAACTTGCTGTTGATAACATGGAGAAAACAAATCTAAACATGTTTCAACTTACGGGTGCTTCCCTTTTCCTGAATCAACTGAATTTTTCTCATATTACATACTACATTTTATAGTGTGACCATCTACTCCTGGCCAAACTCTAAACTCAAGAAAGCATTTTTTTCTTTCTTTGTATTTAGGCATTGGATATGAAATCATCAAAAATCATTGCTTATGACTAAATTCAAACATTAGCACATTATTCTTGGCCTGATAACAAGGCAACTGTCAGACATAAGCCCAAACTAATAGTTTAGTTACATGACAAATCCATTAAATAGGGAAAGGCAGTCAATTTATATCTGCTTTCTAAAAAATATGTCATTGCAACCTTGACACATTCACTTTTGAAAAACTTTCTTTCAATTGCATGCAGAGTATATCCACCCATCCTCCCCTCTTCCCCCCTTCCCCCAAATTCTTGGGCTAAAATTGGGTTATAGCCTTCCTATGAAAGTATATTAAATAACTTGATAAGAACTAGAGAATATTTACACACGTATTCCAAATAGCTTCCTCTGCCTAAGTTAAAATTTATATCCCATTGAATATAGAAGAGTTATTGAATGGTACAAACTAAAATGTTGTATATAAATAAAATTTCTATATCCTATTCATAGTAATGAAGAAAGAGTTGAAATTCAGAAGTAGCCTGCAGATTTCATTTTCTATGTTCATCTATAATTCTAAATCTTTCCTTACTTTTAAAAAGCATGAACCTTAAAAGAAGCCAGGCCGACTGATTTGCTCTGTTGGAGGTAATATTGATTATTCCTAGGGCCAAACAAAATGAAATAACTAAACTAGTGTTTGCAAACTGAAGCAAAATTCTACTTAAGGGTTACATTCTAAAATTAATACACAAACTCCAATTTGGGAATACTTATTATAACATAATATTAACATTAAAAAATCAATATCAGTGTTGGCAAGGATATGAAGAAACAAACTCATGCTTTGCTTGGGGGTGCCAATTGCTATTCCCCTTTTAGAATTGGTTTGGGTTACCTACTAATGGTAACAATGTAGTTAAATGTATTAAGTCCGTAAGACTCTGAAATTTGTGAATGTGTTTCCATAAACATGCCTGGGTAAGAATGTTCATTGCAGTTTTATGTATAATAGTCCCAAATTGGACACTGTTCAAATGTCTATCAACTGTAGAATATATAAATTGTACAGCAGAATACTGATAGCAATAAAAAATGAATAGCCTTCTACTATATATATGGTCACAAAGATGAAATTTTTGTTTTTTGAAACATTCATTAGTTTCAAAAATATAATGCTGAGTCAAAGAAGCCAGATACCAAAGAATAAACACTTGGTTTTCTGTTTTCACCTAGAATGTAAAAAGTGAAAAAAGAAGTAGTTCCCAATCTAACAATGAGAAAAATATAGGTACAGTACAAATTCATACATTTGACTAAACCCATCAGAGAAGGATGTTTCCAGGGTGGCCGAGGTAGCCTTAGTCCAAGGAAGGACAAGCATCTTTGAGGAGAGGTGACACAGGGTGACATCTGTGGCAGAGCTCAGAGAAGGAGGCACCAGTTGTCGTACAAGTGGATAAAAAGAGGTACTTAAAATTGAAAAAAAAAAAAATGTGCTAAAGGCCAAGTGTGGCGGCTGTGACAATATAAGTCCCCTGGGAATATGGAGAAACACAACTTCCCTGGGTTTCCCCTCCTGAGACAGGGAAACAAATATATACAATACAAAAAAAAGAAAATACCTGCTTTCTATCCTCCCGGCAACATTTTATTCTTCACAGGCCACTAACATTGCTCAGTAGCCATTGTCTAGTTCATTGCTCTGTTCCAAAAGGAAAATAAAACTACTCTTATCCTTGAAGAACAGACAGATTGTTACAGTCTGAACTAGTTCCCTAGGTTAAGTCCTAAAGTACCAGGAAGCTTAAGCAGCTATCTCTCTCCGGGTATTTACGTTTCAAATACTGTGTATTCAGATTTAGAGACATCTCTAGGTTACAAAAACCATAGATTCCAGGGGTTGAAGTAGTCCCTGGAAAGGTGTATTTACATTACAAAAGTCAAGTGTGAATTCCATTGAATTATGAAGGAAGAAAAGCTATCTTTTTTTTTAATTAATTAAATCATAGCTGTGTACATTAATACTGTCATGGGGTTCAGTGTGCTATTTTTATATACCATTTGAAATATTTTCATCAAAGTGGTTAACATAGCCTTCATGTCATTTTCTTAGTTATTGTGTTAAGACATTTACATTCTTCATTTAGAAAGATTGAAATGTACCCTTATAAGATGCACCATAGGCATGATCCCACAAATCACCTTCCCTCCACCCATCCTCCCCCCTCCCCCCCCATATTCTTGGGCTATAATTGGGCTATAATTGGCTTAGCTTCAAAGTAGGGGTAAGTACATTGGATACTTTCTCTTCCATTCTTGAGATACTTTGCTAAGAAGAATTTGTTTTTTTTTTTT
>NW_003852572.1:2644794-2652210 GCF_000181295.1 Otolemur garnettii | reverse complement strand
GAGATCCTTTCTTCTGCCTGCTGCACTCTGTTATGGAGGGATTCCACTGTGTCTTTCAGATCCTTGAGGGCTGCAACCTCTTGTCTCAGTATTTCAAAATCTTTGATCATTTTATCTTTGAAATCGTTGAGCTCTTGAGTCATCTTTTGAATAATTTCTTGAGATATCTTTTGAATAATTTCTTGAGAAATCTTTTGAATAATTTCTTGAGTTTCTAATTTCTTCGTTTCTTCCAGTCTGTTGATCTTATTTGCTATCCACATTCTGAACTCAATTTCTGACATCCCAGTCATTTGCTTGTGGATGGGGTCTTCAATTGTGTCTTCCCTATTTTCCCTTGGAGGAGTTGATCTACTCTAGTTATTTGAGTTGCCAGAGTTTTTCTGCTGGTTCTGCCCCTTGCTGAGTTTACCTTGTTTGGAGGCCTTCAATTGGTGGCTTCTTCTGGTTGCCCAGAGAGACAGGCAGAGCGTGTCTGTTGTCTACTCCCAGTTTTCGGGTGCTGGGGCAGCCGGGGTGCAATGGAACAGCAGCAGATTTTGGTTGTATTTTTGGGGTCGCAGTTCGCCTCAGGAAGGTTGAAGTGCGCTCTTCAATCTTCTCTCTTGTCTCTGCTTCAAACCATCAGCTAATTTGCTAAGCTTCTGTCCTTTCAGCCTCCTTCTGGATGGGAGCTTCTGTAAAAAGCTGGCTGCAGTCTGCCATCTTGGCTCCGCCCCGGCTAAAAAGAAGATTTTCCAGCCCAAGTGCCCATCGACCCATGAATGGATGAATAAACTGTGGTATATGTACACCATGGAATACTATGCGGCCCTAAAGAAGGATGGAGACTTTACCTCCTTCACATTTACATGGATAGAGAGGGAAAAAAGTATCATATTGCTATGGTCTCTCCTTTGTAGAGGAGAGAAAAGCAGCTGTCTCTGACTGCATTGAGTAAAGGCAGTCTGTTGTTCTCCAGCCACGCTGGTGGCATGTTTGGCTAGTCAGGTAGGAGTTTGCCCTTTGGCTTCCATCTGGTTGCACAAAGGGTAAGATCTGTGAAAAGAAACATTGTTGCACTTATTATTTACTCTAAGATTCTGACAAGAAATCTGTCTCAGATCCAGGACACTTTATTTACACATTCAGGATAATATTAATAAAGATGAACTTCAGAAACTCAATACAGGCCCACACACAGGGAGGCATCACACTCACCCATGGACTCAGGAGAAGGCTATGTGGCCTTCTACACCAGGGACAACCTCTACATGTGCTGCCACTGTGCAGGAGACCATCAAAGCTGCTGGTCGAAAGGCAGAGAAACTTGAGCCACCTTCCAAGACCCATCCTCACACAGAGCAAAAAAAGCCTTCAAATGCGGCAAGACTGACAGCAAGCCCTCTAGCCCTGGGGGTACGGAAAATGATCAGTCAAGGCGGCAGCAGTGCAGATGCAAAACAAAACAAAACAAGAAACAGTCTTGCACCCAGTATCTTTTACCAGTACCATTAGAAATTTTCTCCCACTATGGGAGATGCAAGAAACCCTCTCCTGCACAAGCTCTGTCATAGACAAAGGGCATTACTGGACCAGCACAAGGAACAGGGCAGGAATAATGTGCACACTGTGTTCTCAAAGCCTGCCTGAGACTGTGGCTTAAATAAAACAGCAACCCTATGTGCCACCTGCCACCAGCCTGGTAATCAACACTAACAACCAACGAAGACACATTGTTTTCAGAAGGGAAAGAGCACAAAGGGGGCCTGCAGATGGAGAAAGCTGACATGGAACACCGAGGAAAGGACTCCAGCAGCCCAGGCTCCACCCAAGCTTAAGGAAAGTTGCTGGCGGAAGGTCAGAATACCAACAGTAAAACGGAGACCCACTGAGCTGCAGTTAGATTCCCTCTAACCACCTCAGTCTCTGTGATGAGGAGGTCTGCCTATTTTTAGGTACTAATAAGATTAACTTCAGTTTCTACTATACTACACATGATATTCAGGATTTAATAAAAAAATTAAACACACACACAAATTAGGCTTTAAAATGTCAAAATCAAAAACAATGACTGTAATAAGATACAGGCATGACCCAGGTGCTAAAACTATTAGACAAAGTCTTAAAAAAAAATAATGATCAGTATGTAAAATTGCACAACATTCAGGAATAGATGGGAAAGATTTAGAAGACAGAAATCATAAGACACTGTCAAAGGAAAAGGCTAACTTTTGAGCAAAGTGTGAGAAGTAAATAATCATTTCTATGGGCTCATAAGTACAAGGAAGTTACGAAAATAATGGAGGAAGGGAAGACACAGTACTGGAAATCACTAAAGCTCAAAAGAAAAAAAAGAAAA
This sequence comes from Otolemur garnettii, assembly GCF_000181295.1. Taxonomy (NCBI): domain Eukaryota; kingdom Metazoa; phylum Chordata; class Mammalia; order Primates; family Galagidae; genus Otolemur; species Otolemur garnettii. The sequence goes on along the minus strand of NW_003852572.1, from coordinate 2,649,869 downwards.
AAAGTTGAAAACACCATTGAAAATAATAGAACATACATGAGATGTGGTATAGCCTCAAACAATCTGATTTGTGCATAAGTGTAGATCCAAATCGGGGTGGGGGGGGGAATGACAGAAGAAATAAAGGCTATAGGTGGATGTCTGCAGATGCTTCATTTATAATCACCTAAAACTAGAAACAGTTCACACATGCATCAACTGATGCAAGGACACACATTTCTCTTTCTCTCAGAAAGCATCTTTTCTGTAAGACCATTAATACACATTGAAGAAATAAAACACACAATCCTTACCAAATCCCTGTCAGAAATCTGCCATCAAGCGTGCTTGTGTAGTTTAATGTGCTATCAGAGCATACAGATCTAATCAGGGGCCCTACTAAAAAGTCATAGAATAATTAAAATTGTATATACCCTGTACTCCATCCATTTTCTCTTCTTTGGAGGACACAATTAAAAAAGAAATCTTGAACAACAAACTTTTCACTGTTAAGGAAATAACCAACTTTTGCTTAAAATCATTGACTGGACTTAGGGGCAAACACTAGATTTGTGGGGAAAAGTCATCCCACCGGCAAATTGCTAAGTTAATTTTAGTAATATCTGAAATTCCTTCAATCATTCATTTATTCATCAAATGCATAGTGAGTGCCTACTAGCTTACACACAGTGTTCTAGGTTCTGAGTGTCAGCAGAAGACAAAACACCTCATCTTCACCCGGCCTGCATTCTAGGGTGCTGGTTTGTTATTCTACATAAATAAACATTGTAATTTTAGATCCTGTGAACTGCGATGGTGAAATTCAAGAAAGATAAGGAAGGAGGGAAAAATGAAGACAACTACCTGAGGAGATATTTGAAGAGAGAGGGAGGAATGAGAAGAAGCAAAGATTAGCTCATTGATTTTTAAGTGGAATTTGATTGGCTACATTCCACTAAGCTTTACAAAGGAAACACATCCAAAGACAGAGTCTTCATTTTACCTCACAAACCTGTGGCCACCCTGGTCCCCAAGTGCCCACGACACCCTCTCAGTTCACATCGCCGTGTAACTCTTATTGTCCCATTAATCTGACTAGGTAAAATAGCATCATGGGTACAAAATGGGATTAAATAAGCTCTGGGATAATTTAATTGTACAATAAACTGCCAAATGCATTCATAATTATTTAGCAGGACTGTATGCTAATTTTCTCCAACATTCTTTATGAATCATTTCATACCACCAGGGGGCAAAGTAACAAAGTAGGAGACGTGTTAGGAGCAACTTTAGAATTATAATTGCTATGATCTCTTTTAAGCCTTTAAAATTTATGTGACAATTACTCTCTAAAAATACCAAATGCTCAAAATCTAGCTGTGGAAATTTAAATGTCATTGTGAAATGAACAATTCATTTTTTTTTCCCACTTAGTGGCAAACATTGAACAACCTTTTTGAAAGCATCCTAGATTTGCTCTAGATCCAACATTCTGATTTTAATGTATGCAACTTTGCTAACCAGTCTAATAAAATGTGTTGTTTGACAGAAAAGTACATTTGATCAGTTCAATATTTACTAGGCTGAAATTGATGTATCGGCTAAAGAAAGTAGAAAAGGTTATTCTCATTTTAAGAACTGTGATTTAATTCTATCATTTCCTTTTCAGAAACCACATTGTGCATGTACAGTGTGTTGAGTTCAGAGTTAATATCCAGTTGCCTTAAAATCAGAATACATTTTCTGGCTATTCCTCTAAGGCTTTTTTTTTTCCCTAGGGTACATATGAACGAAATGCAGGCATATTAGCTCTTTGGCCCATATTCTAGAATTTCCATAAGTAATTGATCCCTATTGTTTTCTTGAGGATCTAACTTGGCTAAGAACAAATATACCCTCACACAGCTGAACCTTGCATCATAAGGAAGAATTTATCTATAAATATAGCAAAGGACATTTTGTTTTTTTTAATTTGTTATAATCAAAACACATAAAATGTTAACATAATTAGTGCTACATATTTTGCTGGGCTGCCTCAATTAACGATTCCAAATTTGGCTCAAGTTGTAAGTAACAGTCTTGCTTTAGGAGATGAATATCAAACCAAAGGTAGCTAAAACAGGCTCTCCCGAGGACAGAATGAGTCAGGCAAACTGATGCTTCACGTGCTGCAAATGTTTACTAATGCATTTCTTTCTACCTGGCATGACTCTGTGTCCTGTGTCAGGCTGTCAGTAAATATAATTACCTAATAAAATAATTCTGCTTACACAGTGGCTCTGAATTGCCAACATGCTTCCACACGCAGGCAGCATACTCCTGGATTTTACTGAATTGAATCTGGCTGAGTGAGTCAGCATATTTGACATAGAGAAAAATATTCATAAACCAGTATTGAGTTTGATATTCTCTTACTTGGGGAGTTAATGTTGAATTCACAGCTAACACTCTCCTCATATATTTTAGGCATGTCTACATTGTTAAGGGTATCTAAAACTTAGGCAATCATTTTCATCCCATACATTATTACAATCCTATCAAAAACAATTCAGATCCCTTGGAAGACTGAATAAAGGAAGGCAAAGCCCTAGAGAAAATTAAGGAAAGTGTTTTTTTGTACAGCTTTTCACAGTCCTTAAGTTACTCATAACAGAGAATTCAAAGCTTAAAAAAATTGCTTCAACTCTTCTCTGGGGTACACATATCTCAGAGAAGTGCTAACAAAATTTAGGTGGAAAAATAAACACAAAGCTGTTTTCATTTAGAACCAAATCTTACTAATCTAAGCAAAAATTCAAGAGAAGATAATAAATGGAACAATCTTATAAAACCTGACAAAATGTTTTGAAATTAGAAAATGATAAGCACTATGGAGAACAATCAAGAAGGCTTTAGGTACTTAAGACAGTTTTGAAACAAGGGAAGAAAATATATTTTCAACTGTTATGTGGAAAATAGAGGTCTTGTCAATATTGGGTTCAATTGTAAAATTCAATGTTTCTAAAAATCTGGTCATGAGACATGACAATCACATCCCAATTTCTGAAGACAATTTTGAGATTAAGATGATGCAAATTTCATTTTGGGAAAATTCTACAGAACTCAGAAATACAATCACAACAAATGAAACTAATGTGATGTTTAAAAATATGAGCATTAATTCCAGATTAAATAAGGTCCACATGTATTGGAAAGGCAAGTGAGAACAGAAACTACGGAACAGTTAGAACAACCTGGGAGTTTGTGTTGGGTTTAAAGAGGTTTATTTTCCATATGGTTTCTTTCTTATTTTATTCTTAGAATCATATACTCATATTCAGTAGAAAATAATTATAATGGAGTCATGTGTGAGTAGATATGTGTGTGTACTCTTACACTAACAGCATTGATTAAGTGGTTTCAGAGGGAAGGAATACTCAGAGTCCAGGAAAATATGTATTTCTTAATGGTAATATATTAGTATACATATTTTATATCTATGTGGTCTATACTTTATTTCATCTACTAATATGCTATCAAAAGCCACCAATAAATTGATATAGTGCTGTTTAGTTTTTCTAGGTGATGTAGCATAACATTATATAGTTTTAAGTACATGGTACTGGTTTATTTCTCAAGCTCATCTTCCATGGTCAATGGTGCTCGATGGCCGCTCAAAACTGTAGACCAAGTCCATAGGGCTGATGTTTTACTGGGGACATCAGTCGCAGACGTGTCCCTTACATTTGATCACTGCTTCCTTTAAAATCAACAGGAGCTCATTAAGCTAAACCATGCTTGAAATTTCTTTCTTACTTCTTTTCTCCATTTCATTTTGCTCATGAATACCCTGTTGTGCTTGAGATAGAGAGACCAAATTTTATTTTGTCAATTCACCCTAATTCCAGATCTTCCTGGCCAGCTCAGAGCTGTGTGTGCACAGTTGGCAAAGAGCTGTCACAAGAATCTAGTAACCTGGATACTAATTCTCTTTTCAGAGAATGTTTGTGCTTGAAAGTAAAAACCATCCCTATCAGATATGAAATATACCATAGAATTATAAAATTAAGACATTGTAGTATTGACTTGTAAATAGAAAGATAGGTCACTTGAGCAAAATAAAATAATCTCCAATGAAAATACAGCATATAATATAGTAAGCATCTCAAATTTGTAATCAAAACTATGTTTACACTGATATATAAAAACATAATATATCTTCTAAAAATATAAGCTGTATACAATTCACTCCACTATACTCCAAAATATGTTCCAAATTACTAAGAAAGTTATACATCAATGATAGCATCTTATAAGTATGTGCTGGATTGTGTTTTCAATGTGACCAAGTCTGGGAGGTTAAGTTTTCCAGAATATGCTCATGAGAATTGGGTAGAGTTGGCCAACAGTCACCTGTAGTTGTGCACAAAGTGGTGCCTGGCAGGTCACAGATTTTTCTTACTCTCCATCTCTACATGCTAAGCCTCCTGCATGAGGTGGTCCATGCCCACCACCAGAAGCTGGATTGTGGCACTGGTGAGCAAGGGCCACAGGAGACATGGAGTGTCCCTGGGCTCCCCTCTGTTGTGCCACTTTTGTCATGGGACAAGCCTGACTTCTCACACCATTAGCTTGCAAACCCTGCCTTGTCCATGTGTGCCAGTAAACCCCGCTTTGTCTACCTGTGCCAGTAAACCCCGCTTTGTCTACCTGTGCCAGTAAACCCCACCTGCCTTGTCTACCTGTGCCAGTAAACCCCGCTTTGTCTACCTGTGCCAGTAAACCCCACCTGCCTTGTCTACCTGTGCCAGTAAACCCCACCTTGTCTGCCTGTGCCAGTAAACCCTGCCTGCCTTGTCTACCTGTGCCAGTAAACCCCACCTTGTCTACCTGTGCCAGTAAACCCCGCCTGCCTTGTCTACCTGGGCCAGTAAACCCCACCTTGTCTACCTGTGCCAGTAAACCCCACCTGCCTTGTCTACCAGTGCCAGTAAACCCCACCTTGTCTACCTGTGCCAGTAAACCCCACCTTGTCTACCTGTGCCAGTAAACCCCACCTTGCCTACCTGGGCCAGTAAACCCCACCTTGCCTACCTGTGCCAGTAAACCCCACCTTG
>NW_003852572.1:2631483-2644017 GCF_000181295.1 Otolemur garnettii | reverse complement strand
CTGTGCTGACATGTTTCAGGTGAATTCAGTAGTGATTCTTTGGTTCCCACTTTCAGACCTTCACTTCCTCAGCTCCAGGCACCACTTTTCAAGGTGAATTCTTTTAACACACACCTTATCTGTGTGATGGTCACAGAGGTGTTATTTCCCTGACCAGCAAAGAAGTTTGATTAGAGATAATGTGATGTCATAACAAAAGTAAAAAACATGTGGCAGCATTGCTTTGGGGATGAGAAAATTAGATGAGGCAGGGAAAATGGCTGGAAAAATGTTAGTGAAGTAAACTACGATATTATAACCATTTAAGGAGAGTAAAAAGAACAATAACAGCAGTTTGGAAAAAATGATGGCCTGCCTTTGCTAAGGAATAATTGAAATTGTCAAGTACAGTAATCGAGATGATAGAAAATTGACCAATGATAACCTTAGCTATTTTAGAAAGATGAATTCGAGGCAGAATATATAAACTGTCAATGGATCTATTGTAGATATCTGTGCTAAGGAACAGAAGAGATGAGCTGAGAGATGTGCTAGTCAATTTGCAAGCTGAATTTAGTGCAAATAGAAAAGCATAAAATTTGACAAATGAATCTGCTTAAGAATTCCAGCCTCTTTAGTCCATAAAAATCTCCCAAAATGAAAAGTCAGTCAAGGTCTGGGAGTGCAGAACAATTCCATAAGCATGTCTGCAAAAACCTTTAAATACTTCTACTAGGCTTAAGTTGGTTCCTAAAACACTGACTTTTTAAACTAGAAAAAAAGGTCTTCTCAGAATTTTGAGTGTGTGTTGTCTCACTGAGATTTGTGAGTGACCACTTGTTGCGAAAGTCTTATCTATAAAGGGATCATAGATTTTGCTTTGAGCCCACAAAGCACACCTGAATCAGATTCATAGAAAGCTATAAAGTTTTTAAGGGAATTGTACTACAGAAAGTCTGGCAGTCTTGGCCTACAAGAGATTAAAAGTCTTTAAAAAGAAAAGTCTCCAAATTTTCATGAGCAAGAATCCGGTTGAGGATGCTAGTCAGCTTTTTCATCATTGTTACCTATTTCTAGGCAATGAATCAGTCAAACTTAATTCACTTTAGTTTATTCATGATTTGTGAGTCATGAATTCAGACAGGGTTTAGTTGGGTGTTTCATCTGCTCTGTGGTGTGTTGACTGGGGTCATTCACTTGAATGTATTCAGCAGGTTGCTGCACTGGTCTGTAAGGTCCAAGAAAGCTTCACTAACAGGTCAGCCACTCTCTGCTCCTGCATATGGCCTCTGTCTCCGCATGGTTAGCTTGAAATTTTTCACAGATTGTATCAGAATAGCTGGACCTTTTACAAGACAGCTGGTTTCTGAGAGGGGCTGTTCCAAGGAAGGGAAAAAGTGGAAGCTATATATTCCTGATGGCCCAGCTGGGTGGTTAAATAGAATCTCTTCTGACACTCTCTTAATAAACTCTTGTCCCAAGAGCCAGCACAAATTCCAGAAGAAAGCAGATAGAATTACCTATAGATTGGAGGTATGACAAAGAATTTCTTTCCACTTTTAATATATCACAGTTGCCAAGATGGTCCACGCCTTGTGAAATATAAAGAATATCTCCGAGGGCAGACAACAGAATGCAGAAGGCTGAGCCACAAGCCATGGCAAACATTGAAATAGAGTGAAACTCCCAGGGAACAGAATAAGCTGAAGGCACAAGATCATGAATGGGGGAGCCATTTCCAGGGATTAAATATAGTCTATATTCATGTTTATGGACTACAATACAGAGAAACTTAGCAATATTTGTCTAGCAAGACTTTGAAATTGCTACAGCCAATGACTAGTGACTTCCTTTCCCCTTCTGTCTGAATGGAATGACCAGCCTGTACCAACAAGTCTGTGTGCCAGAGACAGGCTGCTCACCCACAGGCACCCACTGTCCTCCTATGTGTCCAAATTACAACTCTGATGTCATCCTTGATTGAATTACAGGGTCCTTCCCTGAGTTATTTTGCCTACGAAGGGTGGTATAAATTTATGTACTCAGAAACTAAACTGTGGTAGATTATAAAAACTATTACAAATTCTTTCTTCTCAGAAAGAAGTGATGGATCTGAGCTGGCCATGAGACTTGCTTTGGCCCGTGGTACACTGCTCACAGGACACAAGCAGAGGTCCATAGGATTTGCATATTTGCATTTGTCAAGCTGATATCTTAGAAAGACGTGGGTCACTACCATGTGAAAAAGCCCAGCTGAACCTGAATGATCAAACACTTGTGGCCCAGTGGATAGCCAGAAATTAGCAGGTTGTACATGTAGTTTAGGTCATCAGATACTGATCCCAGCTCTGACGTTATTATTTGAGACTCAAAAATAAAAGTGAAATTTGTTGTATATATTATAATTCATTTATAATTTCCCTTTAAAATAAATAATATACTTTATACTATTATTTAATAATAAAGAATTCTATAATTCTGTTATAAAACCTATGCATTATTGAAAATTATGTTTACAACCATACAAAATTAGATAGCTTGCTTATACTTATACCTTTATTTCTTCCTATTAGTTATCTTTCTCTGTGCTAAAAATTAAATGTATATGAAGATAAACTGTTTTGAATACATTTTTAATTAATTCAGAAGCTTATTTCTATTAAATATTTTGTAATGCTCCAAATTAAAGTATTCTAACCAATTCACTAATCTCTTGAAATTCGGAACTATTTATCTTGGCTTATTATGAAGAAGAAAGATAAAAACCATGCTGTTTATTTTTTTAAGGAGTTTTGTTACCTAGGCAACTGTTCACATAAAAAATCATGTTATTACTTTCTTTTCAAAATTACTTCCAGGAAAGAGCAAGGGGATTTGTTTTGGAAATGAAAAAAGTCTTTATATTTGTAACTATTCCTTACTTTACTATACTTTAAGTATAAGTATAAAGAACCTAAATGAATATAATCCATAAAGTTTCTCCCAGCCTTTTAAGATACTACCTTTATGGCATCAGATTCTGATGATCTATCACTTACAACGTTCTATAATACACATATAACTTATGTTCCATTAAAAAATAGTTCATACATATAAGTATTATTTTAGCCCAAATTCATAATATAGTTCTTATATCTTAGATCCCTATATAAGTAAATTTATTTTAAAAAGGCTTACCTCAAGATATTTTTATGATTTTTTTTAAGTACAGTACTATGGCCTCATAACCAATTACTCAAAATTTAGTAGTGTAAAACAGCTTTAGTTTAAACATCCCTAATCAAAAAGTCCATAATTCATAATGCTCCAAAAACTGAAAATTTTTGAGCTCCCACATGACATTACAAGTGGAAAATTCCACACTTGATCACTGTGATGGATCACAGTTAAAACACAGGTGCACAGCCCCAATGATGATGTTAGCGCTGCAGGAACAGCACCAGGACGGCACCAGAGCACGGAGGGTCTCCCTGGAGCTCCAGCGCGGTGACCTTGACCCGGAGCATCACGCTCCTCACTTTATGAAGTCAGAGAGACTTCAGACAAAAGCCGTAATGAGGCAGGGACTCTACAGTGAACATTCTAGAGCCGTCCAGAAGAACCTCTCCTCATCCCTACACAACTTACCTCTTGGTCCACCTGTTTCTGATGCTTCCTTTAGCCTGAGAAGTTAAAACACAGCTTCTGCAGCCTTCTGGTAAAACACAGTGTCCCCCGGGAGGCCAAACGGCTGCGGGTGTCTGTAGCTGCTGTCCAGCCGCTGGTACAGGCGTCCTGGTGACACCACGGTGCTGCTCCGTTGCCATGAGCACATTACTTTTTCGCCATATTTTTTTTTGGATGTTATTTTGGTTTTATTTTCATCAGATACTATTGTTTTTTATTATTAGGGAATCATTGAGGGTACAAAGGCATTTTAGCCGTATTAATGGCATGTCATATTCTTTACTGTTAAGTCCTTATGTGTGAAATGTTTATTGCTTATCAGCCACATCTATATGCAGAGTCTAGAATGACGAGGATGGCTGCGATAGCGATACCTTTGCTTTTTGGCGGTTCCAGGGCCCCAAACTTTATTTCATGCACATAATGATTAAATGTATTATATAAAATTACCTTTGGTCTTTGTAATGAGGAGTGTATGAAACATAAATGACATTTGTATTTAGATTTGTGTCCCCTCCCCAAGATATCTCATTGTGTATATGCAAATATTTCAGTATCTGAAAAAATAGGAAATCTGAAATATTTGTGGTCCCAAACATAAATGATACTCAACCTTATCGGTTGCCGTTTGGATTCCATGGGCCAAAAAGTTTTACAGATGAAAGGAGAGTGGCTTGTCTCTTTTCACAGTAACTGGGGTGTCAGCTGTGTTAGGGGCTGGGGTGAGTCCGGGCTGGCGGTGGATGGTTGAACTGTCACAGTTGGTGGGGAACTCAACCGGGTTGTGATCAGAACCCCATCAGAACCTGATAGGTAAGAAATAGTATCTCGGTGCAGTTTATATTTGCATTTCTCTTATTAAATGCAAGATTAACAATCATTTTTATGTGTAAGGATTAATTTTTCTTTAAGTTTCTTTATTGCTATTTTGCCTCTTAGAATTTGCTGGTCATCACTATTTTTATGACTTTCTACGTTGGAGATTCTCACCCTATCACTTTATCATTTGAAAATGTGTTTTTATTACATCTCTTTTGAATGCAAAATATCTTTATTCTTACGTCATCGAAATTACCATATACTTCAGTTACAGTCTCTGGAATTTTAATTGTAGTTAGAAAAGTATTGTTTTGTTTTTACTTCCAGTAAAGGAATTTACCCACATTTTCTTCTTCTCATTTATGTTATATAACTTTTGTTATGTAAACAAACAAACAAAAAACAGGCAAAGTTGAGTGACATTGGCTAGTAAATTTCTTCTGTAAAGGGCAAGAAGGGAAATATTTTAGGCCTTGTGGTTTATACAGTTCCTGTTGTGACTACACAATTCTTCCAGAGTTTACTGACTCCTGTTCTACCCTAACACCCTGATTTTCAGGTAGAAAATCTGTCGTCGTACAGAGCTCATCATGATCCTTTGCTTCTTACAAGAAAAAGGATGGAAGTTTGGGCCATGAGGGAGGAAGGACAGAGAAAAAGAATTGTGCTCAGGGAGCCCAGCAGCATGGTGAGCTGGGAACCAGCCCTGGGGACAGAGTCTGCTGACCTGGGAAGTCAGTCAGCGCCTTAGAAATAACATCTGTGTCTTCTGTACAAGAGGAAGTTATTCTTCAATAATGCATGAAGCAGAATAATAAGGTAAGAATGTTGCATAGTCAGACTATAGAATTTACATTGCTCATTAGAAACTCAAATAGTAAATATATCCGAAAATCACAGGAAATTTCATTTTTATTTCAGATTCCAAATAATACTGGTATATTGATTCTAAATTGGTCATATTGACATTGAATTTATTATTGTGAGTCCAATGTTGAATATGTTTTTGCATAAAGCACAGTTATGCTGTGTATACATAAGCTAACAGTGAAAGATAGAACTGTTCCATGTCAATTTTGTCATGGATTGTAAATAAGCTTGAACCTAGAAGATTTTAATATAAAAGTCCAGAAATGAAAAATATGTTTTCAATATATTGAATTAATATTTTCAAAATTATTACAAAAATGTGTATTTCAAAAGCCGTTTTTTATGTTCTGAAAAGTAATCATAATATTTTGGAAAAACTGCATACTAAACTATGTGAATAGTGCATAATTCCAGATTATTAAATTTAACACAGGAAATGACTCTAAAAATTACCTTGGAAGAGGTGTGGAAGAGTGATTATTTATCATGAATTCTCTACTTGTGTTCTAAAACCCTAATTAGATACTTCTGAATGCAACTAATGCACTCAGAAATGATATTCTTCTCCTCAAAAAAGGATAAACAACTTCTATGCTGTAAGAACCTCTGACCGCATCTATTCTCTGGTGATTGTGTGTTTGCCTCTGCGTGTGTTGAGAGCTGATAAAAAGGCAGAGAGGGCAGAAAGGGGGTTATACATTTCTCTTTAATAAACTGCACCTTCTGCATGGTGATTCCAAGTCCCGCAGTTCTGTGGGCTTCTATCAAGCTACCTTTATTTTCTCAACTGGAGATGGTTTCAGGCTGCTCTTACAAGCTGAGAATTGACCCAGTTAAATTCTGTACTCAGTAATAGCACTTAGAACTGTGATTATTATACCTTAGGATCCACAAAGTCATTACATTTTAGATGATATGATAATCTTGATGCTAATGGGAAACATCAATTTAGCCAACTTAATTTTTTCTTCCATATTGAGAAAGATACCAGCAATAGGATTATGCTGACTGGGTACATGAGGGGTCTATGGCACACCTCCTGGGTGAAGGGCTCAAGTGCAACTTGGACTTGACCTAACAAATGCAAATAGTGTAATCTAAGTATATGTACCCTTATATTAATCTGAAATTTAAAAAAAGATAACAAACATATCTGTCACTGACAGTATCTATCACTTATCTTCATGGTCTCACCCTTCTCTGCTTCTGTACCCCAAGCTATAAATAATGTACTGTCTATCAATAAACAATAAATAAAAATATTTATGCTGATTGTTCAGGCAGGACAAAAATGATAACTAATTTTGATAGAGAATTTTCAGGTTTCCCAATTGCAACTCTTTGTTCTAAGGGCCAGGACTCTTTAGTGCAGTATTATTTGCTGGCAGAGAAAGCAGGATCTGCGATCTAACATGGCACATTCTGTCGGCTTATTTGCCAGTGTCATGCTCCTTTTGTGAAGTATACCAGGGACCCACAATGCTAGACATAGTTTAGGCATGTTATTTGTGCATTTATTTTAAATGATCTACTGCTTTGTCAAACTGATTTTTATTTGATGTGATTATGAAATACCAGAAATAATTTTAACACAAAATTCATCAAAAATAAATGTTTCCCATGAAAAAATAATTATGTTCTAATTCCACTGACACTGCCATTGCTAGGATATTAGATTTAGTTGTCTTTGGGGTCTACCCAGAGTGGGTGGGAGTTGATCACCCTGTCTCGGATGCCACTCATGCACCTGTCTTCCCAGCCCCATGTCTGCTGATATTTCATAGTAGTGGCTTAAAATTTGTGAGAGAATTTACATCACAGAAATGGGCAAACACTACACTCTTTTTTGGAGGTGGAGGCAGAAAACACTATTGCTACATATTTACTGCCACAGCAACACTAAGTCCACCCATTATTTTTTTCTTTTTATTGCTTTAAATACAGTCTATTGTATTATTATTGTTGTTGTTGCTTTTCGGTACCTTTCCTGTAGCAGAGGAGGTGAAATTTTTACATAATGCAAGATTTAATGACACAATAGTCAAAAGAATAGTAGAAATTACCTACTGTATCGTAAGAGTTAGGAGGAGAGATCATCCCACCTCTCAGGAATCCAAGAAAGCTCCCTGGGAAATGGCGTTTGAATCGGTCTTGAAAGGTTTACGTGTTCATCCTTCTGGGGATATACTTTGCCTCACACAGTAGCTAGTTTCTTAAGACAATAAGAAACTCATTAAGTAATGTTGTTTCTAATAGAGCACAAGGTTCATAAAATGGTAAGGAGATAAAATAAAGGATGAGTTCTTAAGTATTGTGTCTCCAATATCATTCCCATCCTAGGACTGTGAAGTGGTTTCTTTCCTCCGTTTTAATCTATCAAAACTTATTTGTCCCCCCCCCTTTGGTTCATAGGAAAAGAACTGATATAGTAATGATCTTAGGTATCAAATAATGAAAATGAACAAAAGGCTTGTCTCATTAAAAATATGTATACATTAATAGTTCCCTTTAGTACAACTCTAGAGTGAATCAATAGGGAGATTTCAAAACAGTTTTCAGTGTTAGTAAAGAAAGCTGGGCCTTTATGCTTTCTCATCCAATTTCCTCAAGTTACATCACTTAGTTTTTTCCTCTAATAAAACTTTCTCTTATTCTGGGAGTCTCGATTGTCCAGGAGACATTACCCAGCAAAGGAGACATCTGGTTACAGATAGCCCCTCCACTGAGCAGTTTCTAAATACCACTTTCTTTACAGACTGCAGTCTCTGATATTAAAAATAAAAAGAAATCCCTATTCTATTGTTTGATAAACCATGGGCATCACTTTTGAACATTCCTTTCCCATTCCTTTTCATTTCACTTTACTTTGTATATATATATATATTTCTTTTTTTTTTTTACAAAGCTATCAGACTATCTGAAATTTCATTTTATTTTATTTTAATTTCAATATATCACAGGGGCAAAAATGTTTCGGTTTCATGCATTACTTTTGCACAGTTTGAAGCAAGGTAATAATTGTGTCTGCCCTCCAGATAGTGTGCACTCTACCTGTTAGGTGTGAATTTACAACCCCCCCTTCCTCCTGCTTAATCACCTTAAATTTTACTACCATATGTACACATGTGTGTTGATCATTTAGTTCCATCCAGGTTTTAAAAAAAGGTATTTGTTCAGCATTGTTTTTTTATAACTGAGTAATATTCTATGGTATGCATAGACCACATTTTATTAATCCACATTTTAACAATCCACATGTACTGTTGGGCACTTGGGTTGTTTCCACAACTTTGGGATTATAAATTGTGCTGCTATAAACATTGGAATCCAAGTGTCTTTTTTTATTGAATGGCTTTTTTCCTCATTGGGTAAATACATAGTAGTGAGGATTTCTGGATCAAACAGTAGTTCTTTGAAATATCTCCAAATTACTTTCCTTAGAGGATGTACTAGTTTGCAATCCCAGCCGAGGTTTATAAGTGTTCATTTTCTCTCCACATCTGAGGACATGTGTTCCTTTCTCTCTGAATAAATGCCAGCATCTATTGTTTGGGGAATTTGGAATGAAAGCTGTTTTCACTGGAGTTAAGTGATATCTCACTGAGGTTTAGGTTTGCATTTCCTTCTTGATTAGAAGTGTTGAGGACTGGCTCAGCGTCCATAACACAGGGCACTGGCTGCATACGCTAAGGCTGGTGGGTTTGAACCCAGCCTGGGCCAGCTGGACAATGACAACTGCATCGAAAAATAGCCAGGCATTGTGGCGGGTGCCTGTAGTCCCAGCTACTTGGGAGGTTGAGGCAAGAGAATCGCTTAATCCCAGGAGTGTGAGGTTGCTGTCAGCTATGAGGCCACAGCACTCTATAGAGGGGGACATGGTGAGACTTTGTCTCAGAAAAAACAAAAGAGAAAAGAAAAGAGACATTGAGGATTGTTTTTATATATTTTCTGTCCATTAGTCTATGTTCTTTTGAAAAGCTTCCATTCATGTCTTTTGCCCACTTTTTAATGGGCTTGTCTTGCTAATTTGAATGAGTTCTTTGTAGATTCTTGTTATTATGTCTTTATCAGATGTATAGCATGCAAATATTTTCTCCCATTCTGTAGGTTGCCTATTCACTCTATTGATTGTGTCCTTCGCTGTACAGAAGCTTTTTAAATTAAAGTCTCATTTATTTATTTTTGTTGTTGCCGTGATTGCTCTTGCAGTCTCCTTCGTAAATTCCTTGCCTAGGCTGATGTCTGTATGAATTTTTCCACTCTTCTCTTCTAAGATGCTTACAGTTTCATTCCTTAGGTTTAAGTCTTTTATCCATCATGAACTAATTTTTGTGAGTGGTGAGAAAGTGTGGACACTATTTCATTCTCCTGCAGGTGTCTATCCAATTTCCCATCACCATTTATGGAATAGGGATTCTTTTCCCAGGGTATGTTTTACCTGCTTTGTCAAAGATGAATTAGCAATATGGGATTGGTTTCATATCTGGGTTTTCTGTTCTGATACCTCAGCCTATGTGTCTATTTTTGTGCAGTACTACGCTATTTTGATTACTATAGCCTTGTAGTATAGCTTTAAGTCTGGTAGAGTGATGTCTCCCAATTTGTTCTTTTTGATTAAGGTTGTTTTGGCTATTCTGGGTTTTTCTGGTTCCATATGAAGCATAAAATTATCTTTTCTAGATCTGCAAAAGATGATGTTGGTATCTTGGTGGGGATTGCATTGAAATTGTAAATCACTTTGGGTGGTTTAGACCTTTTCGCCACTTTTTTGCATCCTCTGTGATTTCCTTCCTCGGTGTTTCTTAGTTCTTCCTGTAGAGGTCTTTCACCTCCTTTATCAAATATATTCTTAGGTATTCTATTTTCTTTATTGCTACTGTGAAAGATATTGAATCTTTGATTTGATTCTCAGTTTGACTGTTGTTGGTGTATAGGAATGCTACTGATTTGTGCATGTTGATTTTGTAATCTGAGACTATGCTGAAATTATTTATCAGTTCTAGGAGTCTCTTGGTAGAATCTTTGGGTTTTTCTAGATATAAGATCACATCATCAGCAAAGAGCAATAGTTTGACTTCTTCTTTCCTTATTTGGAAACTCTAGATTTCCTTCTCTTGCCTAAATACTCTGGCTAGGATTTCCAGCACTATGTTGACCAGGAGTGGTGACAGTTGGCAACTTTGGTTCCAGTTCTAAGTGAGAATCTTTTCAAGTTTTCTTAATTTCAATATGATATTGGCTGAGTTTCTCATATATGACTTTTATAATATTGACGTATAGTTCATCTATGCCTATTTTTTTTTTTTTTGCAGTTTTTGGCTGGGGGCTGGATTTGAACCCATCACCACTGACATAAGGGGCCAGTACCCTACTCCTTTGAGCCACAGGCGCTCCCCTCTATGCCTATTTTTTGAGAGTTATTATCATAAAAGGGTGCTGAATTTTGTCAAATGCTTTTTTGCATCTATCAAGAGGATCATAGGATCTTGGATTTTGCCTCCATTTATGTGGTAAATTACTTAAGGTAATTCAAGGATGTTGAACCATCCTTGCATCACTGGGATGAAGCCCACTGGATTCTGCTGAATTATTTTTTTGATCTGCAGCTGAATTTGTTTTCCTATGATTTCATTCAGAATTTTGGTATCTATATTCATGACGGATTTTGGTCTGTGTTTTTCTTTTTGTTGTTGTGTCCTTTCCTGTCTATGGTATCAAGGTGGTATTGGCTTTATAGAATGATTTTTGAGGGGATTCCTTCCTTCTGTATGTACAGGTACTAGTTTGTTGCAAAATTTAGCCATGAAACCATCTGATCCAGGATCTTTTTTGTTAGATGATTTTTTTCCCTCCTTTTCCTCCTATTCCTTCACCACTATGAATTCAACTGATTTAGATTAATCATATAAGTGAGATAATGTAATATTTGTCTTTCTGTGCCTGGTTTATTTCACTTAACATAAAATTCTCCAGGTTCATGCATAATGCTGTTTACAATGGAATTTCTTTCTTTTTAAAAGCTGAGTAATATTCTATTATATAAATATGTCACATTTTATTGCTGCATTCTTCTATTAATGAGGACTTTGTTTTCATAGCTTTGTTATTGTTAATAATCCTGCAATAAACATGAAAATACAGATATGTCTTGGATATATAAATTTAATAACTTTTGAATATATACCCAGAGTGGGATTGTTGGATCATATGGCAGATCTACTTTTAATTTTTTGAGGAACCTTCATACTGTTTTCCATAATGACAGTATTAATTTGCAATAGGGCACAAAGGTATCCTTTTCTCCATATCCCTAGTAACACTTGTTATCTTTTGTCTTTTTGATAATAGCTATTTCAACAGATATTAGATGATATTTCATTATGGTTTTAATTGCATTTCTAGGATTATTAGTGATAGAGAGTTTTTCATACACCTGTTGGCCATTTGCAAATCTGCCTTTGTGTGCTCATTTTTCTTAATTGGGCTATTTGTTTTCTTGCTATTGAGTTCTTTGAATTCCTTGGATATTTTGAACATTAACCTCTTATTCAATGCATGTTTTGCAATGTATTCTACCACTGCATAGATTGTTTCTTCACTCTGTTGCTTGTTTTCTATGCTGTGCATAAGCTGCTTATTTTAATGCAATCCCATTTGTTGGTTTTTGCTTTTGTTCCTGTGCTTTTGAGTGTTAATACCAAAAAAAAAAAAAAAAAAAAAATCATTGCCCAGGCCAATGTCAGGAAGGTTTTTCCTATATTTTCTTCATGTATTTTTTTGTCTTCAGGTGTTACATTTAAGTTTTAAATTTATGTTAAGTTGATTTCCTATATATGGTGTGAGATGAGGATCCAAAATCATTCTTCTGTATGTGGATATCTAGTTGTCCCAACACAATTTATTGAAGAGACTACCCTTTCCCCATTGTGCAAATTTGGCAACTTTGTCAAAGATCAGTTAACCATAAACATACAGATTTATTTCTGGTGTTTTCCTTCTAGTTCTTGGTCTATATGTCTGTTTTCATGTAAGTAAAATACTGTTACAATTACCATAGCTTTTTAGTGCATTTTTTAAATGAGATGATATGATAACTACCGCTTTGTTCCTTTTGCTTAAGATCGCTTTGGCTATTTGGGGGTCTTTTGTGGATCTGTGTGACAGTCTATTGTATTTTCCATAGTTTTATTCTTTCTTATA
>NW_003852572.1:2625300-2630212 GCF_000181295.1 Otolemur garnettii | reverse complement strand
ACACCATCCTGGCCCAGAGGGGAAGGAGAGTCTCATTACTATTCTCCTTGTTACCTCCACTGACACAACAGGGCATAGGCTCATTATGTGGTGTGGTGGTGGAAGTCCATCTCTCTCCTTTGTGCCTCCTTTATGGAGGAGGAAGCTTTGTTAGTGTTGAGTAGGAATAAAGTAAGGGAGGGACTAATTACTGCCCAGTAGAGAAAAGTCCTGGATTTCAATTGCCACCTAGTCTTTCTGACACCTCTCCACCAGGGGGCTAAGGAGTTAGGAGTGTGGACAGGACTCTTTGCTTGACCAGACTTTAGTCAGACTCCTGAACCTTTTCCTATTCCATCTGTGTACTTTCTTATAAAACCTAGGTTTAGCAAAGACTCTGCTAAGTCAGTTTAGCATGAAACTCCATCCTGAATATCTGAATTTTCTTGATCGTTGATGAAGACCTTCATCCTCAACCATTCTCTAAGTCAGTGTTTTTCAACCATTTTTATCTCATGGCACACTTGAATTATGTTGAACAAAAAAAAATTTAAAAATGAATATATTTACTGTACTTTGAACTTCTTTTGAAAATAATTTAATTAATGATCTATAAAATTTTTCACAGTACACCTCAGAGCCTCTCATAGCACACCAGGGTGCCATGGCACACCTGTTGAAAGTCACTGCTCTAAGTAATGCAAATCCTATTAGCTTAGTTTAGCCAAAATTCCCATTATCCCTGATGTTCTTTTAGTAATATTCTATCCACTGACCACCCCACCCCAGTTCTACTCCTTGGCTATACATTCGTACTTACCCAGACTTGAGCCTAATCTCTCTCCTCTCTTTCAAGACCTCATTGTAGTGTTCCCTAAACCAGTTAAAGTGGTCTGAATGCTTAACTTGTTTAACAAGTATCATTGAATACATTTTTTCTTTGTCAGGTCTTGGTAAAGCTTGATGAAAGCAGAAGTCCAGGCTCCTCACTCAGCCTCTGCTGATAGGGGTGCAGATGGCACAGCAACTTTTACTGTGGTATTTCCCTAGAAGCTAGTGATGTTGTCTAAATGCTTTATCTAAATGCTAAATGTTGTCTAATGCTTGACTACCCTGTCCCTAGTCATTAAGAAAGAGTGGGGTTTTCATGGGATTTTTTGACCTATTTCCATAGGAATTCCCAGGTAATTGCCTTTGCCCACGTTAAGTCTAAGATAAATATGGGAGAAGGAGAATTCAAGAGAGCAACTATGGTGTCATTCCTTAGTTCCCAAGATCCCTAGCTTACCTCTTATTCACCTTTCAGAGTCCTCATGTATTTGTTGTATTATATGATTTCCAGTACTGTTATCTGTGCTTACTAAATGAATGAGAAAAATGTTTCTAATTCATCCCTTCTGAAATCATTGTCATCCCATATTTAAATACCTTTGGTGCTTACAGATCCAGGTTATCTCTGTGTATGTGTGTATGTGTGTGTAGAGATAAGTCTTTGTTATTTTAGAGAGCCACTTTTACAAATTCACAGCTTCACAGCTTTGAGAAGGCCTTCTTAATATCTCTAGGGTTTCAAGAGATGATTGTTTTGCCATGGATTAACTTATTCTTAAAATTTTGTTATAAAACTGAGGTTGATACCCTCTGAACAATATTAGTCACTAATTTCTGGGAGACCATGAAGGACTAGGCTTGTGAGTTTTTGAGGCCAAGCATTTGCACTGAGATCCCTCTCTACTGAGTAACCCTGAGGAGGCTCTTCAAACTTTACATACCTTAGTTTTCTTACCTACAAAAGATAAACCACCACCAATGGATTATAAGTCTGTCTAATTAGATAATATCTGTAAAAATCATCAGGCAAATGATTGGTGTGTAGAAAACACTCAATAAAATTAGCTATGAAACATCAATTATTAATGATAGCACTTAAATATGCCAGGTTTTTTTTTATATTTCCTACATTGGGTAATTTTTTTTATTTAAATATTCAAGATTATACCCTCTTAAAATGAAGAAAAATCACCTATTACTTTTCTTTTGTTTTTTTTTCTTCTATAGTGTATAAAACAAAAATACAAACATAAATGGATTACTCTGAGTATTTGTTTTTGCCATCTTATAATACATTAGGTACATTTATTGGGTGCTTATCAAGTGCCAGAAGTTCCTTTAAGGGCTTTTTATGATACTGTTATCTCCGTTATATAAAATAAAGAACAGATGCACAGAGAAGATAAATAATGAAGTACAATCATATGAAATGATCTCACATGTTAAGAATGTGGCCTCAGAGCTGACATTTTTAAGCACCACAATACACTCTCTTGAATGTGTTCCTAGTACAATCTTAAATCCTTTTTAAAAATTATAAGTTAGGAAAGCCAAAAAGGTCTAAAAATAGAGTAGCGCCTGTGGCTCAAGGAGTACGGCACTAGCCCCATATACAGGAGGTGGCGGGTTCAAACCTGGCCCTGGCCAAAAACTGCAA
This sequence comes from Otolemur garnettii, assembly GCF_000181295.1. NCBI lineage: Eukaryota > Metazoa > Chordata > Mammalia > Primates > Galagidae > Otolemur > Otolemur garnettii. Next base: position 2,627,745 of record NW_003852572.1, on the reverse strand, counting down.
AAAAAAAAAAAAAAAGGTCTAAAAATATATGAATTTAAATCATACTATAATGTATGATTATTCATACAGGAGTAAACACAAAGGCAGGATGAATCAACACAAACAAAGATCACTACACATATTTAATACATCAGTGCAACACAAACTTAGAAAAAATATCAAAATTGAAAATCAATGTTACTCTCATTACTATTGACTACAAAAAGTGAGTGTTCAAATTTTCTAATAATAATAGAAAGAATTTTCATTAACAACTCATTTCTTGCTTTTGTTTAGGGGGAAAAAATTCAAGCAACATATAGTATCTCCTGCAAGAGCAAAGGTAGCAAGAAGGCAAACGGGAGTGTCCCAGACAGAACACCCTTCCCCCCAGATCTCCAGCCGGTAACAACTATCTATGGGCAAAAATACCTTTGTGAATACCCCAGGGCTTGGGAGTTAGGCTGAGATACCTACTTGGGCCACAAAGCTTGAGGAAAAAAAAATCATTTGAAGGATAAGAGGAAGTCTCTGTATCCCAGCGCACACGTGGCATCCCCTCCCTGCAGCTTCCACAGGGAAAGTTAGAAGCAGATTTTCAGCTTCCTTGCCTTTGTAGAGCCTTTCACAAGTGGCTCACTCCTGTCTCATCTCACCAAGAAAATCAGGTGTGCCAGCAGGGCTAGCCACCTGGGGTCAGACAAAAACAAAGAGGGTGGTCCTTACAGTGACCAGTGCCGGCCGTGGCTCTGCATTCTGGTCAACAGAGACACTCACAAGAGAAACTGCTCACCTTGTGGCTCTGTGGAGAGCACCGCCCACGAGCTGCCGGCCTCCAGTTCTCAGCGAGTGTCAACATGCGAAGTACTGTCTTCTCCAAGCTGTGCCTGTCTATGGAGCAAGACCTCTGGCCCTGCCCACCACATATGGCTAAGAAATGATCCCAGAGGCGTTGCCAATCCTCAGAACCCAGGAGGCAGCCCTGTCCACCGGCAGATTTCCAACAACAGCACCGCCCCACCAGGAGAGGCAGCTTGCCACCCTGCAGCCCCAGAGGTGACTGCAGAACCCAGTTAGCCATTGCACCGGACCACACAAGGGAGCTGGCAGTACTGTCGAACCTCGGAGAATAGGAAGCGGCCCCGCCAAGGTCTATCTGTGCCTGGGTCACCGTCAGCTCATTCATCCAGGGTTCCAAGCCAGACACAGGAGTGAAGACCCATCATGGCCAAAGCCTACCTGCAGGGGCAAAGACTCAACGTTTCCTCAGACGTGCAGGCCCAACGCGGAGGCACAGGGATGATGAAAAATCAGGCAAATGTGACGCCACAAAAAAGGAGTAAAAATAAAAAAAACTAATAAATCTCCACTCCTGGATACTTGGACACTGAAAAAAAAAAAATGGTCAGCTATGAAATGGCTGATAAGAAAGGCAGAATAAAAAAAGGAAAACAATATTCCTATGAAAGAAGTTCAGAAAATTCTGAGAAAATATGAAAAAAAAAGTTAAATAAAATTTAGAAGGCAAATGATGGGGGCTGTTTTCAAATTGATATCTTCTGTTTTTCATGTTTCAAACTAGGTCCTATTTAGACATGTCATAGTAAGTTAGTACAAGTTTATTTGGTACAAAAATATGGAATCTATACATAGTTTTTCACAGTATACATTTTCCATGAACTTTTTGAAGTCCCTTCTTATACAAGAAGAATATCTATGTATTTTTTCCTGTTATAATTCTTTGAAGAAATGTTTCAGAATCTTGATTCCACTTTTTTAAAATTTTCATTGAAAAAATTCTACTCTTGTCTGCAGCTGATCAGAGACCATATATATATGAAAAGAGACAAAGAGCTTTAAAATATGTCTTACAAAAAGTGTTCTCATCTGATTCTAACTTGGATACCTAGAATGACTTCATCAATTACTATTATGCTTTATTACAAATATCAAATTTTGTTTCTTTTTTTATTATTTTTTTTTGAATGGTAACTATGTACATTAATACACTTTGGGGGTATAGTGTGGTGTTTTCACACACAATCCAAAACACTTCCATCAAACTGGTTAACATAGCCTTCATGTCATTTTCTTAGTTATTGTGTTAAAACGTTCATATTCTACTCTTAGAAAGATTCACTTGTACCCTTGTAAGATAAACCACAGAAGTGATCCCTCCAATCCCCCTCTCTCCACCCATTCCCCTCGCCCCTCTTCCTCCCCCTTCCCTGTATTCTTAGGCCGTTATTTGGTTATAGCTTTCATATAAAAGCTATAAATTAATTTCATAATAGGGGTGTGTACATTGGATACTTTTTCTTCCATTCTTGTGACACTTTGCTAAGAAGACCATTTTCCAGCTCCATCCATGTGAACATGAAGGACGTAAAGTTTCCATCTTTCTTTATGGCTGCATAGTATTCCATGGTGTACATATACCACAGTTTGTTGATCCATTCGTGGATC
>NW_003852572.1:2619773-2624329 GCF_000181295.1 Otolemur garnettii | reverse complement strand
AGAAAGATGAAATAGATGATCTTTGAAATGTTGATGCTAATTTTTAGTGACTTAAACATCTTGATTTTATAAATAAAGAGCCAGGAACTGAGGAGTTCACCTTGGTCATCTGCTCCTTAGTGAATCATCTTTTTAAAACTGTCTGACTATTAGAGATGCTACTCTAATTTGTCTTGCCTCTTTCTCCTTGACAGTGCCTACACTATGCAAAAATAAATGGCTGTGCAAACTGGATTGAGAACTAGCAAGCCTCCAAACAGTCACATGGATAAATAAAGAGCTCTGTACACCCTACACAGCCTCTGTTCACAGGTCAGAGTGGCCCCAGGGAGATGAGTTGGCAGTTTTGACAAAGAAGTCTGGGTGTGAAGTTATGATAGCCTAAATTGGGGTGCTGAAGATGATGTGGAAAAGAAGGGATGGATTTACATTCGGTCTTGAGGCATTTTGCTGACAAGACTGTAGGAAGGTAGTGAAGGGATAGGAGGAATTAAAGATGACCCTACGTTTCCCATTTCTAGAATGAACAACTAACTGGTGCACTCACTGACAAGGGTATCATTTAATGCAAGTGGAACAGTTTTGTAAAGGGGAAAAGTTTAGTTTTAGCAATGAGAATTTCAGAAGTGTATGTAGTGCAAAATCACAACAGAGAAGTCAGTTGGACAACTGGATGAATTATCCCAAAGCACAGAGGAGTGGTCTTACCTAGAAGCATCTGTTTGGAAATCATCGTCCTAAAAATGTGATTTTAAGAAAAGGAAGTAAATGTAATCAGAGCAATAATGTAGAGATTTCTTCCCAAGTGCCAAATATTAATGTTATTAGTTAAGATCATAACAATTCTATTTTAATAATCATCATATTATATGCATATCAGTTATTAACACAGAATGATATCAATTTATACATTTATTAAAATATGACATTAGCACTAATAATGTTGACTAAAATTTATATTAAATATTTATTAATATTTAATTAATATTAAAAAGTCAATATCTGCTATAGCTTGGTGGAAATTCTGGGATCTAAGTGAATAAATAAAATTCTTTCTTTTTTCTCCCCTGAGTGTATTGGTGATGGAGAGAAAATTTTTGACAGGATCCACCAAATACAATATATATCAACCAAAAAATACCTGAGAAAATTTGATAAGTTATAAACATCACCAGAATAAAAGATAGAGAGGGAAAAATTGAAGCCAAGTGTGAAAAATTCTCCCACTAACATGAGGTGTGTTACATTAGACAATAGAAAAAGAGTGAAGATTTTATTTAATATTGATTGACTAAGTTTTAATCTACCAAAAAATTAGTAGTTACAACTGTGCCCTACCTCATAGTTCTTAATTATTTTACCAAAGAAGGAAAAAGAAAAAAAAAAACAGACTATGAAGAGAAACTGACATACACAACATCAGAGTGGAAGATTCAGGTCCCATCTCTGCCATCTTGTATTATACTGAACTGAATGAATTTGTAAATATTTGAATAGTAAATCCACAAAAGAGTGGCAAATTCATGTATTTTTCATTTCATATTTCATATTCATTTCATATATTTCATTTCATTTTTCATGTATTTCATCACTAATTGGCTAAAGATAAATGTTATAAAGAGTTTAAAGAACACCTTTAAAATTTATTCTCTTTTTAGAAGTAAAAAGGACCAACTCTTTGCTTGCATTATATTTACATTCAAGACAAAAGTAGACAATAAATTTGATCTTATATAATAGATATTAAAACAGATTAAAGAGGGAAAGAATAAAACTTTCTGGATTTCTTCATGTCCCTGCTATAAGCCCCCAGCCTTCAAAACAAGGGGGAAATACTTTACACTTCACATGCCACAGCGTCAGATGGTTAGCCAATTGTCTAGCTTATAGCTCTGATCCAACAAAATAATAAAACTTCCAGACCTCCCAGTAAAGGGTACAAGTAATTACAGCCTATATCTGGTCTTTTGAGTAATGTTATCATTCCCATTCTTGGTATTTCTACATGATTGAGAAGGCCCAGAACCTGGAAATATTTCTGAATAATAAAAACTGAAGCACATGGGGCTATATGGCTCTTGGGTAGTTTGTATTTAACCAAAGGATTATGATTAGGCTTCAGATCCCTTACATTTTTAAAGAGAGGCTTTCAGTAGTGGCGGGGGACAGCTGTCTCTTTTCCCTTTAAAAGCAGAGGCTTCATCCGTTGCCTACGAAGTTTGCAGTGACTCAGAACAATCTTCTGGGCTTCTATCTCATCTCCAGAAAAGACCTTGTACAGTTCTTCCCATCCCTCTTACCACAGTACAGTGCAGAATCAGCAGGAAACAGGTTGCATAGATTATTATCATAGATTATCATAGATTATCAATGCAATGTAATATGCACCCTATTTTTAAATTACTTATATTTCTTAACATTTTGATAGAAAATATCATAGAGAATATTTATAGACACAAAAGTTTAAAGAATTCTCATGTACCTATTGTTCAATCCAAACATAACCATTAACCCATGACCAGCCCTTAAGCAATCCTTCATTATCAATTACAGGAGGATAACAAAGGCACACAACCCAAAGACCTGCTGTAATCAAAGAGTGGGGTCACTGCTGCTGGGCTCCCATCCACCCAGAGAATGAATTCCAGATATCTCCTTCTCCTGCTTGCCGGGCACTCTCAGAGCTGAGTCATGATTTAAAGGAGAATAATTACACTCAAAGTGGCCAGGACACATTCCTCCCAACCAGAAGCTATTGTTTTCTGAGGCCACAATACAGAGTAAAGAGAACTGGACAATTATCTCTGTAACAGTCATCTCCTCATGCACTCAAAGTAAGGATTAGTCTTGTATATTTTAAGTGCCTGGTGTTTAAGAATCCTTAATCTACCTAACCCAGGAAATCAGGTTAGGTTAGAGAATTTGAAAAGGCCATGAATTTTTGAAATTTGCCCATAAAATTCACTCTGCAGTAGTGTAGGTCACCAGCTAGTTCTGCCCAAGACTCCATCCATCAGAGAAGTCCAAAGATAATACAAACACATTTCCTGTTTTGGCATAAATCCCCACAGTACGATGATTTTACACTAAAGTTTTAAATTTGAGAAGATTATATAAGACATAAAACTGGTAATGTGAGGTGGATAGTGAGGGACTCCCCCTTCCTAGGGACAAAGGTAGGGGCTCCCCCTCGGTGTTGCCTCAAGAAATCTGCACACTTGGGAGGAGGGGCAAGGGCAGGTGCTTCACCTGGACATTGAGTCACACATACCCCTGTTCCCTAGCAGCTGCTACAACAGGGAGGGGGAGGAGCACCTCGCAATCTGCAAAAGAATTCAGGGAACCTCCAGACCATAGGCCAGGTACAAGATGATCAGGAAAGTGACCTAGAGCAACCAAAATCTCCTTATCATGTCATCACACACCTTACTCTCCACCTGCCACCCCTCACATTCACACACAGAATGTAGCGTGAATCTTTGTGATCTTCTGAATTTGTCCTCTTTGTTGTTCATTTTATTTAGGGGACCAGTTAAGCCAAAGGGTCAGAAATTCTGTTCTTTGTCTCTTCCACTGGCATTCTGGTTTTAGCTCATGTGTAGTTTTGAGTTTGTCTGGGCTGAATGAACTTACATTAAACTCCCTGACAGCATATAAAAATTTAAAAAAATATATGAAAACAGGCTAATCCAGACACTATGAACAAGACCTCAGGCCATAACCAGGACCTCTTGTTATGACAGGGGGCCCCTTGGTCACCTGTGGGGAACAACGATTCTTGCTCTCCCTCAAAAAATGTCCTTTCCTGCTTCCCTTGCTTTTGGTCTGTCTGCTCATTCTTTGTCTGGGAGCACACCAAGAACCAAGGACAGACAGTTGCTGACCTGACAATCACAATGGCATTTGTGACTTTACACACAGGATGAAAATTGTCTTGTATTTTCTTTTAGTCTTAACGTAAAAGTTAAAACGAGCTTTAAAATCATTCTTCTAGAGATATATTGTTGTTTATTTTCTTACCTTTTTCTTAACCAAGTATATTATTTTAAACTAACCAGACACACAAAAGTGGATACATCCACTTAAAATTCATGATAGATTAAAACACAGTGTTATTAAAGTCATAAAGTCATATAGGTTTCAAACAATCACAATATTCAATAACTGAGAAATTGACTCAAATATACAGAAGGCAATAAAAGAATGTGGTAAATAATCATTTAAATCAAATCTACAACCAGGTTTTTGCAGCAGATTAAACTTGTCACAACTCTAAATTATTGGTAATTTATTTTTATGGAAAACAGCCACATTTTATAAGCCACTAATAGGGTTTTTTTGATCCTGAAAACATCAATCTCAAGAATTGAAATGACAAGCGACAAGGACTGCACATTCCTTTAAGTGAATTGGTCCCCACGCTTCACGAACTTCCCAACCAAGATCAGTCCATTAAGCAAAGCTGTAGTCTACGCACTTGTACTATGTAAAAGGAGCTGGTCAGATAACTCATAACTTTGCATGATTTTATATATTATATGATTCTTCACCTATAA
>NW_003852572.1:2610180-2616527 GCF_000181295.1 Otolemur garnettii | reverse complement strand
TAGAGGGGAGGGTCTACCCTGCATCGCAGTGTAAGGCAGGCAGATGTGATGCGGTGACTAGAGGGGAGGGTCTACCCTGCATCACAGTGTAAGGCAGGCAGATGTGATGCGGGGATGAGAGGGGAGGGTCTACCCTGCATCGTAGTGTAAAGCAGGCAACTGTGATGTCAGAAAGGTGAAACCACGCCCTTTTCGAGGATTCCAGAATTTATAAATAGAGCCTAGTTTTCCCTCCACACTTTATTAAAGTGAGGAGTAGGAAATCTGTTGCTGTCTGAGATAATAACATACGAATATTCTACTAGAATTGATCACCATCTTCCTTCATCTGGAATGTGCTTAGTAGGTGGTGCATATTAGCTTCTAAATAGTCAGGGCTAACGTCCACCCATCATCCATCCCTGAGAGGTTTGGAAGACAGATTCTAAGCCGTGCTGCATGTCCAGGAATCAAGGACTAAAATATTGTTCAGCTCTGTTGCAGCCTGAACGGTAAAAATTCATGTATACTAAGTGGGTTGCTCTGAGCTCAGAATTAGGGAGAGAGCATGCAGATGCATAGGAACGCTGTTGGAGGCAAAACTCTCATCAGCACACATTTTAAATAATCAGTTTTTTCCTTTATTAAATCATAACTGTGTACATTGATGCATTTATGGGGTTCAGTGTACTGATTTGATATACCATGTGAAATGTTTATATCAAACTGATTAACACATCCACCACCTCGCTTGCTTTGTTGTGGTAAGACATATTCTTTTCTTAATAGTTTTGAAATGTACCATTGAATTATGCACCTAAATAATCAAATTTTATTAAAAAGCAAGTTAGAGCTAAAACTGCATTTAGGGGAAATATGGCCCATTTTTAAAATGTTGTTTCTTTTTCTTTTTTTATTGCTGGGGTATCATTGATGGTGCAAAGAACCAGGTTACACTGCATGCATTTGTTAGGTAAAGTCCCTCTTATCTCCCTTTTGGAGGAAATGAAGGAACATTTTTTTCCTTTTTTAGACTTGTATCAATTTACAGGTACTTAGAGTAAATATTTTGAAATTTTCAGTTGATGAAACAAATAAAAGGGTAAAAGATCCTGATAACAGTCAGTTTGTAAAAATAATCAATAAGCACATTGCAGGATAGAACTCGAAAACAGAGCACAGATGAAGAGGAGAAGGGAACCAGAGGAAGAGAGAGACTGTGGAAAGGCTACACTTGTTCAGGGAGAGGTAGATTGGGGCATGCTATTCTGCTTCTGTTGTAATTATTTAATGCTACATTTTGTATTGGTTCAAGTGCTAGTGATTTAAAAAAAAATTGAATTTGACAAGGTGAAGTGATCACAGTGTTATTAAATTTATAAGTTCCTGATTCAAAGGAACGCTGTGAGCTTAAAAAACACAAACAAGGATTTTAATTATATACTAATAGGATGTGTATTCTATCCTAAAAGTCCTTTCTGTTCCATTATTTAGCATATTCTAAATACAGTTCATTTCTGTAAATGAGGGTGCTGAAGGAGGGACAGATTGCTTTTATCAGTGACGCTTGCCTCGTCCAGGTGTGTTTTAACGACTGTGTGCTCCAGTTTTCTCATAAACGTCTAGGCTACCTGCCTCATAAACTGATGGCACAGTGACATGTGAAGATTCAAAAAGATCTAAGTAAATCTGCCATAAAATTTAATATTTATAATAAATAATGTCCATAATCTTTCTATAATTGAAAGTGCGATCTGAAAATTTCAGGAATTGCCTGCATTTCTTTTTTTTTTTTCCAATGCTGACATCTGAAGCTATTTTTTTTTTTCTTATTGTTTGCGATTCATTGAGAGTGCAATGAATTAGGTCACACTGATTGCATTTGTTAGGTAAAGTCCCTCTTATAATTATGTCCCGCCCCCAAGAGGTGTGTCACACACCGTCCTATCCCTCTCCTTCCTCCCCTCTCCCCACTCCCTCGTTCCTTTGTCCCCTACTATCAACTGATTTGATTTTTCTTATCCCTCCGCAACCACCAACCTGGTCTAAGCCACCATCATTTCTTTCCTAGCCAACTGTAAAACATTCCCGGTTGGCTAGTCTACTGCTACTCATATCCACTTAACAGAAAGCAAAATGTGCATATGAAAACAGAACCCAGAGTCTGCCATTCCTTCCCTTATGCTAGGGTGACCAGATTTTAACATCGGTAAGGCGGGACAACATGGCCGGAGGGCGGGGCAGGGGACGGGGCAGGGCAGGGCCTGACAACAATGCAAACTTTGATAAGCAGTTCTTGATAATCACTTCTCAGCAATTATTTGTTATTATTACAGTTTAACATTATAAAATTAACAAAAATAATATAAAACTCATATTCTGGCGCAGTAGGCACATGGCAGCCGGAAACCATATATTCCCTTCTTGTTCTCCCGCCCATTCCTGCGTTCTTTCCAAAAATCAGGACTTTTTTTAAAACGCTACGGGAGGCGGGACAAATTGTTCAAAAGCAGGACTGTCCTGCCAAAAGCGGGAGGTCTGGTCACCCTACCTTACGCTCAGAGCATGAACCAACGTCCTTGTCATTGTCGACGATGTGAGCAATGACTTGGCCTTGCCCTGGTCTCCCTCTTACTCTCTACCTATTTCCTCTTCCTTGATATTCCTTGAACACAACAGGAATATCCCCCCTCATTGTCCGGGGCCTGCTCTCTGGTGCTCCAGCTGCTCTTCCCAAAAAGTCTCAGTATGTGGCTCTCACTTCCTTCATGGTGACCCTTCTTAGTAAGGTCTCGTCTGATTCAAATTACGACGCTGCTGTTTTTTACTTGCTAACCCCCTTGCTATACTATGATTTTCTCTTTAGTCTTTACTGCAGTTCAAAATAATGTGCTTTTATTATTTCCCTTCTACTTACTTTTCCTCCACTGAAATGTCAGCTATGTGAGGTTTTTGCCTTTTTTAATTCTTTTTTTATTCTTTTAATTTTTCTGAATTTTGAATTTTGTATTTGCAATTGTGTGTCATTAATTTTAGGCATCACCTTGACTGGATTAATTAATACCTAGAAACCTGGTAAAGCATTTCTTTAGGAGAGTGAGGATGTTTCCTGGGAGGGGGGTGTCTTGGTGGACTTGCCAGGGAAGACCTGCCCTGGTGTGTGTGGGCACCTTCCATTGGCAGATAGTGGAAGGGTGACCACAGAGAAACAGTGATGTGCTGGTATTTTGCCCATTGGTTCTCTCTTTCTGGAGAACCCTAATATAAGCCGTGTCGTAACACGTGGAATAGTGGGTTGTTTTTGTTTCTTTGTTTTTTGAGATAGAGTCTCATTCTGTCCCCTAGGTAGAGTGCTGTGGCATTATAGCTTACAGCAACCTCAAACTCTTGGGCTCAAGCAATCCTCCTTCCTCAGCCTCTTAAGTTGCTGGGGCTACAGGTGCCCACCACCAGCTTGGTTAGTTTTTCTATTTTTAGTAGAGATGTGTCTCACTCTTGCTCATGCTGGGCAATAATGTTTGCCCTAAAGTAACCCCTCAATAAATATTTATTGAATTCTGCTTGAAATAAAAAAATAATATATTAATATGTATTCATTTAATAAATGTGCTAATACTACAGGAGGTCAGAAAATAAGTTCCAAACTTGTCCTAGAAAAAGTGCTGCAGACCTCGCTGCTGAACATCGCTGTGGTCACCTTCGAGGTACTCCCCTTGGGAAGCTATGCACTGATACCAGTGCCTCGGCCACCCTTCAAAGCACATTTGCTAGGAAGAGTTCATGAACATAATTGTCAGGCCTCCTATGAGGGCAGCTCTGATGGCCATAGCAGAAAGAGTTCCAAAATTGCCTTGAAGGGTGGAGTAGGCGCTGGCATCAGCGTGCAGCTTCCCAACAGGAGTGCTTCAAAGGTGGCCACGGTGATATTCAGCCATGAGGTCTGCAGCACTTTTTCTAGGATGGGTTCAAGAACTTAGTTACCCAACTTGGAGCATATGTGTGATGAGATAAATTAAGGCAATCACTGCACACTCTATCTTACACAAAGTAGAACTGAAGACACAGACACTAATTACTCTTTATCATATCAATCTGCTTATATCTTACTCTTATCACAGTATGGAACAGCTTCCTTACGTCAAAAATAATGCATCCTCAGGACAACAACCTCGTTCAACTAGTTTGAACTGTAACTTCAGACATCAGAACAATTTATGACACTTCTTAAGCTCATCAAATGTTAGTCATATCGAGAAATGAAGGAATAAATCAATTCTGTACCTTGAGCATTTTCTTGTTCTTCAGAAATGACTATTTGTGTTCAAAAAGTTACTCTAATGGCAGTGCAAAAGTAAAACAGACAAGTGAAAAAACTAAAATATTTACATAAAATCAATTACTTCTCCCTCTGTTTTTGAGACAAATACGTGACAGTGATTGCCACACATACCTATTCCACTGACTTGCCTGACTGGATTTATGATGTTTCCTCCTTCAGAGTTGTCACGTTGCTTTGCCATCTAAGTGTATATGGATTGGCAGAGACACAGAAGATGGGAGCACTGGGTAACTTGGTTGGAAGTTATGCCCAGGCCTGCATGTCGCTGACTAGGTAATGGCCCAGGGAGCCTGTTAGCGACACCACTGTTTTTCATTTCATTGCTCACCTGTGGCACCTTTTTCAGAGAACACTTTGGCTTTATTGTTATCATATGCAATATTTGTAAAAGGAAGAAAATGCAAAGTAATATTTCACTTTTAACTCTAATGGACATATAATCAAAAGTTATAATTCTCAGCTGCACACTTATTTAAACATATGGATTTATTTAATTAATAATCAATTGATTAATATTTAATTAATCAATTTATAATAATTGATCAGTTTGTACTCTTATTTAAAAATTTACACAGAAAATGGACTTCACTGTTCTTTATCTGTCCCTGACCAATACAAAAACTACAAGTTCCTACAGAAAAAAGATAGGTGGCTCTTTCAATGGGCTACACTGTCATCATCGCATGGAATTCACTATCTTTTGATATACTTATCCATCACTGCCAAGCTTTGGAATAATGTGACTGAAGTAACAGAAAAAAAAAAATGGTTGTGCTCATGAAGTAGTGGATGGCTTTGCCTAGTGCAAGTGAATTATTGGCAACGAATGCATTGGTCATGCAAGAAGCAACTGTATTTTGCTTCCTTTGATTTAGCTCAACTACACTATGAATCAGTGGTGCTCAAAATTGGTTGAAAGCCCCATCAAATACAGCAGTAAAACCAATATAGGTTTAACTTGGCTTGAAATTTGCTAACTGAAGTTAAAAGGCTGATTCTCAAAACATGAATATTTTAAGAATCTGTTTTCCTGTTTAAAAAAAATCTATAAAATATAGTTTAAATTTGTTAATGTTTTACTTAAATCCACAAGAGTAATTTCCTGCCACTCTGTTATGAGTATCTAAATTGAGCACTATTTGTTGTGTGAAATCACACAAATGGGTAACGAATGTTTAGGGAGCCCGAGGCAATGTTCAGCTCCCTGGGGATACTGCCACGAGTAAGGTAAAGTCCTTGTTCTGAGGGGCTTATACTTTACTAGGGAAATAGATGATGAAGAAACCACTAGGGAAAAACAATCTCTGTTGGAAAAGAGAAGAACTATGGAAAAAAAAAAAAAAACAGACTAATAGTTACAAGTGACAGTGGTGGCGAGGAGCTGTCTGAGGAATTGACGTTTGTACAGAGAACCAACCCAAGGAAGGGCAGGAGCGTGTGGTCCGAGGAGGGCGACCAGCTGTGTCAGAGCCCCACTCCAGAATAGGCTGGCTTGTTCAAGGGTAGCAAGGCCAACACAGAGAGCACCATGTGGGATGGGGGGTAGAAAATGAGACCAGGGGTGAGATCTAGGACTGTGGTTTCTTACGGTCTACCAAAAGGTTTGGACACAAGAGTGGGAGAACTACAGCACCTCAAAAGCTGGGTCAAGAATGACAGTCCTCAGTGAATGTTTCCTCAGTTTAGAAGAGAGAGAGTAGCCATGAAGAATAAGTGGGCAGTGGTGGAGGAGGTGAGAAATGTTCAAATTTGGATTCATTTTAAATGTAGCTCCAACAGACTTTGCCAGTATGGAATGAGCAAGAAAGGAGTAAGTGAAGACATGTAGACTTGAGGCTTTGATGTGTGCGTGAATCTTATATTTTAAGGTCATGAGGGAGCTTAAAAGAGGAGCAGGTTTGAGACAGGGGGATGTATCCTACATGCAGTGTATAGTGGCTTTATGAGAATGGAGAAATTCAGACAGTGATGGAGCCAAGAATTCTAGAAAAGACACAAAGTGGCTTGACGCCAGTAGCTCCAGTAGCTA
>NW_003852572.1:2607746-2609873 GCF_000181295.1 Otolemur garnettii | reverse complement strand
GGTGACAGCTTGAGGCTGTCTCAAAAAAAAAAAAAAAAAGAAAAGACACAAAGTAAGAGCAATATATTTAAGTGAGAGATCAAAAAATAACTAAAACAAAAAAGCCATGTATGTATTTAATTTCTTTCTTTCTTTCTTTCTTTTTTTTTTGCAGTTTTTGGCTGGGGTTGAACCCTCTAACTCCGGTATATGGGACCAATGCCCTACTCCTTTGAGCCACAGGCACCACCCTATATTTAATTTCTAACTAATGATTTTAGGGAGTAAGTTGTCAAGTTTAGTAGTTCATATGAAACAGGATAATTCCAGTCAATTTAGAAGTGAATTCAAATATTGAATCTTTGATAATTTATCTTAAGGAATGCAAATGGCTTTAGAAGGTTACATGCTCACTTTCTTAGAAATAAACATTTTGTAATAAAAACTTGAGAATTTAGAATTGGTAAATTTCGACAAACCAGGGTTTCTCCATCTGAGCACTGTTGAAGTTTGGACCAGATAGTTCCTTGCTGTGCTGAGGGTGAGGGCTAAGTTGAGCCTAGCCCGTCAGTGACCCTGTCCACACCTGCCAGCAGTACTCGGAGCTGAATTGAAAATGTCCACATTGCAAAGCGCTCTGGAGAGAGGGGGCTACATCAACCACAGCCGGAACATTGTTCCAAACTAGTGTACTTAGAATCCTACCAGCAGGCAGCATGCGGTGATACAGGCTCTGTGAAACCAGCGTCACGTGTCAGTATAACTGGGCTGTGGGCCCTGTTGTTGAATCTAACACTGATCTAGGTGTTGCTGTGGGATGCGGTGAAAGTCCACAATCAGCTTTAGTAAGAAACACTCATCTCAGATGACCTTGGTGGGCCCCATTCAGTTAGTTGAAAAGCCTTAAAAGCAGAGCTGAGGCTTTCCTGGAAAAGCTGATTCCACCAAGAACAGCAGCTTCAGCCCTTCAGCTCCTGCCTGCACTGGCCAACAGCCTGCCCTTTGAGTCTCACACCTGCTCAGGCAGCCCTCACCACAGCAGAAACTGACATTTATCAATGAATCTCTTAATATATCTAGTGAATTCCTGTTATTCATGGTATTTATATTCTATAAAGTTGCAATGTCTCTGAATCAGCATTTACTGCATTATTGCTCCTGTGCAAAATATGGAGTCAGGTTCCTGCAAGCCTCAGGTCACATTTTAATCAACTCATTTATACATAAACTTATTTTGTGTGTGTTTCTTTATAGAGACACCTTGTATTATATATATTGCAGGTCCATCAACTCATAACTCAGGGCCAACAGCAGTGTCATAAGTGTCTGAATAAAGCTGGCCCAGCCCAGCATGTATTCTCCCTGAAAGGCACATCTTGGCCTTCTCGTGCTCAGCACTCCTAGACAGCACATCAGCCCGTTCCAGCAATGAGATCCCCAGGAATCAGCAGGGACCAAATATATCACAAAAGTGAGGCCTGTCTACATCGGAGAGAAGAGACAATGAAATGGAATGTCAGTTGTTTAACCTTGGTTTGGAACGTGTGGGTCGGGTCAGGCAAGCCCACATTGCTAGTGTTTATTCAGGGGTTACAAATAGGTTGTAAAGAGTAAGAAAATTCAGGCAGCACCTGTGGCTCAACGGAGCAAGGCGCCAGCCCCATATGCTGGAGGTGGTGGGTTCAAACCCAGCCCCAGCCAAAAACTGCAAAAAAAAAAAAGAATAAGAAAATTCACAAATGTGGAATCTGTGAGTAACACTGAAGACAGAACGTGTATTCTACTGGTTTCGTTTATCCTGTGGAACCTGGTTGATACAATTCCTTTCACATTATGTTATATATACATCAGAAACCATTTCTGTGTGAGATGAAGAGATGAAAAGACTTTTCCACCATAAAAAATATTCTAAGTAGAGCAATGAGGCCGTTAATTTCTAAAATAAGATGATAATTGTTGACATTTTCTCTTTTTAAAAATTTAATAGAGGTTTGTCTGCACACAATTATTTTATATGCAAAATCACCTTTTTGGGTGATGATTAAGGTAATGCTCATAAATCTGTTTAATTTATAAAAAAAATTGTACCATTTTTAAGTGATCTTAGTTTTGACAATAATTTGTGTTAATTCTTAAATGTTTGTTTCC
>NW_003852572.1:2606573-2607620 GCF_000181295.1 Otolemur garnettii | reverse complement strand
AATTTGTGTATTTTCTCCATCTTCTCTGTCTGCCCCTGAGTTCCTCCTGCTTCCTGCCTCATATAAAAGATGGTCTAACTAAAATAATAAATAAATAAAAAGATGGTCTAGCTAACATGCATAATACCAGTATATCTAATTGTATAATTGTATTGTCATGAGCAAGAACTGATACTATTGGCATGCATTATCTGAATTATCATCACTTGTAACTTTTGCATACTAAAGTAGAAATTCTTAAATAATACAAAATAAATTTTATTCTCTGTTTTGCAATTTATTGTCTGTGTGATCTTGAGGTAATTACTGCTCCTATCTGATCCATAGTGCCCTCACATGTACATACCGTAAATCACAATTGCTTATGTCCAAGTAACTTTACTGCCAGAAACAAGCTTCTCTTAATAAGCTTTTTTCAGCATTTCCTAATTAATTTTCTAAGTTTTTGACTGACATGGTGAGCAAGAGGCCTAAGTATTTCCTTGATCTAGTTGCTCTGTTGCTGTGGTGGGTCAAACCGCCTGTCACTTGGTTAGGCACTCATTTTTCTGCCTCCCACCCCAGTCACAGCTAATTTTAGGCGCTTGAACTTTGGTGACAAAGAAAGGGTTCTCCTTCTCCAATTTATTCCATGTTGAGAAATACCCTTTTCTTTAATTCTTCATTGTACTATAAAGACCATAGGCTGTGACTTTTAACATGATTGCTTTTAGGATTGGCAGAAAATGAAAGGAATCTGAAGGTTGTAATAATTTCTAAATATTTCACAGGTGTAGACCTTACAGATCAAGGCTTTTACTAAGCATCCACCTGCATTTCACCTCCCCACTACCCAAGATGCAAGATACAGCGCACAAAATAAAAAATCACTCTAGTTAGTCAGGGTCCATCATGGAGAAAGGACAGAGTTTGGCTTGACACTTTTATACACGCATCTAATTTTCATTGCATTAGCACGGTTTTGTAGCTGGTGGGCTTGAGTAATGCTCCTTCCCTGTAAGGGAGCCTCTCATGTCTCACAGGCACACACACACACACACACACACA
>NW_003852572.1:2581157-2604797 GCF_000181295.1 Otolemur garnettii | reverse complement strand
TAAGCCGTTGTCTTGCCTCAGCCTCCTAAGTACCTGGGACTATAAGTACCTCAGCCTCCTAAGTACCTGCCACAACGCCTGGCTTTTTTTTATAGCAGTTGTCACTGTTGTTTTAGCTGGCCCCGGGCGGGTTGGAACCTGCCAGCCTCAGTATCTGTGGCTGGTGCCATAACTACTGTGCTACGGGCGCCAAGCAGAACTAAAATAAAATCTTAAGGCTTTCTCCCACTTGCTGACTGAATGACCCGCTCCTAGCAGAGGAGACACCTAAGGCTGAGTTGCTGGCCATGAGGAGGGAGGTCCCACATGCCTCATCATGCCCCGACTGCCTTCTTGGAATTATCCTTTGTAACTTACTAATAGACCTAAGGCTATGCAAGATACATCTGCCGGAAATGCCGAATCACAGAGTACAGGGCAGGTAGCTTGTCTCTGATTAATAGACTTACCTAACTTAAAAAATCCTAAGACTTTAGACAAAACTTCATTTCTTTAACCAATCACAAGTCAAGGAATCTCTCTGCCCACCTATAACCTGTAAGCCTCCCCCACTTTGCGATGTCCCACAGATTGCAGCCAAACAAATGTACCCCTTCCATCTATGCCTTTACCTGTAAGTCCTGCCTCCTTGAAATGCATAAAATTAAACTGTAACCCGACCACAGGTGTCTACTTGCTCAAGGCTTCTTGGGTGTGGCTCCAGACCACGGTCCTCAAATTTGACTCAGGATTCAGTTTGGCTTTGTTTCTGTTGACACACTGACCGTGATGAAAAACACCCCAGGATCAGCGGAGTTCTCTTTACTGAAGTGCATGATTCTCTGGCAAGGTGAACAGCTACTGTGAAGATGATAACATCCCACGGCATTTTTAAGGGAACGTTCACAAAAGAGCTCACCTCAGTAGGAACAGGAAGCGGCTACGAAATCAATACATGTTAACAAAAAAATAGAATGAGGTTCATGATTTGGAAAGGAGAGCTTTATTTCTCATAACGGGTTGCAACCTGACGGCGGCCTTTCTGGCACGTTCATAAGCAGAACCCCGGGCCAAAAACCGGCAACACATGCTTCAAGAGCAGGACAATGGGGACAGAAACTTAAGCTGAGTGGGCTGGCCAAATAAACACACTTAACAAACATAGGAGGAGTCAGAAATTTTACAAAAGTAGAAACATTCCATGCACATGCGCAGTTGTGCTAGTGGGGGGGTGAGGGGCAGTGGGAGGTGGGGGAAAGGACTTAGGATTTTATTTTTTGCTTACATAGTAGTGCTACCCTTAATTTTACATGGTCATGGTTTAATACTATGGCTTTATGTTTGTTTACATTTCTCTTGACAGCACGCATTACCGTATATGGTCTGTTAGTGTTTGTGTGCATGAATTTTAATTTTTTTAAATAGATTTATATATATTTAATGATTGGAAATGGTAAAAATAGACTAGTACCTCATATATTTTGTTCATTTATGACATACTTAACTGTTGTTTAATTTTTAAAATATTTTTATGCTACATGATTCACTTGTGAGTTTTTTCATATCATCACAAATCAGCATAAAATTTTCAAATTAGTTTATTGAAAAATCCATGGGTCAGTGGACCAAGACAATTCAAACCAATGTTGCTCAAGGATCAACTGTAACTTTGATACCATACTTTCAGGTTCTTAGTCTCAGCAATTTGATGAATGAAGCGACAGACCACAGGATCAGCAGTAGGTTGGGTTTTATTAGGTTTTATTCAACAGGTGTTACAGCTCTCACAAAGAGCCAAACCTCCTTACAGAGCAGGATCAGCAGTAGTACAAGTGTTAACAGCTCTCACAAAGAACCAAATCTCCTTGCTCTCCTGCTCTTTGGGAGGTCTGAGTTTGGGCTTTCTGCTTAGGGGCTTATATAGGGGCAATTGTCCACTGAGCTTTCAGGTCCTGAAAATAGACCAATCAGGAGCAGGTTTTGAAAACAGACCAATCAGGGATGCACTGGAGGAATTGACTTGCCAGAAGTCCGTGTGAGGGGACAGCAGGGTGCCAGTGTCTTCCCCCACTATCCGGTGAATTCTTCCATTTGCCAGAAGAGCAACAGGTCCAGGGCCAAGGTGGCTGGTCTCAGCGCCACCTTGTCAGGTATCAACGTTGCTCCAAGGGAGTGTTTTAACTGTGACTTAACTCACACTCAACCTTTAAGCCAGTTCATACTACGGGCAAAGCTCTTACCAAAGAAGAAATTCGCTATTTTTTGTTTGTCAGAGTTAACAACTGTATGGAATGAAAATAACTGAACAGAAAAAAATCTCTGTATAATTGTGCCTCACTCCAAAATAATTCTACACTAAAGATCCCCATTTTGTCCCTGAGGAAGAGAGTCCTAATAGGAAGAAGGCCTCTTGCTAATATCAATCTATGCTTAGAAAATAAAATGGAAACCATCTAGAGAGAAAATGGGAGGAAAAACGCAAAAGATGAAAACAACCTGCAGTCAGCCTGTTCTAGTCTAGACCTATGGAGAAGGGTCAAGAGAGATTGTGGGTAACATACAATCCAAAACCACACGGGAATCTGGGACAAAGTATTGCTGGGCTGAGGGTTTCTTAGGCTTTTATAATTTGCTAGTCATTAAGGGCCCTCAGCGAAATAGGACAAACCTCATTCTGTGGTCAAATGCTTCTCAACAGACATAATTTCCTTGAGAATTACAGACTATGCGATAAATTTCTCCACAAGTACATTCAACATGCTTGGCTTGTAATAGACTAAACACAGCAACACCAATTGAATTCTCATTGATCTGATACATTCTATAGCTTTCATGATTTTTTTCTCTTTTTAATTAAATTATAGCTGTGTATATTAATGCAATCATGGGGTACAATGTGCTGATTTTGTATACAATTTGAAATATTTTCATCAAACTGGTTAACATAGCCTTCATGGCAATTTCTTAGTTATTGTGTTAAGACATTTATATTCTACCCCTAGTAAATTTCACATGTACCCTTGTAAGATGCACTGTAGGTCCCACCAATTACCCTCCCTCCACCCATTCTCCCCCTTCCCCTTACCCCTTCTTCTTGGGCTATTTTTTTTAATAAGAAATACAACTGTCAAATCAGGCTTCCCTAACATTAGGCCAAAACATTAGCGCTAAAATGGTAACATTTTCCTTATATTCTAATAATACCTAATTGTAATTATATGCATATCCAATAAACTAAAATACCGTGGCCTACATTTATAACATAAAATGAATTTAAAATGTTTTAGATATAATATCTAGTTATTTATGCTTGATTGAATTAATTGAAGGTGTCTATCTCTAAATTTAAAATGTTGCATGTTAAAAATATTGATGTGCAAATAAGATAAGTTCACAATTTCAAAAGGTCCAAAATTTCAAAATGTTTTATTTAAAACAATTGGAAATTAACCAAATATTGTAATGTTCTTTTTTAAAACTGATTTGAAGTTAGATGAAAGATTTAAAAAGATGCCTAATCAATTACAATACACACAACGTAAGGCTGACAGCAACTGAGACTAAATTTGCTCTCACAACAGATGATTCATGTGACAATTTAGCTCTCCCAGACACTTAGTATCATTTTCCAATTGACATATCTTAAAGTCAGCTTAACGATATACAGCATATATAGTTTATGGTTAAACTTTTAGAAAAAAAAGAAAAAAATGAATTTTTAAAAACTAATAAAGGAGTTGCATAATAACTGATTTTATTACCACTTTAATTTAGCATGCCAAGAGCAAACATATCTTAATCCTCCAAGGATTTTTATATTCTGAATAGCTATATGCAATTCCATAAATCCAAAACCAAAATAATAAATTCCTGCTTTTTGGTTATCATTTGGCCATATGAAGAATTTTAGAACATCCTAGGAAAATAACAGTTTAGAAGCAAATTAAAATCTTTATTCAGAAACAATTCAGTTCAGTAATTTTATCATTGATATGAACAATGGCAAAGGAGCATATTGGTATTTCTCTCCTTCATTATCAAATATTTTCTTCTTTCTATATGTCTTTCATTAATTGCAAAATCTTATTTCAGAGAGAATGCTTAAAATATTTAAATTAATAATTATTTTTAAGCATCTGACAAGTGCATCACATTGATATGCTAATTAAAAACATACTGGATTTAAGTCTGTAAGTACCAGTTTATTATAGAATCCTAAGCCATTTTAACACGCTGTTAGATCATGCAGTTAACCTAAAATTCTTGCAGTAGACTGAAGATAATATAACCAAATTTCTTTTAGAATGATGACTTAGGGTAGACCACTTTTATCATTAAAAATAATTATTACAAGTTTCTAAGATTGATACCTATTTTCAAATATTATTCAGTTATTTAGATTATCATGACATTCCAGCTTCCCCCAATATGCTAATGTTTTATACAGACAGAAAATTAGATCTTGGTGAACATAATGATATTTATGAAGAGTATAATCATTTGGTTTTACAGTCACCACCACAACATCCCTGGATTTTTTTTTTTTTTTTTTTTTTTGACCAGGGCTGGGTTTGAACCCACCACCTCCCACATAAGGGGCTGGTACCCTACTCCTTTGAGCCACAGGTGCCACCCCATCCCTGGACTTTCAATATTGTTTCCATCTGTTGATTGACAGAGATTATAAGCTAAATAGCCAAAATTTATGAAAGAAAATAAGAATGTTTGAACGTATTCAATATTGTACCAATCCCTATGCTAAAAAGTTTACATATATTATCTCACTTAATCTTAATTATAGAAGGAAGAGGCAATATGGCCAACTGAAGCTAGATTTCAGCAGAGGCTTCTGTCCAGAGGGAAAAATAATGGCCAGAACTAACCCAATAAAACAGAAGATCAGGAGTTGAGCTGAGAGAGGATTGATAAGTTCACATCACCCCTGCTGAGGAAAGCCAGGCATAAGAAAATCATAAACTACAAGGGGAAGAATATTCGAATGACTACAGATCTTTTTGCTGAAACCTTTTAAGCCAGAAGAGGATGGTCATCAACCTTTAATCTATTAAAACAAAACAACTTTCAGCCCAGGATATTGTATCCAGCTAAACTGGGTTTCATTTATGATGGAGAAGTCAAGTACTTTAATGACACTCACAGGTTGAAGAAATTTGCCATAACTAAACCAGCTCTTCAAGGTAGACCCATCAGCCATAATGACCACCACAATGCTCTACCACCAAAGTAAACTCACTCGGAAATTATTGACCAAAACCTAACTTCCATAAGTGACAAGAGGATTAAAAACTTCCACTGATCTTTTGAAAAACTTGACACCCAAAATACCACTTGGCTTATCAATACTGTCAATTAATGTGAATGGCTTAAATTTTCCACTAAAGAGGCACAGGTTGGCTGACTGGATACAGAAACTCAGGCCAGATATCTGCCACATACAAGAATCTCATCTTATCTCAAAGGATAAATATAGACTCAGGGTGAAGGGATGGACATCTATAATCCAGGCAAACAGGAAACAGAAAAAAGAAGGGGTTGAAATTTTATTAGCAGATACATTACACTTTAAACCAACAAAAGTAAGGAGAGACAATGATGGTCACTCATATTTGTTAAGGGAAACACTCAACATGATGAGATATCAATTATTAACATTTATTCATCCAACCAAAATGCTCCTCAATTCATAACCAAGACTCTAACAGACATGAACAGTTTGATATCTTCCAGCACCACAGTAGTTGGAGATTTTAACACCCCTTTGGCAGTGTTGGATAGGTCCTCCAAGAAGAAACTAAGCAAATAAACCCTGGACTTAACCTTCACCATACAACAATTGAATTTAATAGACATCTACAGAATATTTCATCCTAACAAAATTGAATACACTTTCTTCTTATCAGCCCATGGAACATCCTCCAAAATTGATCACATCTTATGTCACAAGGCTAACCTCAGCAAATTTAAAAGAACAGAAATTATTCCATGTGTTTTCTCAGATCATCATAGAATGATGCTTATGTACCTTATGCTGAAAGATGCTTTGGTCAAAGATGATATTAAGAAGGAAATTACCAAGTTTTTGGAACAGAATGATAATGAAGACATGAATTATCAGAACCTCTGGGATACTGCAAAGGCAGTCCTAAGAGGAAAATCTATAGCACTACAAGCCTTCCTCAAGAGAATGAAAGAGAGGAAGTCAACAACTTAACAGAACATCTCAAGCAACTGGAAAAGGAAGAACAATCCAACCCCAAAACGAGCAGAAGAAAAGAAATAACCAAAATTAGAGCTGAATTAAATGGAATCGAAAACAAAAGAATTATTCAAAAGATCAATGAATCTAAAAGTTGGTTTTCTGAAAAGTTTAACAAAATTGATAAACCGTTGGCTAGCCTAACCAGAAATAGAAAATTAAAATCCCTAATTTCATTGAACATAAATGACAAAGGTGAAATAATAACAGACACCTCAGAAATTCAAAAAATTCTTAATGAATACTACAAAAAACTCTATTCTCAGAAATAGGAATATCTGAAGGAAATTGACCAATACTTGGAAGCATGTCACCTTCCTAGACTTACCCAGAAAGAATTAGAAATGTTGACCAGACCTATATCAAGTAAAATAGCGTCAACTATATGAAATCTCCCAGAAAAGAAGAGTCTGCAACCAGATGGCTTCACATCAGAATTCTACCAAAGAGGAACTAGTACCTATATTACATAACCTTTTCCAAAGCAGAGAAAAAGAAGGAATACTTCCCAACACATTCTATGAAGCAAATATCACCCTGATCCCCAAACCAGGAAAAGAGCCAATAAGAAAAAAAATTATAGACCAATATCTTTTTGTTTGTTTGTTTGGCTGTTTTTGGCCAGGGCTGGGTTTAAACTTACCACCTCTAGCATATGGGGCCAATGCCCTACTCCTTTGAGCCACAGGAGTATCTTTAATGAATATAGATGCAAAAATATTCAATAAAGATCCTAGAAGACAGAATCCAGCAATACATCAAACAAATTATACACCATGACCAAGTAGGTTTTGTCCCAGGGTCTCAAGGATGGTTGAAACAAAGAAACAAAGACCATATTATTCTTTCAGTCAATGCAGAAAAACTTTTGATAATATCCAGCATTCATTTATGATCAGAACACTTAAGAAAATATGTATAGAAGGGACATTTCTTAAACTGATAAAGGCCATCTACACCAAACCCACAGCCAATATTGTATTGAATGGAGTTAAATTGAAATCATTTCCACTCAGATCAGGAAATAGGCAAGGTTGCCCATGTGTTAACTGCTTTTTAACATTATAATGGCAGTTTTAGCCATCACAATTAGGCAAGAAAAGGCAATCAAGGGTATCCAATAGGAACAGAGGAGATCAAAATTTCACTCTTCACAGGTGATATTATTTTATATCCGGAAAACACCAGGGATTCTACTACAAAACTCTTAGAAGTGATCAAGGAATACAGCAGCATCTCAGGTTACAAAATCAATACTCACAAATCTATAGCTTTTATATATACCAACAATAGTCAAGCTGACAAAACAGTCAAAGAATCTATTCTTTTTATAGTAGTGCCAAAGAAGATAAAATACCTGGAGTTTACCTAAAAAGAATGTGAAAGATCTTTATAAAGAGAACTATGAAACTCTAAGAAAAGAAATAGCTGAAGATGTCAACAAATGGAAAAACATACCACACTCATGGCTGGGAAGAATCAACATTGTTAAAATGTCCATACTACCCAAAGCAATATACAATTTTAATGCAATCTGTATTAAAGCTCCACTGTCATATTTCAAAGACCTCAAAAAAATATTACTTTGTTTTATATGGAATTAGAAAAAAACTCGAATAGCCAAGACATTACTCAGAAATAAAAACCAATCAGGAGGAATCATGCTACCAGATCTCAGACTATACTGTAAATTGATAGTGATCAAAATTCCATGGTACTGGCACAAAAACAGAGAATTAGATGTATGATACAGAATAGAGAACCAAGAGATGAACCCAGTTACTTACCATCATTTGATCTTTGATAAGCCAATCAAAAACATTCAGTGGGAAAATACTCCCTATTTAACAAATGGTGCTGCGTGAACTGGCTGGTGACCTGTAGAAGACTGAAACTGGACCCACACCTTTCACCATTAACTAAGATAGACTCTCACCAGATAAAAGATTTAAACTTAAGACAAGAAACTATAAAAATACTAGAAGAAAGTGCAGGGGAAACACTTGAACATTGGGCTGGGAGAATATTTTATGAGGAAGACCCCCTGGGCAATTGAAGCAACACCAAAAATACATTACTGGAATCTGATTGAGCTAAAAAGTTTTTGCACAGCCAAGAACACAGTAAGTAAAGCAAGCAGACAGCCCTCAGAATGGGAGAAGATATTTGCTGGTTATGTAGCAAATAATAATAACCAGAATCCACAGAGAACTCAAACATAGTAGCATAAAAAGAACCAGTGACCCCATCTCAGGGTCAGCAAGGGACTTGAAGAGAAACTTCTGTGAAGAAGACAGGTGCACGGCCTACAGACACATGAAAAAATGCACATCATCCTTAATCATCAGAGAAATGTAAATCAAAACCACTTTTATATATCATCTAAGTCCGGTAAGATTAGCCCACATTGCAAAATCCCAAAACCATAGTGTTGACATGAATGTGGAGAAAAGGAAACATTCTGCACTGCTGGTGGGAATGCAAACTAATACGTTCCTTTTGGAAAGATGTTTGGATATCACTTAGGGATCTAAACATAGACCTGCCACTTGATCTTGCAATTCCTCTACTAAGTATATATCCAAAAAATCAAAAATTACTTTATAACAAAGATATTTGCATCAGAATGTTTATTGCAGCTCAATTCATGGTTGCTAAGTCATGGAAGAAGCCCAAGTGCCCATCGACCCACAAATGGATTAATAAATTATGGTATATGTACACCATGGAATATTATGCAACCTTAAAAAAGATGGAGACTACCTCTTTCATGTCTACATGGATGGAGCTGGAACATTTTCTTCTTAGCAAAGTATCTCAAGAATGGAAGAAAAAGTATCCAATGTACTCAGAACTACTATGAAACCAATTTATAAGCACCTATACATCCATATGAAAGCTATAACCCAACTACAGCCCAAGATGAAGGGGAAAGAGGAAGGAGAGGATGGGTGAAGAGTAATTGTTGGGACCACACCTATGGTGCATTTTACAAGGGTACATGTTAAATCTACTAAAGTGGAATATAAATGTCTCAACACAATAAGAAAATATGGTGAAGGCTATGCTAACCAGTTTGATGAAAATATTTCAAATTATATATAAAACCAGCACATTGTACCCCATGATCGCATTAATGTGTACAACTATTATTTAATAAAAAAATTGAATAGAAATTTTAATTACAGTTTATTTAGTATTGTTATGTCCATATTTACAGATAAAGATACTGTGGTTTAAAATATAAACAGTTAAAAAGCCAGTCAGAATTACCCCAGCAAACATTTTGTTATACTTTCTCCCTGACAACAGTTTTCCTGATTTTTAAAGATCTTGCTGCGATTTCCTTCTCAGTGGTTAAGATAAATATGTAACTTCAATCAATACAGTTTATCATATATAACTGTACTTTAGATACTATACCATATGAATTTAAGAAAATATTTTGAGGTGTGTGTCATTTTAATTATACTACTGATAAGAATTAGCTCAATGTCACTTTTCAGCTATACAGTTGAGCCTGGCCATGAAAAGAGCAATTATTACTTATTGTTTCCCCCAGAAGGGCATCTATGTTCCCAGCATTTATGGAAAGATCAAATCTTTAATTATTATTAAATAAAAGCCAGTTGTATAGCTTCTGTTCTCTTATAAGTGAGCCTACCATTAATGATATTTTTGTGGAAAAGTTAGAAAAACTCTCAGGGAAAAATTGTCTACAACCAGTGGCATAGACTTTGTTCTGTGACTTCCAGTAACACACTGGGATTGGATGTGCTGTGGGAAATACAGGTGAACCAAATTGTACATGTGGCAGAGAAAACAAGGATCAATCTTCTCATCAATCTTATCAAGTTCTCACTAGAATTCTGTATTTTCTATGTTAAACTGAAAAAATGCTACCAAGGTTTGTAGCTCTATAAATAAAAATAAAACTTAAACTTCTGCATGTAGAGAGAGTATCTACTGTCCTCTTATTCTTCACTCATCTTAAAGAATGGAGGACATGGCACCCAATATTTTAACTTTTAGAAACTCAGTGTCAAACAATATGAATCAGCCCATGAGTCTTTCGAAGCCTGCTAATTGTTGCATGCAATTTCCTGTACTTAGATAGAGGAATGCACCCAGTAACACTCTGGAAACCCCGTATCATCTCCTGCCCTTTTTATGTCTTTCATTAATTGCAAAGTTAATAGTAGTGTAAGCTGATAAAATAAAATAATGGCGATATTAAAACTACTCAATGGGAAATAGAGGCTCTTCATGTGGGATGAGAACTCAGCTGATGGTGTAGTTAAGTTGAACTTTTCTGAAAGAAAAAAAAAAAAAGATACAAAATACTGTGGACCATGTGAATGACAGGGATGGAGTTTCCACAAGCCCGCCTGTAACTCCTAAGCAAAATGTGCGCTCAGCCACCCCCCACCCCCACACACAAACGTGCCCACACAGGCTGTCTCACAAAAGCTGCCATATTTCTTTTGGTTTAAAATTGACTGAAGCTCATTATAAATGATAAATATAAAAAACTGATTGAAGCAATTCAAATAGCATGAAGAGGAGTGAACGCACCCACATTTTATCCAACGTGCTTTCAAAAAGCAGGCTATTCCCTCGGAATTTCGACAGATAGTCCAACATAGGAAACAAATGCAAGCTGTAGGAAATATTCTTCATATACAGACAAAAATGAATATTATATTTGTGTATATATGTCTAGTACAATATCCTTCACATAAAAGTTAACACTTTGCATCTTGAGTATGTATTGCCATATATGCAGATTTGCTTGGCCTCTGGGCCAAGTTTGGACACAGAGAACAAGGCTGATGTGACAATGAAACAGTGACATCGGGCTGCAGAGGACCAGACTCTGGGAAGTGGGCTGACCCAACACCACATGCAGGCACCTTTCCAAAATAACTGTGAGGAGGAAGGTCTCAGAGTGAAAATAAAATGTGTGAGGCAGGGACTTAATTTTTGAAAGATAAATATGAAGGCAGTGTTAGGAAAGAATAAATGTACTGGGAACTGCACTCCTTGTTTTATTTAATTTCACCCTGTAAGGTGCCATCCCCAGGAGTTTATGTCAAAGACAGAGCTTCCTGAGGTCTGTGGGTTGTCATCCTGTTTTTCAGTCAGCTCCCTTTGGCACAGCAAAGAGGAAGCCACAGAAAAGAATCGTTCTGTCTAAGAATGCATTTGCATCTCTCTAGGAATTAAATCCAGCCTTAATTTTTTTTTATTATTATTGGGGATTTATAGAGGAGCATTAAATATTTTATTTAACATGTTATTTTAATGTGTCTTGATACCATGTCACTAAATGTAAACAAAATTCAAGCCAATACTTTAGCCCTGGTAGCCAAGGTAGGCTTCAGGCAAAGCAGGGGCCTCATTCACTGCGTGCTAAAACACTGTGAGCTCCATACACTAATTTCAAAGGCTGTCATGTGCTGAAGTGTGAGGAAAAACACTGGTCAGTGTGTAATGATGAGGTGCATGCCGACTCAAACCATCTGTAAAAACATCCACTCATTCAGTCTTGCCCTAACAGCTTTCCCATACAGGCTGCCGTCACAGCCAGTATGTCAGCCTCACGGTGGAAGGAAGGGCACTGGAAGTTCCCAGACAAACTCTGTAGGAATCAATTCAATTATATTATTTCATAAAGAAGATGAGAGCTGAACAAGCTCAATTGCAAAACCCCATCTGGTAATACCAAGGCAATTTACCACTCACTGCATTCACAGCTCAGCACTTAACTCAGAGCTCCCCGACAGTCAGCCCAGGAGTCTGGCAGTCATCCCGGGCACTTAGGCAGCAGCTTGGTTTAAAATTTTAGGACATGACAAAGAGGAATGGCCTAGTGCACAATACTGTCTGAGGTTATATAATATTATTCAGGATGTGTACGGATGAATATACGAGTGTGTGCAGCAGTGAGGTTCTTATAAGTATGTGAAGGTTTTTATATAGTTCCCCCTCAATAGTGCAAAATCATTGTAAGTTATTTTCATTAAAGAAAACAAATGATAAAAACACAGAAAAGGTACAGACAGTACTGTGCCTCTAGAATGAAGCCAAAATATGAGACCCTCTGGTTTCCTCCCCACCCTCTGCATGGGCTCACTGAGAGGGGGCAGCCATAGGGTGCCACAACGTGGCCCTAACAACTCACAGCTACAACTTCAACTCTCCACGCTCTTTAACCCACACAGAACTGACTTATTTTTGAAGACTTGACAGAAAACCACAAGTAACTGTTTAAAAATTATTAATAAAATATGTTCTTTTTTTTTTTGGCCAGGGTAGGGTTTGAACCCACCACTTCTGGCATATGGAGCCAGTGTCCTACTCTTTTGAGCCACAGGCGCTGCCATGAGTTTGCTTGTTTTGATCTAATATTTCAGTTGAACTAGAAACCCCTCCTGTGTGCTTTGAGCAGCACTCACAACAGTCTTTTAGAGTCTTTGCCCTGCCCTCACCCCTAGGCCATGCAGGTTGTGTCCATTGATGGCAGCCACACCAGTCCACTTATTAATGCACGAAGCCCCACACACTTGCTTGGTCATCTGCCATTGACCTATTTACTAAGACCACACCATTAGAAACACCTCTGCCTTTTCCAGAAGAGCCATTTAACCTGTGGACAAGTCACCATGAACTAACTTGTCAAGGTCAAATCTTAAATAGCACATTTTAGTCATAGTTCAAGTCACTTAATCAAGTCCTCACCAGGGCTTTATTTTCCAATGTCACTTTGAGGATTAAATTTTGTTTTTCTTCTGTTTGTCAGTGTACCTGGTCCAGGCACCAAATAGCAAGGCTTAAGTCGCTAATCAGTAGTCCTGGGGTTACTGCGTGATTTCAAATGAGTTGAATCACAGACATAGAAATCAGGAAAATAGAAGTAAAAATGCCCATTACTCATAAACCTGACATCAGAGTACACAGCAAATATCTGCCCACACAAGGGTTGCTAGTATTTTGCTTGACTAGACAAATTTACACAACACAGGTATTTCAGTATAGAGTGATTTTAGTTGTCCCTAACACAGGTAGTAAGAAATTGGAAATAAAAATATTCAGCAAAAAGGAATTTACTATGTAAAATTATGGATATGTTCTTTTAGCCATTAAAAGGAATATGGCAGCTACTCTGTGTGTGTGTGTACATACATACTTGCATGTGTGTGCATGCCCTGAGACCTTTCTGAAGGAGAGCACACATACATGTGCGCACACATATACAATTTCATTCAGTTTGTCGCAAGTCTTCCCATTCAGTATTAATTTCTATGATCTTTGATTTTTTTCAAATATCCAACTGTGTTTTAATGACACTAGACGTTTTAATTTTGCAGTAATCTTACTTCCTCCTTATCATTTTAGCCATTGTTTTTCCTTTAGTGAGGATCCAATTTTTTCAGTCACGTATATATTTTAAGTTTCTAAATTGAGGCTTCTGAACATTGATCATTCATGTTAGTGAAACCACACAAAATTCTACATGAAGTACTGAATAACTACATGTCTCCACAAACATCATAGGGATTTGCCTTCAGACTTTGAAAGCTTAATTTTAAATGAAGGTAGCAATGGTAGCTTCATGTTACAGTATTTTTAACTAGTCTCCCTTAGAACAGTAGGCAGAGCAAGTGTAACTGCTAAAAACAGAGAAACATGTTTTTAGTAATATTACAAATGTTATAATTTTTATTTCACTCACTTGTTTTCAAAGAGAAATATACAGAAAATAACATATTTCATGAATGTCTGGGAAGAGATACTCCTGAATGTGAAAGGGTAGCTCTGTCTCACTAGCTTGGATTTTACCTTAATTTTCAGGATTGCTAGTATTTTAAATGTTTTTCTTTACAGTAACCATTTTTAGCATGTGACCTTTTTTTCAACATTTATTTAGTTAAAACTAGACAACAAAATTAATAAGTTTATTTTAATCACGTACATTTTTATTAGCTTATGAAACCAGGGATCTAAGGACCACCCTCTCCACCATGCAGTTCTCACCCTTCCCCCAGGACATCTGAGTCCTCTCACTGACTGTGCAAGACATAGGATGCCTCTGGTTCAAACAAATATAAACATTAGTAACATTCAATTTCCTACTTCCACTAACATGAAAACAGAAGTTCTAATTTTTTTCCCCATGCTCATTGTACTTTTTTTCATGCATTCTAAATCATGCATGTTTCCTCAACTTTAGAACCTGGTGAAATTATATCCTCTTAGCTTTATAACCCAGTATTCAAAATATGCACATACACATTCTCTCTCTCTCTCTCTCAATCTCTCACAGACAGACACTCTAAAATACAGGTTATCTCTTGGTTCTGTCACAGTCATTTTTTTCTCTGTCCCCTACAGACTCATCACCCCCTGGTTATACTTAATTTTCTCCCTCTTCCAAAATTGCTGGATATTTGTTTGTCAGCCAAAGTCCTGCAGAGTCTGAAGCTCCCCCTCACTCCCCACCCTCTCCAACAATGTCTCCCATGCCCCCAGGTAAGAGTGAATAAAAGATTGCCTTTCTCCAGATTTACACAGCTGTTGGAGACATCAACATCTACTCAGAGAACAGTATGAAGCTCTGCTAAGTGTGGAGTGAGAGTTCAGTAATGCACCTTTCCTGAGCTTCTGTTGCCTCACCACCAGGGATTTTTGCATATTAAGTAAAACAGGCAAGCCAAAGGCATTCCAGGACAGCAGTGGGAGGTGCATGCAGTGGGGTGTGGGTTGTCAGAGTCTGGGATGAGAGTGGAGACCAGGATATGGTACAAGCCAGCAGAGACAGGACCATAGCCTCAGAAAAGCCTTTTGAATAAATGCTGGTGAATCGATTACATATACATATGGAAATGAAAGAAAAATAATATTTCCATGGTGTACATATACCACAATTTATTGATCCATTTGTGGGTTGATGGGCATGTAGGCTTCTTCCATGACATAGCAATTATGAATTGGGCTGCAATAAACATTCTAGTACAAATATCTTTGTTGTAGTGTGATTTTTGGTCTTCTGGATATATACTTAATATTATGCAGCCTTAAAGAAAGATGGAGACTTTACCTCCTTCATGTTGACATGGATGGAGCTGGAAAATATTGTTCTTAGCAAAGTATCGCAAGAATGGAAGAAAAAGTATCCAATGTACTCAGCCCTACTATGAAACTAATTTATAGCTTTCATATGAAAGCTATAACCCAATTATAGTCCAACGATATGGGGAAAGGGGAGAGGGAGGGGAGGGGTGGAGGGAGAGTGGGTGGAGGGAGGGTGATTGGTAGGACCACACCTATGGTTTATCTTACAAGGGTACATGTGAATTTTTCTAAATGTAGACTATAAATGTCTTAACACAGTAACTAGGAAAATGACATGAAGACTAAGTTAACCAGTTCGATGAAAATATTTTAAATTTTATATAAAACCGGCACACTGTACCCCATGACTGCATTAATGTACACAATTATGATTTAATTTTAAAAAAAGAAAGAAAAATAATCTTTACCTTCACATGACAGTATATATGAACTTCATTTTAAAATGAACTATAGATCCAAAATTGGGAAAAAAATACCACTTCCTCTAAAAACTAAACTTATTTTGGGTGGGAAACGTTTAGTAAGCTGACCCACAAAAGCACTGGAAAAAAATAGAAAGATTAAAGTTTCAAATGCATAAAAATTGAAAACTCTTGCTCATCAACACCATTTGGCAAAGGAGAGAGCAAGACATAGGGTGGGGCATATTGTATGAGCAATAACTCTTAGACTGCATAGAGAACAATAACATTGTGCTGTATTTAACAAAACTGACAAATACATGAGAGAAAGAAGACTGAGCAGAAAAATGGTAAAAAGATCAATAAAATGGTATTGATCCTTCAGGAAATGCACATTTAAACTGCATGACAAACACTACTATATGTACACTTTCAACTAAATGGTGGGAAATAAAAAAAGGCTGACAAGACCAAATTTTGGGATCATGGTGAAGTAATATCAACCTATACAAATATAAGTTATAGTATATTTGTATGTTATATGCATTTATAAGATAACATCAATATATGTATATTATACTAATATAAACTTGTATAAATTAAAAGAGCAACTTTAGAAGACTCTTACCTGGCAGTGTATACAAAAGCTCAGCGTGTGTGTGTCCTGTCCTGGCAATTCCCTCCTAGTATTCATGAAGTAAAATGGACACATTTTCTCATGAAATGACATGAAGAAACTTTGCAGGAACATCATTCATTAAAACAACTCGATTTAAATATCCATCAGGAAACAAAGAGAAAAAACAAAAATGGGTTCTCACTGTCAAACACAGGCAGCCCGGGCTTTGCATGGTAGAGCAAGGCGTCAAAAAGGATCTCATGCATAGAACTGTGCACAGGGGCCAGAATCATCCAGGACGACATTCCAATTATCAGGAACATTATGATTGTTCTGTGACCTTGACGGTCTTATGTCAACATTTTCAAGCCTCTCTTACTGTTGGTTAAAAATGTGTAGGAAAATGAATCAAATGTTAAAACTTGTTTATTTGGTACACTGTGATTTAAAGTATTCGATATTGGGAATTAAAATGTTTTACTTCTTTTGTAAGTTGCCCCAAGTAGTTGAACAGGCTCGCCTTCTTGTCATACAACTTGAGCTTCATTTCTTCACCTTTCCATACTCCTTTCTAAGCACAGATCAACGTTTTATATTTTACCCTTTAGCTTTCAGTGTCTTGAAATACATCTGAGAGTTCCGTAACATGAAAACGTTGCTACTGTCACTTCCTCTGGGACATCCCGAGCCTTTCACAATCACTTTCTCATTTGTATTTACAAGTCTGCCTTGACTCAGTTCCTGTGGCTGGGAAGGCAGCAGTGTCCACATTTCCTAGCAAGCTATCTATTCTGTACAGTGCCACTTACAATCTGTTTGAATTGTGCAAAGTTGTGTTCACCATGTAGGCAAAGTTTCTACCATACTTCATGCAATTCAGAGTAAATATGTACTAGTTTTGTGTTGCTGCCACAGTTTTGGTGGCTGAAAACAATACAAATTCATCATCTTGCAATCCTGTAGAAGTCCAACACAGGTCTTACTCAGGGAAAATCAAGGTGTCTGCAGGGCTGGGGTCCTTTTGGGAAGCTCTAGGAGAGAATCTATTTTTCGTCTTTCTCCCATTGTAGAGGTTTCCAGTATCCCTTGGCTCATAACCCCATTCATCTGTCTTCAAAGCCAGTAACACTAGCTGATCATTCTATAGTGTCGCCTCTCTGTGATCGTGCTAGGAAAGGCTATTCACTTTCAAGAACCAGTGTGACAGGATGGGCTCACCTTTTTAATCCTTTGATTCTCACTCTTTTTGTCTTCCTCTGATAAAGATCCTGTGACTACATTGAGCCCACATATATAATGCATGGGGTGTTCTCCATCATCTCAGCCTCCTTAATTTTATTACATCTGCGAAGTCATTCCTGCCATGTAGGATAATGCATTCCATTTCTAAAATGTAGGGCACTGACATCTCAGGGGACCACTATTCTGCTTGCCACAAGGAGTAAACACTCCATTTTGGCTTTAAGTAACATTTTATTCCAAAGACAACTAAAACAAAAGATGTTAAAGAGAATTTACCATGTTTATTATTATTATTATTCATACTTTTTTTAATACTGACTGCATCATAACTTCAGCTAGACCTTGGCTTTTGCCTACCGCTGCTTTGCTATTGCCATTTTCAAACTTCCAATCATAACCAATTTTGCTTCCTATATTTTCATTTTTTGTTCTTTCCTAACCTTTGTCTTTATTGGACAATTTCCTCCCTTGATTATACTTTCTTGCAAAATTGCATTTTATCACTAAGAGTCAAAATGACAACAAAACTATGTACTCAGCTCTCTGTACATGGATCAGATAACGGATACAAAGTGACCACCACTGACAGACTGGAAGGAGGGATGTGCTTACTCACCAACCGTGGTGCACATTTGCCATTCATGTACTGCTTTTGGACAGAAGAGTTGGAAGAGAAGTTTATATTTTATGCAAATCCTCATCCTTTGTACACCATGGAGACTAAAATTAGACCATGATGTTGGCCACTGATGCTGTTTACCTAAACTCGTGGTAGCACATTTATGTGTATTGGATCATGCAAAAAAGAGAACACCCTGAACTACCTACCAGTGATGAGGAACAAATCAGTGAGGTAAACAGAGTTCTAGTCCTAACTGGTCATGAACTCATATCTGACCTTGTGAAGGTCAACTGACTGAACTTCTGGACCTCATCAGAAAATGAAAGGTTTGAATTTGAGATCCTTAATATCTTTCCAATTCCACATTTCTAAAATGTTTTGGCTAAAGTAAATTGCTTTTTGCACTTGAAGAACTACTAATAGACTCTCTTAAGACCGGAGATGGTTTATGCAATGTAATGACAAAAAGATTTGCATTCCTTTACACAAAAGGAGCAATTATTAATAATGCCTGTTTCAAAATAGATAAATGTAATGTTTACACTCTTTGATGAAAACTGCAGCTCTCACAACAGGAGTAAAAAGTATGAAATTGTCTATACTAAAAGTGAACTGTAAAACAGTATCAAAATTCGACAGTGAGTCATTCCTAAAATTCTTTCTACCTCACTATAATTCAAACCACAGTTTATTATATGCCCTGCTATACAATCACTTTGATTTGGGTTCCAAGCAAAAGTTCCTATTTTCCAAAAAAGTGTATTTAACATATACTTTCTAATATATAAAGCATAAAAATTATAATAATACCTAATCAAATGCATGTGAATATTGCAGTTGTGCCTGGATGATGCAGCACCCAATGTGTGGGAAGGATGAATCCTTGTAACGCCACTGACATGCTGAGAACAATTGCGCTTTGCGGTAGGTTTTGCCCTCAACTCCTATCAGTTCCTTACAAGAAAGAACATTTCTTTTTTATTCCCAGCTGAGAGAAAAGAATTTTATGAGGCCCATTCTAGCTTCTCTGCTACCACATTCTCTTCCCATGTCCCACAGATGCAACAGGTGTAGCCGGGGATTTGGGGAGAAGAAATTGAATGTCGCTCTTGTCCCTTTCCAGTTGACACGTCAGATGGAGGCTGCGGGTTAGAGCGCTCTCTGCTCCTCTGTGCCCCAGCACCTGCTCAAGTCACCTCCGCCACCCACCAGCCGCTGGTAGTAGAGTCTGCGTAGTGCCGGCTGGTGATGAGAAAGCCCAGTCCCTGACAGATGCCCCATCTTCAGTCCTCATGGCCGCAAAGCTGACACTGGAGTCTCCATCCTTCCTGTGTCCTGATCCCCCATGCTTCAAACTAAGGCCGTGCAAAAGAATTGTTTCTCCATAGATTCTCAACATGAATGACTTTATAGAAAACTGAAAAGAGAAATGATGGTGTGTTGTTAGAAAAAAATTTTACTTAAATGTTCAGGCTGAAAAATCAACAAAGAAAAAGAAAATTGTCCAGGACGCTAGGCTTCCAACTTGAAAGTAGTTTTTAAGAGGAAACTTGTCTCCTTCCTGCCTTTAGACTTTCCGGTTTTCTCACGGGGTGAACCACGTGAGCTCGTGTATATATGTATATCTTACTACATAGATCAAAACTTCAGGAAAAGTGCCTTTTCTATAATAAATATACAAATAAGACTGTTAAATCAAGTTACCTCTTGTCTTCCACTTTTTAGTATTCTGGAGTTATGTCTTGCATGTAAATCCGTGGTTTAGTACT
Organism: Otolemur garnettii; assembly: GCF_000181295.1. NCBI lineage: Eukaryota > Metazoa > Chordata > Mammalia > Primates > Galagidae > Otolemur > Otolemur garnettii. The sequence continues at coordinate 2,584,753 of NW_003852572.1, read as the reverse complement.
TTTATTCTGAGTTTTCCTGGTCCAAAGCGTACACGAGGGGTGGATGCAAATTCTTAAATATTGAAAAGTAAATTTTATGTTTATGTAATTCACATTTTATAAGTACCTGAAAACAGAATTTTAGTTATAATTATGCACTTCTTCTGCTACTAATAATTATTTAAGCGGTAGTAAAAGTAAATTTAAAAGAAATGACACCTAAAAAATAAAAATGAAGGTAAAAATAGCATTAAAGTGTGTGATCAAAAATTTATCTTCTATTTGAAAAATATTTATCTGTTTGCATTTATGCAAGGTGGCCAAAATTATTTTCTCTCAACATAATCTTTAAAAAATCAAATCAAAAGGAGTCATTCACTGATAGCAAGGTTTGATTATAATTAGAAATTTTAAAGTATAAGGCAAAAAGTAACCCAAGAAATATGACTTCAGGAATAAAAGTAGTAGTGTGTGAATGCCATTAATGAATTTAATATAAAGTTAATTTCAAAACTATGTTCTTTTTTTAAGAAAAAAAAGCAATTTATTTTCCACAAGAGCAAAAGGAAAAACTAAATCATTTCCCATGTATTGTTTTCTTAAAACAGAGCATCCAAAGTCACATTCAGCACTAAATAGAAAACAGAAAAAAGGTGCAAACGGGCAGAGGATATGAAAGCAAACACTTAATATGGCACTTTGTTTTGCTAACATTTGGGATTTTACTTTTCCTAATTGAAAGGCCAGGAATCTGTCTTGAATACTGGAATACAACTGTGAACCTCACATCTCATTTCAGGAATTGACCAATATTTAAGAATTATAATGCCTCTAAATAAGAGAGTAAAGAAATGCTTCAATGGGGAAAATACAACTTTATTTTATAAAGTTTTATAATTTTAAAATTTTATCAGGTTGTGTGACCCAGTGCCAATTATCAGAATATTGGCCATTCTTCTTCATGTTACTTGTGAGAATATATGGTGATAAGTACTCCACACTAAGCGTATCAACAATTGTTCCCTAGTCAGACATAAGAAGAAAGAAAAGGAAAATGGATTTTCTGACACCCCCCAACAACAAAAAAACCACCAAATGCCCTTTATGCCAAATATTCCATTAGCTTCTTGAGAGGGACATTCACAAAATGATTTAACAACAATAAAAAATATTTCAACCCCATTTCCTTAGTATCTAGTATTGGGTGTGCTATGGGTGCCCAAACCCTTTCACTGAATCACTGAAAACACGATTTATTTCACACTGGGCTCTCTTCACCCTGTCAGCATTTTTCAAACATGAATTGTCTTCCATGTTTTCTTAAAGGCCACTTATGGAAAAGCCTATTTGTTCCACATGAAACTTTAGGACAGTGTGCAACCAGGTCAAGCACCCAGCCAGAAGTGATAATATTTTCAGCTGCCTTATTAAACTGTGGGGTTAAATGGCAGGATAGATCTAATTCCCATTTCACATCAGAGATTCTGATATTCATTAAAAACACCAGCTGAATTTCTTCTAAAACTAAAAAAAAAAAAATCAGTACACTTGGTATCTTGGAAAATGCTGAAATATTCTTATTAATGCTGGTATATTTGTTATGAACCAACTATAAATTACCTTTTTTTAAAGGCTTTTTTTTGTTTGTTTGGGATTCATTGAGGGTACAAAGAATTGGGTTACACTGATTGTATTTGTTAGGTAAAGTCCCTCTTATAATTGTGTCCCACCCTCAAAGGTGTGCCATAAAGTGTGACCCTATCCTCCTCACTCCTTCCCTCTCCCTTATTCCCCTACTCACCCCCTTTGTGGGACACAATTATAAAAGGTACTTTAGCTAACAAATGTTCATCTACCGCCTTCATTTAGAATAGAGTACATTGGATTCTTGCTTCTCTAGTCTTCTGATGCTTTAATAAAAATAATGTGTTCCACTTGCATTCAGGTTAATACAAAAGATGTAAAGTCTCCATATTTCTTAATGGCTGAATAGTATTCCATGGTATACATATACCACAGCTTGTTAATCCATTCCTGGGTTGATGGGCATTCGGTTTCCACATTTTGGAGATTATAAATTGAACTACAGTGAACAGTCCAGTGCAAATGTCCCTAAAAGGACTTCTTTTTTCTTCTGGGTAGATGCCTACTAATGGAATTGCAGGATCAAGTGGGAGGTCTAATTTGAGTTCTTGGAGGATTCTCTATACTTCCTTTCAAAAAAAGTTGTATTAGTTTGCAGTCCCACCAGCAGTGTATAAGTGCTCCCTTCTCTCTACATCCACACCAGCATCTGCAGCTTTGAGACTTTGTGATGTGGGTCATTGTTGCTGGGGTTAGGTGGTATCTCAGGGTGGTTTTGATTTGCATTTCTCTGATGATTAGGGATGATGAGCATTTTTTCATGTTTGTTATACATTTGTCTGTCTTCTTGAGAAGAAGGTTCTGTTCATCTCTCTTACCTGGTGATAAATGGGATTGTTTGCTCTTTTTTGTTGTTGTTGATTAATTTGAGATCTCTGTAGATCCTAGTTATGAAGCTTTTATCCAATTCATAATATGCAAATATCTTTTCCCATTCTGAAGATTGTCTATTTGCTTTGGTTGTTCTTTCCTTTCTTTTCCATTTAATTAAGTCTGATTTGTTTATTTTTGTTGTTCTTGCAATTGCCCCTGAAGTCTTCATAAAGTCTTTCCCCAGGCCAATAATTTCAAGTGTTTTCCCCACAGTTTCTTACAGGATTTTTATTTCATACCTTAGATTTAAATCTTTTATCCACCATGAATCAATTTTGTAAGTGGTAAGAGGTGCAGGTCCAGTTTCGGTCTTTTATAAGTGGCTATGCAATTATCCCAGCACCATTTACTGAATAGAGATTTTTTTTTTACCCAGTGTATGTTTTTGTTTGGTTTGTCAAAGATCAGGTGGCTGTTAAGAGGTTAGTTTCATCGCATGGTTTTCTATTCAGTTCCAAATGTCAATATCTCTATTTTTGTGCCAATACCATGCTGTTTTGATCACTATGGCCTTGTAGTACAGCCTAAAGTCTGATAGGCTGATGCCCCCAGCTTTGTTTTTATTACTAAGAATTGTCTTATCTATATGGGTTTCTTCTGGTTCCACACAAAATGAAGAATTATTTCTTCCAAATCTTGAAAGTATGATGATGGTATTTTTACGGGTATTGCATTGAAACTGTGGATTACTTTGGGAAGTATAGACATTTTGAAAATATTGATTCTTGGGCAGCACCTGTAGCTCAGGGAGTAGGGTCCCGGCCCATATACCGAGGGTGGTGGGTTTGAACCTGGTCCCAGCCAAACTGCAACAAAAAATAGCCAGGCATTATGGCAGGCGCCTATAGTCCCAGCTACTTGGGAGGCTGAGGCAAGAGAATAGCCTAAGCCCAGGAGTTGGAGGTTGCTGTGAGCTATGACACTACAGCACTCTAACAAGGGCAACAAAGTGAGACTCTGTCTCTTAAAAAAAAAATAAATAAAAGAGTTTAAGGTTGATGTGAACTGTGTTGTGATGTCACTGCACACTATGGAGGGTAACAAAGTAAGACTGTTGAAAGAAACAAAGAAAGAAAGAGAGAAAGAGAGAAAGAAAAAGG